>NC_043974.1:12568848-12880723 GCF_902148855.1 Sphaeramia orbicularis | reverse complement strand
TGCAACCAGGAGCTCAGGCTGAGGAGACGGCTGAAGCGGTCCGTGTTCTGAGAGAGTGTTGGCAGCCGACCGCTTATGAAAACCGACTTTCCACAGTTTTTGAGAGAATCGAGGAGAACTTTAAAGTCTGTTTTCGTCACTTCAGATTGGCGGCGTGAAGTGTCATTGAAGCCGAAGTGGATTATAATACAGTGGATGCAAACCCGAGTTAACCATATGGGCAACTGGGCAATTGCCCAGGGGCCCGCGACCTCTGAAGGGCCCTGGGTAGCTCGGGCATAACGAAAATATCTGGTTATCTTTTGCTTATAAATGAAACTGTCCGCTGCCCGGAGCCATTGCACTGCACAGAAACCCTGCTCCTGCTGTCTGTGACCGTGAGCTGAGACCCTTTCCTCACTGGTCAGTCCAAAAAGCGAATCAGCGGTGACGCAAATCAACGTGCATGCGCTGAGCGGGATGTGAGATGTCAAGAACTACGCAAATCAAAACATTGCAAACATGGAGAAGTAGCTAAGTCGAAGCACCAAACGAAAATTAAAAAAGGAGAGGGACATTAAAAAAGCTGAAAATTTAAAGAACGTAGTGTAGTGGATCAATTTTAGATTATACTGATGCTAATGTGTTTTGTTTTCATATCATCATATGCAAGTGAGTGGCCTTGACAAGAGACTATAGTGGTGCACTTGTAGTTCTACGAGCATTTACACATTTGTACATCAAAATTAATTTGATGATAGTTAGATATTGAAGTATGGGGTATATTTACATATATTCCTGGAACTTATTCTGTATTTTGCCAGATTATAGGGATCCTGGGGTTGTGATGATGGGGCCCTTGAATATTGTTGCCCAGGGTACAATGAAGTGTTAATCTGACCCTGAGTGGATGGATGAAGGAAGAGACCACAGGAGACCTGGGATTTTATCAGTGATATCAGTGACAGTAGCTCCAGGAAAACAGTGTGTGGTGGCATTAAAAAAGCAGATGCCATTGATGATGCTGTTGCCGACTATCAGGGTGGTGGGAGCAAATGTGTGGTGGACAAGGGCTGCCTTCACGGAGCAATGCAGAGGCAGTGGGCCCGGCGGAGTTTCTATGGACTGCCTCTCTCAGTAGTCTCCTGCGGGAGGCTGGGGATGATTTTCGGGATGTGGCTGTGGAGCGGTGGTCAGGATATTTGCCGGGATGACACTGTGCACCACCAGATGCCGGCGGAGGGGGGGACCCCCGGTGGCATCAGGTTGCACCCGGATACCACCACCACACGCCAGCGCGGAGGTCAGCTTCACAAAGGCGTCAGGCGGTGCCCGGATACTGGCCGAGACCAGAGGGGAAGCCACTTGATCTACGGTTTGGGAGGCGCTGGAAGTTCCGGTGATACGTAGGGGGGGAACCCCGGGGACTCCGCCGGGTAGCCCTGTAGGAGCCTTGGGAGCTCCGGCAGCTGATGTGGAGGAGGAGGCCACAGCGTCACCGCTGATCATAGTCTGGCTCGGGATGGTGTTTGGTGGTCGGTCCAGATGTGAAAGGGCCTCGAAGCGGTTTGAGAGGGCGAGACAAACAGAGGAGATTTTGTTGTCAGTGTCTTTTTTCCTGCCACGGACCACGACTTCGGACCACAGCTGCTGTCTGTTCGGTGTAGAACTGGAGGTGAGTCGAGGGCTGGCATGGTCCCAAACGACCGTGTCTTGGAGGGCTGCTTTGAGTGAGGCGATTGTTGCCCATGAAGATTGTTCATGGGCAACGTTCATACAGGAGGACAGCAACTCCGATTTTGCCTTTAGTTCCTCGGTGAGTCTGTGGATGTCTTCTCTGAGGTGAGTAATTATTTTTGTTTGTTTGCTGAGCTCTGGGTTATTTCCCTCGTCAGTTAGCTGCTCCTCACGTTCCTCACGATCCTCCATCTTGGATCGTGAACTATGAAATATGAACAACCTGAAATGTCTAAAGAAAATTTAGCACAATTTTAACAATTTTTCTGCCTGTTCCTCAGTGTTTAGTGTCTTTGTAGATCTGATCCATAATGCACATATAGAAATGATAAATTGAGGAATAATATTGTTAAAACTACATTAAATTGTCATATGTTTTTTGATTTAAATTTCAGTTTTTCAGGGTTTTATTTTATTTTATTATTTTTTTGGATAGTTTATAAAAGTAAGTATTTTCATAATTTAATGCTTTTTTTTTTTTTTTTTCTTTTTTACACTAAAACAAAGACAAAAATTTGGAGTTGTCATTATTTATAGGTTATTATGTTATTTTTCTGGTCTGACCCACTTCAGATCAAATTTAGCTGAATATGGCCCCTGAACTAAAAATAGTTTGACACCCCTGGATTAAAGACCTAAAGCAGCTGTACAATTAAAAATAGTGTCATACATAAGAATAAAAAGGCAAAATGATAGACTAAAATACAAGAACAGATTAAAAAGACATAAAAACAGCTATCAATGAAATAAAAATACCAAGTAAAACAACAGAAGAAACATAATAATACATTTTAAATGGAATGTTTGTTCAAATGTCAGCTGTACTCTCTACAGGTGCATCAGACTATTTTATGCAGTTTGCCTTGTGATCAAACAGAGTGTTTACTGCATTAATTCACAGTTAATCCTCCCAAAGCTTGTATGACACTCTGAACTGCTGAAGAAGAACGGTCTGACTCTACCAGAGCTATGCAGTCAGATTGTTGTGAATGCGTAGATGACAGACTCTATGGAAACCAAAGTGAGCTCGCATTTTACCCGCTTTCTATGTGGATATAGATTGTGTTCTTGAAAAGCAGAAAGACACAGAAGGTCTGCTTGTTCCATCTCTGCCATTTTCACTGATGGAATGTCGAATGCAGCGCTTGTGTGACGTTGCTTTCATTCCGTGTGGGAAGCGCATATTGGTGCATCTTTGTCGTTTTTGGCAGCCTTGACGATTAATTAAACGTGATTGTGGCTCCAAAATGATAACACAGCACGGGCTTCTTAAAGACGGGTACTTTTATTTAGCTTCTCAAACGCCGTGAAAACTAAAAGAAATAAAATACAATGGATTTAGGCACTTAACTGAAGCCTAAACAACATGAAATGTAAATAGCAAAAGGCTATCCTACCTCGTGACCACCTGTCACTTCGGAGATTTCAGATAAACAGTCTTTTCGTTTTGCGTATTCTAAATAAACCTGTGTTAATTAGAACAAACGTGATTACGAATATACAATGAAACAAATGAACACAGTATTACAAGATATCTTATACAGCTAGCTTCCCTTAGCAGCTACTGCAGACGTGGCTTCATCAAAGGCTTTAGCATGTCTGGGCTAAAACGGAACTTGAATCTTCTCTAACTCTCACCAAGTCTCGCGATAACAGCGATAAATAGACCGAAATAAATAAAATGCTTTACATTAACCTCAATATAACAAATAATGCCTCCTATACATGAAATAAAACATATTTTCAATAAATTAAGATAATAACATAATTATAATATCTCATCAAATATTTTAACTCTTAAAACAAAACATAAATTTCTTCCATGCTTACACTGTTACACTGACTCTTACAGTGACGTTTAAAATCGCGATTAATCGTATCACCATGACATCGTTACAACCCTAAATATGTATTATTTAAACACATTTTTGACTCATGTTGTGGCTTTTTGATCCCCAAACAGTGATCACTAAGCACCATCCAATATTAAGAGGAACACATCAAAGAACTACCGATAAAAACCTGTATTTGACACTTCATCTTTCTTTACAGTGTTTGAAACTCCACAACGCTCTCATCAACCTGCCGCCGGCTTCAACAAAAATCGCAGAGTGCTTGATTTCTCCACTGGAGCGCAGCAGGTACGGCTGATTTCCATGATTATTGCAAAAGTTATGTCTGAACTCTAATATGTCACTCAAATACATCAGGGTCATTCCATGGCAATTCAACCAATGGTCCCCACATGAACCCCTCAGAAAATTCAGAAAAAATTCACACTTGTTCACCTACCAGATAAACGAACACATCCAAAATTTTAATGTCATATCTGTAATAGTTTAGGAGATACAGCCCTTTGAAAATTAATGTTTTTGTTTTGTTTTTTTTTTATTTTGCAAATTTGCTTTTGGGCCAACTTTGAGGAGCTCTATCTCCTTAGGTACTCAAGCCACACTGCTGAAACTTACTGTCTGGGGTGAAATCCCCCTGAAAAGACCATAGTTCGCATTAAAATAATTGTAAGTGCCTTCATGTTTGGTCCATGAGGTCTTGAAATCAGGTGAAAAGGCTAATTATTCCATATGTCCTCTCTCTTCAGACTTGCACTGTGCCAGAATGGATGAATGTAGAGACCGAATTTTTTTTTGCATGGATTCTTATGGTCAAGATGCAACAATATACTGCAAAAAGACTATGTTTCAATGAAAAGTGTTGCTGTGAGGCAATGAATAAAATGTGTCGCTTTCAATTGTTCACAAAAATACTCTTTCTTTGAGCACCCAAATTACCATGTGGCCAGTGAATGAAAATTTTGGAAATTTTTACCATGTCTTCATATATGTTTCAGATGTTGTGCACAAAATTTAAGCTTTGGGAAAGAACTGGTTCTATTTTTAATTTTTTTTTTTTTTTTTTTTTTTTTTTTTTTACTGCATGACTATATTTTCTTCAAATTGTATACAAATGTAGGTGTAAATGGCGTTTTTAACAGTTTGGATGTGTTCGTTTATCTGGTAGGTGAACAATTGTGAATTTTTTCAGAATTTTCTGAGGGTGTCATGCGGGGCACTTTCTGAAATCTGGTTGATTTGGAATGGAATGACCCATCATGTAACTGAATACACTTGATTAAAACAAATGGTTTCAACAGAGAAATAAAGGGTAATGGATCTGTACAGTAACAAACAGAAGGAAAATATTACTGAAATATTTCCAGCATTGAAATGTGCATTCTTATACTCTAATCTGTTTAAGCAAAATAATGCATTCACACGACACATATTTGTTCATAACTCTAAATCAGTTACAGATATTTCTCAGTAACTGTAGCTAATTAGAATAACTTTAGTTCATAATTTAACTAAATTATTTCATTACATGTAACTCGTTGCTCCCCTACCACTCCTTCAAGATTACCTGCATAGGGGCTGATTTTTACTGAACTTTAGAAATTATTATAAATATGCTGATGCACACAACATGCACCCCAAACTGACCTTCATTATTATTACTGTTCTCGTATATATAATATATACAGGATATACAGCAGTGGTTCCCAACCTTTTTTGGCTCGTGACCCCATTTTAACATCACAAATTTCTGGCGACCCCAGACATTTTTTTGCTAAAATGTATTTGTTTTTGATTATGTAATAGTTTGCTATACTATGTTGCAAATAAATGTTGATTTTAGGTGACATTTAGTCTATGTAACGTATATTATTATGGACGGAAGCAGAAAAGCCAGGTGTAGATTACTGCACAAAGTGAGAATTTGATTTTCCTTGGTCAGGATATGTACAGTCAGTCCAGCTTGGATTTACAAGGCTGACAATTAATACTGAACAAACAAGAACTCAAACTATGAATTATGAAAGAGCTGCAGCATCTGAAACCGACCACAATGAACATTTGACAGATAAACAGAACCACAGTGCTTCAGTTTCAGCTTCACAGTCTTTTTTGGATTGGGATTGTCTCTCTCAACTCACCATATATTCTTTATTAGTAAGTTTTGTTTTTGTTTTTGTTTTTTGTTTTTTTATCAATTTTATGAAATTTCATGCGACTCCATTTGAATTCCAGGTGACCCCACATGGGGTCCCGACCCCAAGATTGAAAAACACTTATATACAGAATTGTTTATGAACCATCCAGTGTCAGTATCCCCCTGACTCCAATTCACCAACTCACAAACTTATATTTTGCATCTACAAACTTATAGTTCTACAGTTCTACAAGTTCTACAAACTTATATTTTGTATAAAACTGACTAATTTGCACAATTTAAAATACTCTGAGTATTTGCACTAGAATAATACATAAACATATTTTTACAGACCGTATCCCTGTACACATCCACTCACTGTATAAAAACTCCAATTTGCGCTTTCTGTACATTTTACAATATAAACCCACTGTAAATAATATAGACATAAACATATATTCTAATAGACCGGATCCACACATTCACTCACTGTATTAAAACTCCAATTTCCACTTTCTGTACATAATACATTATAAATCCAATGCAAATCTCAACCCATTGTTGTCTTTGTCTCTAGTCGAATGTTTGTCTATATTATGTCTAAGTCCACATGTGATTGGGTTTATGTTGTCTGGGTTCATATTGGAACTGTTCTATCTATCTATCTATCTATCTATCTATCTATCTATCTATCTATCTATCTATCTATCTGTTTAGAAAATGGAAAGAAACAAAATAAAACAAACGAAGCAGATTAAGAGAAACTGTACGCCATGAGCAATGTAAAAACCAAAGCCAAATCCCTTGTATGTGTTCACATACTTGGTCAATAAAACTGATTCTGATTGTCATTTGTTGTTTTAACCTCTAGATGGCTGACATGTCTTGGATGATTCCAACAACGACACCCCAGGAAAACGTATTGCAACCACAGGTCAAGGAAAAGGAGACAGATAGAGAAGCTGAAAAAGTACTTCAGGTATTAATGCTGTACTATTGTATTGGTTTACACCAGTGGTTCTCAACCTTTTTTGACTTGTGACCACATGTTAACATCACTAATTTCTGGTGACCCCAGACATTCAAAACACAGACAAAATTTTGCTAAAATTAATTTGTTTTTGGTCATGTAATAGTTTGCTATACTATGTTGCAAATAAATGTTGATTTTAGACGACATTTAGTCTATATAATGTATATTATTATGGACAGAGGCAGTAAATCCAGGTGTAGATTACTGCACAAAGTGAGAATTTGATTTTCCTTGGTCAGGATATGTACAGTCAGTCCAGCTTGGATTTACAAGGCTGACAATTAATACTGAACAAACAAGAACTCAAACTATGAATTATGAAAGAGCTGCAGCATCTGAAACTGACCACAATGAACATTTGACAGATAAACAGAACCACAGTGCTTCAGTTTCAGCTTCAGTTTGTCATGTCTTTTATGGATTGGGATTGTCTCTGTCAACTCACCATAGATTTTTTATTAGTAAGATTTTATTTATTTTTATCAATTACTAGAAATTTCTGGCGACCCCATTTGAATTCCAGGTGACACCACGTGGTTGAAAAACACAGGTTTACACTGTAAAAAATTTATTATTTTTCTCCACTCAGAGGTTATTGGTCTTAAACTTTACTCCATATTCAGTTGTAGTATAGTTTCCATGTATGTACTTTTGAAATATCTACTTCTGTATTCAGTTCAAGGCAAAAAAAGACAAGATCATCGCTGATTTACTGCAGAAAATCCAAACAAAGGAACATAAGGTGGCTGAAGTCAAGTCATCTGTCAAGGCCTGTAAGGTGAGCAGCAGCACAGTTGGACCTTTTAGATTTTTTGAATTTTTTGTTTAATATTTTTACCATCCGTCATGTATCTGTTATTTCAGGGCGGCTTGGATGCAGAGTGGTTAGAAATCAACGATGTGTTCTCAGAGGTGATAAAAATCGTGGAGGACGCTCGTCAGAAAGCGCTTCAACCAGTGGAGGACAGGTCAGGCCTTCACATAAACAGTGTGCAACATTCAAGTGCATTTTGTTAAAAATGGTTCACTTTATCGCATGTTATGTTTTAGGAGGCAGAGAGTGAAAAGAGAAGCGCGTAATCTGGTCACAAAACTGCAGGAAGAAATTAACCGACTGAAAAGGAACATGGATGAGGTGGAAAAGAGCTCCGACTTAGAGGTGAGCACTGATGATCTGACATTCGAGCAAATGGATTTTAACAGTTTAAACTCTGCAAATCCTCTATAAAATAACAAAAATGACTGAAGATCTCCCCAGATTCTTTGGTGGAAAGTCTTAAAAATTTTGAGGCTGCAAAGATATGAGTCTGACAAAACCTGTTACAAAAATAAGACTTTATGGAATACCGACCGACACAATGTAACAACAAACTCTAGGAATGGCATTTCTACCAAATCTGAATTCTGCATCATCTTTTATAATCCATTTGGGTCAGTGCACGTTGCGGCCATCCAATTTGTGTTTTGTAATGAAAAAATGAACAAAAGAAAATGGCCAGTATTTTGTTTTTCGTTTTAACCACTGTCTCCTAACTCTCTAATCATGTCAAAATACAATCATAAAAATCATTCTTATACGTTTTGAAAATGTTGTTTTTTGCAGTTCATTCTTACTGACTGCTATGAAGCTGCAAGTTTTTTATTTATTTTAAGTCTAAATGCACTGCTGCATGCATGAACGCATGAAATGGGTATTTACGTAAAGACATGTTTGCACTGAGCTAGACCGGTTGAACAATCACTGCACAATCAAAGTCGGATTTTTGTCCGACTTGGTCCAAATGTCACACCGATGTTGGAAACGATAAAACATGCGAAATCGAAACAGCCTCGAAAGTTTGTCTGAGGGGCCCAGTGCATGATGGGAAATGCTTGGCTACCAGAAATATGTGTTGCAAAAAGTTTCACTTTTCTGCTTAATTATGTTGAGTACAATTGGTACTGTCAGAGTTTGTTATTCTCAGAGTGAATGTTGTACTGTTGAATCAAAAAAGGAAAACAATGAGAATTCCACCATCCAGTCCAGTTCAATGATGACAAAACTTTTCTAAAATTTGGTTCACCATCATTAATTTTACATTTTAGATGATCAAAACAATGGATGGATGTCGAGACTGGACCAGTGTAAGTGTTGACACGTCGTTCTCCTTTGGTACACTGAGAACAACAACGACAACCATGATGGAAGAAATTCACCAAAAACTGGATAAACTCTCCTCTGTAGGTGAGTTGTACCTGAACTGTAGCTATGTACGTTCATATTTTATTTATTCAGTGTTTGGTATTTAACATACTTTTTGTTTTTACAGAACTGAAGAGGATTTCCACATTTGCAGGTGCGTAATCAATAAACACGTTAAAATTCAACAGTATTTTACATTCACAGCTCAGACAGTGTTGACAGTATTGGACAACTCCACTTACCCACTCCATGATGCACTGGTCAGTCACAGGAGGGCGTTCAGTGAAAGACTGATTCCACTCAGATGCACCACTGAACCACACAGGAAATTATTCCTGCCTGTGTCTGTCAGACTGTTGAACTCCACCTTATAACCACATACTAATTACACACAACTAGGGATGCAAATTATCGATTAATCTATTAATCATTAGTTGGTTGACCTTATCGATCGATTAATGATTAACTGATAAGCGGCGATTTTCCTGAGAACCTGAATTTCTCTTTCAATAGGGTCTATAAGAATAAAAGCTAAATATTGTTTATATACTTTATGAAAAAAGTTTGTCATATTCCTTAAAGACTGATTTATTGAACCATTGGATACAGTACAGGCAATGACATTTATAGAGTACAGCTAAATACATTCTGCAGAGAAGTTTAATAAAATAAATGGATCTGCAGAGGAGCAGTTTAGAAGAAATGAGCATTTCTGACTTTGGGTCACTGACCACTGACATGATGGAGCCAGATTTGCTGTGCCTGCACCCACCCACCCACCCCCGATTGGTGGAGGGATAGCCCTTGACTAGTGAATCAGTGAATGGGCAGTTTCCATGTGAATACAGCTATGCCAAGGTTCTTCACACTATTATTGTCTTCTATAATAGTTCATTCACTGCTCATATCATATCTGAATGAGTGTCAGTCAGTGTTTACTATGGACTATATTAATTCCATGAAGTGAGCACTGTTAGCATTGTTAGCATAGTGCAATTTCTCCCCAGTTTTTGCCTCCAACATCTTTTTTCTTCCACAAGAAGAAGCCCGAGAGCTGACAATGCCAGTATCTTCTTATTACTAGCCATTTGTTTGACGAGTTCAACAACCCTTCTGCACTGACGACAGTGAGCTCTGTGTTTTGGTCTAGAGCAGGGGTGTCAAACTCATTTTAGTTCAGGGGCCACATTAAGCCTAATATGATATGAAGTGGGCCGGACCAGTAAAATAATATAAATAACAGGATAAGAACTTTTGAGAGTAAAAAGTAAATTCTGTAATGACAATATTTATATCCACAAATTGTACTTGAACTTCACATGAACAAATATGAACAAACTGAAAATTCTTTAGTAAAGTAAGTACAATGTTAACAATATTACGCCTTAGTTTATCATTTATACATGTGAATCACAACTTACAGATCACAGTGGATCTACAAATACACAAAACATCAAATAACAGGGAGAATATTGTTAAAATTCCACATAACTCTCTTAAGAGATTTCAGGTTATTCACTTTTTTATGTATTTTATTTTATTTTTTTTTATAAAAGGCTAGTTTGTAAATGTCAACAATTTTGTGCAATTTTACTGTTTTTTTTTTTTTTACACTAAATCAATGAGAAAAATTACAGTTTTCATTATTAATAGGTTATTATGATTGCATTTTACTGGTCTGAAAAATCTTGAATTCAGAAAAAAAAATCTTGAAATAAGCAAAAAAAAAAAAAATCTTGAATCAAGCAACAACAAAAAAAAATCTTGAATTAAAAATTAAGACATTTCAGATATTCATATTTTTTGTAAAAGACTAGTCTGTAAATGTAAACATTTTTGTGTAATTTTACTTTTTTTTACGCTAAAACAATGAGACAAATTTACAGTTTTCATTATTTATAGGTTTTTATGATAATATTTTACTGGTCTTATCCACTTTAGACTGAAATGACCTAAAATGATTTTAACATCCTTGATTATTAACATCTTCAGTAATTTTTGCATTTCACAAATTCATCTCAAGGGCCGGACTGGACCCTTCGGCGGGCCAGATTTGGCCCCCGGGCCGCATGTTTGACACCTGTGGTCTAGAGAGATGTTCCAATTCGTTTCCAAATTTACGTCTTGTGTAAGCACAGAATGTACGCTCACGTCAGTAGTTGATTTGGTTTGTTCTTCACACTTTTTTGACCGTGTGAAGGAGACAGGAGCCCACTGATAAGTCAGGCTAACTTTTCTGGTGATGATAGGCAGTCGGATTGGTGTGTCTTCGCCTTAAGGTTATTGTATTCCAAAATGACTAATATCTCTGAAAATATTGGTCCTATCAACTTGCTGAGATATTTAATGGGGAGGTGGGACTATTCCTCAACTGTAGGTACCAAATTGGACAGTTAAAAATGTCTCAATTTGTCAGAATTGTGCCGACACACACACAAAGGCTCTGAGACCTTCCAGTATTATGACATATTATGATATGTCTATGTTTTTCTTTTTCTGTTGTATTGATAATTAGTTTCCTGCTACTTTTTTAGTGTACAGGGTGTCCCAAAAAAATGTATACACACTTTAAATAATTGTAAAGTAGGTGTTTATTAAAATTCATTTAATTTTCTAAATGTAGCAGAATTTATAAACATCATTTTATTGTCAAACTGTTCTCAAACTGACGTCCGTTCTGGTCCAGACAAAAAAAGTTCAGCGGTATGAGGTCTGGTGAACTTGCCAAACAGGTGGATTGGACAGAAGGGTTTCGTCAAATACCCTTCGCATTCATCAGACCTCACACCACTAGACTTTTTTTATGCGGATACCTTGTTGAGCCGCATTATGTAATAAATTCCCATTATGTAATAAAAGTTCAAAATGTAATAAGAATGTCACGTCATTTTGTAATAAAGCCGCATTATGTAATAAACTGACACATTTTGTAATAAACTACCTTAACACATTATGTAGTAAATTTTTTTGCATTATGTAGTAAGTTATTACAATTCGAGAAATTTATTACAAAATGCACTCGACACATTTTTATTTTCAGGAAAATGTAATGTGCTAAATTAATCTTTAAACTGTGTGGTTAAAGTTCTGATTACATTACCTGTAGCTCCTGTGACTAATTTCTTCTAAATTGCTCTGAAATTATATTAATTTGGATTGTTATTACATAATGAACCATGTTATTACATTTTTTTAAATAAAAATGTGTCAAGTGCATTTTGTAATAAATTTCTCAACTTGTAATAACTTACTACATAATATGAAAAAATTTACCATATAATGCGTTGGCCTAGTTTATTACAAAATGCATCCGTTTATTACATAATGCGACTTTATTACAAGATGACGTGACATTCTTATTACATGTTGAACTTTTACTACATAATGGGAATTTATTACATAATGCGGCTCAACATACCTAAAAGACAAAGTCTACGCTATGAGACCTGCAACAGTCGCTGAATTGAGAGCAGCCACTGAACGTGAATGCACGCAAATACCAAGGGAATTGTTTCATGATGTGTGATTGGCGTTGTCAGCAGCGTCTGGACCAGAACGGATGTCAGTTTGAGAACAGGCGGAACAGACAAAACAATAAAATGATGTTTGTAAATTCTATTACATTTAGAAAATTAAATGAATTTTAATAAACACCTACTTTACAATTATTTAAAGTGTGTATACATTTTTTTGGATCACCCTGTACTTGAATGAAGCGACTATAACGCCCAATAATTTCCCCTGGGTTTAACCCTTCCATGCACAGTGGTCACTACAGTGGACAGCTATTCTACAGCTGTTCTATTGTATATTCATGGATTTTGTTGTTCTTTTCGGGGTTTTTTTTTTTTTTTTTTTGTTTTTTTTTTTTTACACATATCTTTATTAAAGTTTTAAGACACTACATATCTTTTCTGACATGAATTGGTAACATTATGTAGATCTCTCCTGATCATAAACCCCCAGAATTACAAGCCCTCCCCATAGTTTTCACACAATTTATCAGTAAATACATGTTTCTGTGCGTCAAAAATTAAACGTGTGGTGTCCAGCTGAGTGGACATTTTTGCAACTTCATGAAAAATAGGTTCATAAGAATTTTTTCTTTTTCATTATTTATTTATTTTTTTAATGTATTTTTAAATTTTTTTCAATTATTTTTATTTTGTTTATTTATTTTTCAGAAGAAAATTTTCAGTCGCATTGTTTTTTTCATGCCTAAAGAGAAATAAGAACACTCAGGAAAAAATTTTGATTAAGGTTCTCATAATTTGTGCATGAAAGGGTTAATAAAGTATTTTGATTCTGATTCTTTTGCTTTTTCATGCAGTGGATGTAAAGATGGACCCGACTACTGCACATCCATGTCTTGTTGTTTCCCAAGATGGGAAAAAAGTACAAGATGGAGGAAAGAACCAGCAAGTTCCCAACACCCCAGGGAGGTTCGATGAGTTCGGCAGCATCCTGGGGCTTGGCGGTTTTACTCACGGGAAGTCGTACTGGGAGGTGGAGGTGAAAAACAAGAGCGGGTGGGATCTAGGTGTAGCAAGAGGCAAGTCAAACCGCAAGGGGAAACTGACCCTGAATCCAGATCAGGGGTACTGAGTGGTGGTTCATTATAATGATGATAAGTACGCAGCTCTGACAGCCCCACCCATCAGCCTGTCCCTGACCGACAAACCTCAGAGGGTGGGGGTGTTTGTAGATTACGAGGAAGCTCTGGTGTCCTTTTACAACGTGACGACTCAATCGCACATTTACTCCTTTACTGAGTGTTCTTTCGACGAAAAGATCTTCCCGTATTTCAGTCCGCACCTTAAACAAAATGCGAAAAACTCTGATCCGTTAAGAATTTCTCCTGTGAACAAGTAAAAGAGTTGGGTGGCACAGCGCTTAACCCTTTCATGCATAGTGGTCACTCCAGTGGACAGTTCTTCTCCAGCTGTTCTCTTGTATATTCATGAGTTTTGTTGTTTTAGTTCCATATCAGCCAACACAATGAACACTTATGCATCATGAAACTTTGCTGTTCTGGATAAACCTGATCTGCAGTAACATGTTTGAGTGTAAATCAATTGTTATTAGACTGTAATTATCATTTTCTCTTCGACAAAATGGGTTTTTTTTGTATATTATCTCCATGAAGTGAGTAATAACTAGTATTAGAGTATGTTTAAATATGAGAAAACATCAGATTGCTGCATTAGAAGTGTTTGTATTTCATAGTTTTCACAGTATATCAGTAAATACACGTTTCTTGGCTTCAAAAATTAAATGCATCATATCCATTTGAGTGGACATTTTTGCAACTCCATGAAAAATAGGTTCATAAAAAGCTGTCAATCGCGTTGTTTTTTTTTTTTTCTTTTCATGCCTAAAGAGGAATAAAAATGGGGGGAAAATCATGATTAAGGTTTTCATAAGTCATGCATGAAAGGGTTAAACATGTCTTCCTGTGTATATTGATCAGTAAAATATCTGGTAAGTGTGATTGGCAAGGTTTCACATATTGGGGAAGGCTTGAAAGATGTTTTATGTCATCAGTTTCCAGACTTTTGCTGTTTTCCATGGGATTTTCTTGTAATTACAGTGTGTCATTAAGATGATCCACATACACAGTGTGAATGGAATCTATAACTTTTATATTGGGTTTTAGAAATATGGGCTAATTTTTTTTTTTTTTTAAATTGTATTTTTATTATCCGCATTAGTTGTAGAATATGTTTCCTGGTCTTGTAAGAGGGAATCAATACAATTTCTTGTGATTATTTTTTATAATTTGTTAAAACTAATATTATAAACATTTTATTACTTTTCTTTAAGATGAGAAAATCACTTTGCATTTCATAATTTTATCTTTTATTTGTATTGTCATAATAAACAGTTTACTGATATTACAGTTTGATAAATGTGTGAAACTACCAGGATATAATTGATGATTTTGGGGGGTTTTAGTTGACTTCATGCTTTTTCTACTTTCTTTGTCATATTTTCTGGTAAAAAAAAAAAAAAAAAAAAAAATAAAGTATATATATATATATATATATTAATATTGTTTTGTTGTTCTGAGAAAATTACTTTGTAATTTATAATTTTATCTTTTATTTTTATTGTTGTAATAAACAGGTTATGAGGGGTTTAATTAACCTCATGCTTTTTCTACTTTTTCATATTTTCTGGTAAAAAAAAAAAAAAAAGTATATCTTTTTTAATATTGCTTTGTTTTGTTTTTTATGAGAGATAGATAGATAGATAGATAGATAGATAGATAGATAGATAGATAGATAGATAGATAGATAGATAGATAGATAGATAGATAGATAGATAGATAGATAGATAGATAGATAGATAGATAGATAGATAGATAGATAGATAGATAATATTATGGGGGTTATGGGGGGGTTAGTTGGCTTCATGCTTTTTCTACTTAATTTGTCATATTTTCTGGTTAAAAAAAAAATAGAGTATATATATTAATATTGCTGTTTTGCTTTTGACAACTTTTCTGTGATTTTCTTTTTTTATTACTGGCATAAAGAAGGATTTGAACCAACAACTCTTCAGCTATTGGGCAACCCACTCTACCCTCTGAGCCATGGCCTATAGACAGATACTTTGTTAATCCTGAGGGAAATTCAACATATAAAGTGCTGTTCTTTTTTTTGTGGAGTGGTTATAATTACACTGGGTTACAAAAAAATGTTTTTTGCAAGTTGTCTAGGTTTTTTCAACTGAATTAGGTGTCACAACGGAGGGGGGGAGAGGACTCAAATGCACGATACTGAAGGGAAAGAAAACACAAGTTTATTAACAAAAATGAAAGCCAAACAACGGAAAACCTAACACAAAAGCTAAGACAGGGTCCATAAAAAACACACAATACCTGGGTCAGAGTCCGTAGATGAAGATGGATAATGTCCGGGTTATGGAGAGTAATGGAACGGAAAGAAATGAACCAGCGCTGCATGGCTGCAAACCTAATCCTTAAATAGGCAAGAGGTAATTGGCTGCAGCCATGCAGCACCAGCAGGTGAGTCTGATGATGATGATGATGATGATGATGATGATGATGATAAGGAGAAGGAGGAGCTGAGAGTCACACAGGCACAGATCCTGACATTAGGACCATTTTGCACCGCTAAATCCAAAAATGACATCTGATTTTCTCAATCAGGTCAGGTTTTTTTGCTAATTTGATTTTGAAAAATTTGATCTTCTCACAAAATTGATTACATTTTTGTGACTTTATCAGTTGATTTTTTCTATAGTTTTCACCCAAAATAGGTTTTAAGAGAAAAAAAATCATTTTCTAACAGGATGTATTTATTATGTATTCACCACAGATGTAGCAGAATACATCAGGCTTATTTTTGCAAGATCTTCTAGTTGAAGGCATTTCATTCACCTGTAATATTAAAAAAAAACATTAATCATAAATTGGCAAAAGTAAAATCTTCAGAACTCCTTTATTGCAAGAAATATGAAAGAATTGTGTATCATATGATGTGAAAATGCCCATAAATGTAAGCAAAAATGTTAAAAAGCCAATATGTAACATAGTTCAGAAAGTTGACCTGATTGAGCAAAATGAATGTGATTTTTGGATTCAGCACACCAAAATTATCCTAAATCAGCTCAAAAAACTTAAACAATAAATTTGTTGTTGACCAGTGTAACAATACACACAAAAAAGAAAAAGAAAAAAGTCATATTTGAAAAGGAGTGGGAAGAAGCATAGCTTATTAGCTCTTAAACCTTAGTCTAAACCAACAATATGTTCATATTTGCATACACACACACACACTCACACACACACACACATACACACACATATATATACTATACATATACATATATACACATCCACTTACATAGACATACATACACATATACACACATACATACCCATGCACATACACTTACATATACATGTACAAATACATATATACACTGTTACTTCCATACATACACATATCCATTCACAAAGACTTCTCTGCCTCTAATCCCTATACCATATCAATGAGTAAATGACAATAGTCAGTAATGACAATTATCAGTTATCAATTGTACTTGCTAAACAAAATATTTTTATACATTTTCTTAAACTGGTTCATATTTGGACTTTGCTTGAGTTCCTTGCTTAGATTGTTCCATAACTTGACCCCAGAAATAGATAAACACAAACTTTTTCAGGTTGTTGTCCTGTTTTTGACTTTGTAGTTATGTTTCCCTCTTAAATTATATAATTGATGACATATACATTAGAAAAAAAAATATTATGTTGAGTGGGATGAAGAAAGTGGGGCTGAAAGAGATTGGACTGAAAAATATACTTGACTGTGGTGAAAGGGGATAAGGTCATCTTTAACTTTCCCTCTAAAAATGGACTACCAAATAGACTTTAGGGATTTAGCGAACACCAGCAGATGGCAGTAACGCAACTCTATGGATGCCTTTAAAACTCAAAGGTGAAGTTATGAAGTATACAGTTTAAGTAATTGATTTTTGTCTGGCACTGAATACATATATTACTTTAATAGTCATGCAGTATTCTAGAGTTTAAATATTTGTATTGAATAATGGATGATTGCTTAACATAATGTGCAAATATGTCCATTCCAAAATGATATACAGTATATAGCTTTGATATAATGTAAAGGCCATTCCATATTGTCCAGACCTGACACTCTGAAAACCTCTTGAATGTGATCAAGAGAAAAAGTGATGTTTATAACCCACCGATGCATTTTGGCTTTTGGAGATGTGAAAACATGCACAGGCACACGGTGACTGAAAATCAGGGTTATTCCACCAAACTCTTCGTCTAGTATAGTATTGTTAAGACTGAATATGACTTTGTTTTCTTTGCATGAGCTGAGGTCTGAATCCACTGCATATTTACTATTTGACCAGTTGTCATTTTCTGTTTTATTTACAATTCTGGACAAATGGAATTGGTAGCATCTGGAATAAACACAACTGTTCATTGTGGTAAAAACACATCGTAAAACCAGCGATCTCATATTTTTTCTCTAGAGATGTAGGATTACAATCAAGACTGTCCATTATTACATGCATTAAATCTCAAAGCTTTAATTTTTTTATGTAATGGTTGCGAGTGGTACTCCTACTGTCAAAAGAGACAAATTTGGCACCCATAGTTTCATAATGATACGTCTTGAAACTAAAACTAGTGTGTTAAGTTTATTTTTATATATTTAAGTTTATATTTAGTTTAGTTTTTTTTTTTTTTTTTCATGTTAATTGTTCATTTGTCAACACATATAGAACTATATGGATATTAGTGGTAGGAAAAAGTATCAAATTATTTTATTCTAATAAATAAAGATTAACACAAACTCTATAATAAAGTTCTTAAAGCAAAAGTCATGAAAATTTTAGTATCAATGGTGGATTTTACGTCTTGAAACTAAAACTAGTGTGTTAAGTTTATTTTTATATATTTGAGCTTATATTTAGGTTTGTTTTTTTATGTTAATTGTTCATTTGTTAACACATATAGAAGTATATGGATATTAGTGGTAGGAAAAAGTATCAAATTATTTTATTCTAATAAATAAAGATTAACACAAACTCTATAACAAAGTTCTTAAAGTAAAAGTCATGAAAGTTTTAGTATCAATGGTGGATTTTACATCTTGAAACTAAAACTAGTGTGTTAAGTTTATTTTTATATATTTAAGCTTATACTTAGTTTTTTTTTTTTTTTATGTTAATTGTTCATTTGTCAAAACATAAAGGACTATATGGATTTTAGTGATAGGAAAATTTATCAAATTATTTTATTCTAATAAAGATAAACACAAACTCTTTAATAAAGTTCTTAAAGCAAAAGTCATAAAATTTTAAGTATCAATGGTGGATTTTACGTCTTGAAACTAAAACTAGTGTGTTAAGTTTATTTTTTTAAATATATTTAAGCTTATATTTAGGTTTGTTTTTTTAAGTTAATTGTTCATTTGTTAACACATATAGAACTTTATGGATATTAGTGGTAGGAAAATGTATCAAATTATTTTATTCTAATAAATAAAGATTAACACAAACTCTTTAATAAAGTTCTTAAAGCAAAAGTCATTAAAGTTTTAGTATCAATAATGGATTTTAAAGGTAATGTCAGGTGGCGCCATCAGGTGGTAAAATGACAAATTGCTTCTGAACCAAACATTCCTCAGTTACAGTAAAGGCAATATCTGAAATTGGATCTTTGGTACAGAAGGTCCTTTCCGTGCATTGTGGTTTGGGCTTTGTACTCTCAGACAGACTATTTTTGAAGACAATGATTGCAGTTTTTGATACGTTGTTTGTTTGTACTTGTATAATTTGAAGTCTGGGGATCTCTGAGCTTCTGGTGGATAAAATGTTCTCAGTGTCGTTGACATCCTGTTTCTTGTTTGGGTCTGAACCTGAAATGCAACCCCTACTAAAATGAGAAGAAATGAGAGAAACACATGCTAAAGAAAACTATCTATTTTTCCTGTCTGTCTAAACATGATCTCACATGAAAGCAGCACTCACCACCAAACTAAATAATACAGTTTAAAGAGAAAGGGAGGAAAAAGGTTTGGGAGGGAAAAAGGTTGTGTGATCTGACCAAAACAAACTCCTCGTGGTCTGGAGATGCCTGGGCATGTTCACATCTGCCTTCCTCTTTGATTCCTAAACCCCCCCACCCACCCACTCCCTTCATGTTCTGTGTCCTGACACACAGATAGTCACTCAGTCACACACACACTCACTGTTAAGTGGCCCTGCAATGTGGTGGCATTCCACAACAGTGATTATCTGCAATCCCAATCATTTCAGTCTGCAGAGAAAGTGTGGGAAAACATGAAACTATGGTGGAAAAGCAGAAAATGGATCCATATAAGGCAGACACACTTAACTTTGTATGTTGTTGTTATGCACATTATTTGCAAATCACTGAGCTTTACCCATTTCCATAACAGGTTTGAAGAAGTCCCATATTTGCTAAACATTTAAGCTGATATTCTGATCACAATGTTACAAAAAAATAATGATTAACCCTTTCTTGCATAGATCACTCCAGCGGACAGTTCTTCTCCAGCTGTTCTCTTGTATTTTAATGGGTTTTGATGTTTTAGTTCCGTATCAGCCAACACAGTGAACACTTACGCACCATCCCATACACTGACATTCATACCATTACTGTAACTTTGCTGTTCTTGATAAACCTGATCTGCACTAACATGTTTGAGTGTAAATCAATTATTTGTTAGACAAGAAGGTTTTTTTTTTTTTGCATATTATCTCCATGAAGTGAGTAATTACTGGCATTAGAATATGTTAAAATGTGAGAAGACATCAGATTAGCAGCATTAACCCTTTCATGCATAGTGGTCACTATAGTGGACAGATATTCTCCAGCTGTTCTCTTGTATATTCATGGGTTTAGTTGTTTTAATTCCATGTCCTCCTGAGACCCAGCAATGCATTTTTGTCCTCTGTAGGGGACTAAAGTTTGACAGTTTTAATAATAATAATAATAATAAAAAAAAAAAAAATGCTGCTAATTGCAAAGGACATTCCATTAAAAAATAAATGAATATAATTTTAAAAATGTATCTGAAAAAACTGTTGCATTATGCAGTTTCCAATTAAGATGACTGTTTAATGTAAAAAAAAAAAGCTAAAGATTTTCACTTTACTGGATCTCGAGGATATCAACCAACACAGTGGATGCTCATGCATCATCTACACTGACATTCAGACCATTAATGTAACTTTGCTGTTCTTGATAAACCTGATCTGCACTAACATTTTTGAATGTAAATCAACTGCTAATTTTCTCAAACAATGTTTTTTTTTTTTTTTTTTTTTTTTTGCGTATTATCTCCATAACTAGTATTAGAATATGACAAAAGTGAGAAAACATCAGATTACCAGCATTAAAAATGTTTTTATGTCATAGTTTTCACACAGTATATCACTTTATGATGATGGGTTTTAAATATATGTGTCTTTGCTTCAAAAATTTAACACATACCGTCCAGCTGAGTGGACATTTTTGTAACTCCATGAAAAATAGATTCATGAAAAAATTCAATCGCACTGTTTTTTTCATGCCTAAAGAGGAATAAAAACACTCAGGAAAAAAATCTTGATTAAGGTTCTCATAATTCATGCATGAAAGGGTTAAAAATGTTTTTATTTCATTGTTTTCATATCACTTTCTGATATTGGGTTTTAAACACGTTTCTTTACTTCAAAAATTAAATGCATGGATATTTTTGTAACTCCATAGAAAAAAAAAAAACTCGATTGCATTGTTTTTTTCATGCCTAAGAAGGAATAAAAACACTGAAGAAAAAAATCTTGACTAAGGTTCTCACAATTCATGCATGAAAGGGTTAAAGTCTTATTTACTGATACAACAGTAGCACAGTTATAAAGGATGTTTTGTTTCACTACAAAATCTGAAATTCAGGCATAATAAGCTCTGCTAAGACTGCAGTCAGTGGGCTTGCATGTTGAACTGTATCCTAATATGGCAGTTTGACAAACTAACCTAAATGACTGGTAACTGTACTTAAGAAGTGACTGGGTTGTTGTTGTTGCTGGCCTTAAGATCCATCCATGTACTGTAGGTCCTTATACTGTGGTTCTGCACATGCTCAACATGAAGGATGACAGGTTTCATGAACACTTATTTATTTATTTATTTATTTAGAACATGCAAAGAAACCAAATAAAACAAAACAAAGCAAATTAAGACAAAAACAAAATAACATTTAAATGGACAGAATCTATCTTCAAGCGCATACAAGTCTGAATTTTTCATGGTCGAAAAGGAGTAGGAAGAAGTATAAACTTATTGAATCCTACTCCTCAGTGCTTTTACACCTTTATCATTAACTGAATACAAGAATCAAACAATATTATTTGCCTAATTTTAGCATCAAACCACAACCATCCATATTGCAGTAACTGAATTATACACAACAAAATGATCATGGTAGTACAGTCATACAAACAGACTCAACAATTCAACCATTTTCTTCAATAATTACAGCATATTTATCAGTACGATATCATTCATAAACAAACAGGCCTCATTGTCATTATTAAATACTGTACAGCACAAGAATCAATTCTTTAGATCTTTTTTAAAAACTGAATTATGTTTGATATTTGTTTTATCTCCACACACAATTTGTTCCATAACTTTACTCCACAAACGGTGATACAGAAACTTTTTAACGTAGTGCGTACTTTATGAATCTTTAAATTAAATTTTCCCTGTAAATCACAGACTCCCTCTCTTTCACAAAACATTTCTTGAATATTACCAGGCGGTAAGTTATTCTTTGCTGTATACATTATTTGAATAGTTTTGAACTCCACAAGGTCAATGAGTTTTATAGTTTTAGATCAGAAAAATAGTGGATTTGTGTGTTCCCGAAAACCAACATTGTGAACAATTCTTATTGCTCTTTTTTGCAATATAAAAAGTCTTTGTAATAAACTTGTATATGTATTTCCCCATACCTCCAAACACTAACTTAAATAAGGTAAGATCAATGAATTATACAGAATCTGAAGTGATTTTTGATCTAATATCCCCTTTGCTCTGGCCAGGACTGAGATGTTTCTGGATAGTTTGTTTTGTACATATTTTATGTGAGGTTTCCAGCAAATTTTCTCATCAATTATCACTCCAAGAAACTTGTTTTGATTCACCCTTTCTATATCTACACCCTCTATTTGTACCTTTTGCTCATTACTTGTTTTACATTTGCCAAAAATCATGAATTTTGTTTTACACAGATTTATTGACAACTTATTTTTGTCAAACCATAATTTAGTTTTATTTAGCTCAAAAGTGATTATTAACCCTTTCATGCATAGTGGTCACTCCAGTGGACAGTCATTCTACGGCTGTTCTATTGTTTATTCATGGGTTTTGTTGTTTTAGTTCCATATCAGGACTCTTATGCTTCATCCAAACACTGCAATTCATACAATTACTGTAACTTTGCTGTTCTTGATAAACCTGATCTGCAGTAACATGTTTTAGTGTAAATCAACTGCTAATTGGTATTAGACTGTAATTAACAAACAATTTTTTTTTTTTTTTGCTTTGAGACCCAGCAATGCATTTTGTCCTCTGTAGGGGACAAAAGTTTGACAGTTTTACTTTAAAAATGCTGTCCATTACAAAGGACGTTCCATTAAAAAAAATCCATCAATAAATAAAAATTGTTTTAAAAATGTATCTGAAAAAAACTGTTGCATTATGCAGTTTCCAATCAAGACAATTTTTTTAATGTACAAAAGCTAAAACTGTCCATTTCCTGGGTCTCAGGAGGATAATATCTCCATGAAATAAGTGATAACTAATATTAGAGTGTGATAACATGTGAGAAAACAGTAGCAATTTAGCAATTAGGGGCATTAAAAATGCTTTTATTTCATACTTTTCACACAGTTTATCACTTTCTGATGATGATTTTTGTATAAATGTTTCTTTGCTTCAAAACTTAAATGCATGGTGTCCAGCTGAATGGACATTTTTGTAACTCCATGAAAAATACGTTCATTAAAAAATAAATAAATAAAAATAAATAAATTAATGTATTGCATTGCTTTTTTCATGCCTAAAGAGGGACAAAAACACTCAAGAAAAAAAATATTGATTAAGGTTCTCATAATTCGTGCATGAAAGGGTTAACAACTCAACTATTAACACTCAATAAAATAATAACAAAAAAAAAAATTGTCTCTGGTACAGCATGTGGTGTGAAATGATAATGATTGTGTTGTTGTAAAAGCCTTAATCAAGTATGAAAACATACGCAGTCACAAAGATAGAGAGGTTAAAACACACATTTTTACATAGAAAGACAATGTAGTGTTAAGATTGGTGGTTGTTCTGACAAGCTAAAAAAAAAAATCTCTATTTATATATATATTGCAGAGAATAATGAAGAGAAAAATAAAGTGTAAAAATAGATGAAATTAGATTGAAAACACCATTTCTCAATCCATAGTAATTAATGCCAGTCTTAGTTTTCCTGCATTCTACAATGCAGTTGTTGTCCCAGTAGCCCCTCCCCTTTAAAATTCAATCTGACGCTTTTATTGGATAAAGTTATCCAGGGTCTCTGTCCAATTGGTTGATATGCCTATCAATCACACACCGCTTTTCGAATAGTAGGAGGGGCCGCCGCCTTGCTTGGGAAAAAGTTTTCTCAAAGTTTTTAGCTGTTAAAGTTAGCCGAAGTAAAACAGGAAGTATTTGTTTCAGTTATCAAAGTTAAAGCTCCAAAACTACTTCTGTAAATTACAAAAGCGAGTTATCAGCCTAATATTTGTAACGGAACAACAAATGTAATGATATTAGAGGGTAATAACTGAAGTGACAGCTGTAAAATAAGCTAGCACCTACTTTTTTTTAACGTTAAGAGTAAGTGACCGGAAATAGCAGTCGGGTTTGTGGACATCATTTTGAAGAGTTTGACACTTACTTGAAGTTTCTTCCCTCCCCTTCCTCCACTTACTCCGTTCTTCCACGCATCCATCCATCCATCCTTCCATCCATCCGCTCCCTGTTGTTGTTAGACCGGTGATGGAGAAGCGGAGGGACCGCTACCGGCACAGCTAGCTTAGCAACAACTCATCCCGGCTAATAGTGAGAAAGAAAACAAACCGATGAACGGAGGATGGAAATGGTTGAGCAGCTCGTCTCTTTCGCCCACATTCAGGTCCAGTTGAGCGGGGGTGCGCCTTGGGGGTTCACGCTGAAAGGAGGACTCGAACACGGCGAACCTCTTATCATCACTAAAGTAAGTTCATCAAAACATCTGACGTGGATATATGCTTTAAAATGTCACTAAATGGCCTGATCACACTCACTGAAAACTGCAATGCTACTTAAATTGATAGAAAAATCCATTCAATCTCACATGAATCGGACTGATGTGTTTTGGTATATCTACAGTACTGGGTCATATTTGCATAGTCAGACTTAACCTGATGATAATAATCGCATTGTGCAAGATATAGGTTATATTTGTTGCAACAACCCAAAAACAAAACAAAACAGCAGTTGTGGTTAGTTTTGCAGACTTGTGTGACTGCTGCCTCATTCATGCATGCTTTTCTGTTTGCTTGGCTACTACTTGATTTAAACTGTTCAACCCATACAAAACTCTGCAAAATGCAAAGGCAAGACTAACTTAATTATGCAGCACATTTCATACCCAAAATGCTTTACAGAGGGCACAGACTAAAACACAATGAATGTAAATAAACAGTTACATTTGAACCAAAAAGGTAAAATCAGTCATGAAGTCGCCATGTAGCCTGAAGTCACCTCATCTATGAGTTTTTTTTGGTTTTTTTTTTCATGTTTTTGGAGCACAGAAGCAAAAGGCAATTTTACCATGTTTAGTTTGGACTCTGGGAACAGCCAGTAATCCAGAACCAGTCGACCTCAGAGGTCTGCAACATTTGTAGTGGGTGAAGGGATCTGTCAGAGTCCTGGGTTTAGATTGTGTGGAGCCGGATTTGTTGCTCTATTCTTTTTCACCCTGTCTTGCATAGGGTAAAAAGATATTGCTCAAAGATAAAGCAAATACTTGGGGGTATTTGATGTTTGTCAGCTGTTTATGTCAAGGAATAAAAAATCCTAAATAATCTGATAAAGTGGGGTCAGAGGGTTCCCTGGGGGCTAAAAGAGTTTCCCTTGGGGATCTGCAAAAAAAAAAAAAAAAAAAAAAAAAAAGTCATGAATTTGTTTAGGTAAGAAGTGTTGACAGATTTAAGCCACTTTAGATGGCTGTCTTTAGGGTAAAAATGGCTCTGAGATGTGGGAATCCTTAAAAATTAAAGATTCACAGAGTATATCTTGAGCTGCTCTCACATTGTTTACAGGTTATTGAACCTTGTTGCATCGCACTAGCTATGTTTACATGCATAAAACATTTCATTTTTGGCCCATATTTCAAAAACAGCAGTATTCCTGTGAAGCTGGTTTTAATGTTTTTTACTGGTGACAGGTTTACTCAACTGTTGTAACATAGCCCCAGCATCTTTCATTCTTTAAACTATCTTCTTGACAAGGTTGGGGTTGCAGAATTTACACACTCAAAAATTTGATAATACCCAACTCCCTAATAATGTTTAAAACTATTTTTTTTCCTTCCGTTGACCTAAAATCAGGGCTTTGACCATGCATCTACACCACAACATTAGTTTCACATAGACAGACCTACTGTATCTTCACACTTTGTTAGAGCCATGTAATTTGTGGAGATAAGTCTTGTACCACGCACTACTGTTCAGGAATAGCTTTAAAATCTCTCTGTCTTGTTTGGCTAGTTCTTTGGGCGGTGCTGAGTGTAGGGTGTAGTAAGAGGTGCATTTGCAGAATTGTGTCAGAAGAGCAGTTGGTTTGGCGGAACATGTGTTCATAAGGACATCGGAACAAAAAAATGCTACACAAAAAGGCATGTCTTGGTCAAAACATAACATTTTCAGCATGCGGTTACAGCTGCAGAGTTTGTTGTTGTTTTGTGTAATAATAGGATCTTTCTTAAGAATAACATGCAGATTGCAGACGGAAGGAGAATGCCAATCTTGCCACTGTGTGGCTGAAAATGGACCTGCCTATTCCAGCATTGTACATCTTGCAAGCCACACTGCAATGACCTTGCAAACTGTTGGCTCATTGGTGTGTGTACGACACGCAGCAGTCACTGTAAACACACAAAAGGCAGTATCAAAACTGCAGTAAAAACTTCAACTGAAATGTATTCCATTATAAAGCCAGAATAATATGAGCACATTGCACTTGCCTTTTGCTACATGCTACCATCAGAATAATGGTAATTTCGGATGTACCAGTCTGAATAATATTTATATTATCAAATTTATGATATTGCCATGTTCAGAATAACAGTGGAATATTACTATGTGATTCAGCGTGTGACACTATTGTCCAGTTTTTATTAATAAGGTTTTTTTGCCGATAGAAACCAGGTAGTGTGAAAACGTATAGTGTGACTTATTCTGCAGCCAGTTTTTGTTTCTACAGTATCAGGTATGTTTTGGGGGGAGTTTGTGAGCTTTGCGAGAGATTTAGTGCATGTTTTCAGATTTTGATGTGACCTCGTCTTGTGCGATAAAGTTGGGGGAGGCTGGCGTTTCCTCCTGGCCTCTTCTCACGGTTTCACACTGCGGGTGGTGAGCTGCTGGAAATAAGGAGTGTGTCTTTGAATTACTGCAAGTAATTATTGGTGTGTGTTCTGCTGGGGGTGGTCTGTGTGTATGCGTGTGTTTAATCCAGTGCATAAGTAGGACGACTGACATGCAACCTCTGCTCCCTCTCCTTCTATCCCTCTGCCTTTCATCCAATGTCTCTCGCCCACTCCGTTCAAAAGTCGCAGCGGCGGTGGTGTAAATGTTGGACGGTGGACATCTATATTCACCACAGCTACCACAGCAGGGAGTGGAAAAGCCTAGCTCAGTCATCTGGAAACACACACACATGCACACTGACACTCACAGAGTCACACACAGTAACACAGCCCCTGGGAAAATGTGACTGGGACTGCTAAAGGAGATAAAAATCAAACCGTGCTCTGTGGTTGTTTTGTGTCCAGTGGCCAGTTAGAGCACACACATGCACATTTTACACACACAATAAAGTAGCTCAGGCGGTGAGTGCTGGACAGAAAAGTGTTTAATGATTAAGTGTTAAGTCCTTGAAGGGAAGGAGAAAGACCGAAACATGGAGAGAGGATGTAAAGTTGAAGTGTGAGGGTGAGTGAAGGGGTGTAAAATGTGTTTTAGGTATAGCAGAAGTTGCAGAGTTTCCATCAGCCTCCACACACACACACACACACACACACACACACACACACACACACACACACACACAGAGGTTTACTGTGTCTGAATGGACACAGCTGAATACAGTCATAATCCTCTCACTTCCGACAGAGAGAGAGGCTCAGGAAAATGCGTGCTTATGTGACTAAGGAACCAAGAGAGAGAAAAGCTCTTCCACATTTTATTTGAAACATGAGTAAATAAGTTGTATTATCTGTGTGAGCTTAATGTTCGAGGACCAGAGCTGCAGCTGCGGTCATAATGAATCAATCTGATGGATATTTTTGATAGATTTATACAATATTATAAGTAATTTATTAAATATTACTGTTTTTACCTTCTAGGATGTGCTATGTTTCTCAGTAATGGTTCAGTCTATACCAACTCAACTAGGACCTCCCAGATTAGGTTATATACTGTCTTAAAAAAAAAAAAGTCATGTTGAAGCAATGTAACATCCTTTTTTTTTCAGATATCTGCAATGACTGTACACTTTCCCAATAAAATAGTGTAATGCAGGGCTGGGCAATTTGGCCAGAAGATCTTAACTTTTTGATCTGAATCACAATATTCTCACCTCTTAAAAAATTCTGGCAAGTTTCATCCACACTATATGTTTTCCTCTCGTTTCTGGAGGCTTAGGCTGTGTGACATAGCTGTTTGCTGTCATTATCTTTATAGAAACTTTACATTTCCACATCATTTTGGACCAATATTATTACAATATTGGAAAGATGTACATGAAGTAAACACTGTGGACATTTTTTTTTTTTACATGGTGCTGTTGCTTTTTCAGTTATTTCCTGTATTGTGGCAGTTTAATTTGTCTCGCTAGAGTTTTTTAATGAGTCAAAAAAAAAAAAAGTTTTTACACTCTAACATAACTCCAAAGCATCAGTCTAAATCAGACTCAGTTTGGCCCACAGCTGACAGACTTAATTGTAATTACCCATCATTATTTCTTCACCAACACATTTCTCCATCTGTATAAATGAATGTGGACTGAAACTGAACACAGTTGTGCGGACAGATGTGAAAGTGTTGCTATAAATGGACTGAAATTACCTCACTAGCTGTGTGGCCTGTGCTAATGATATTAATGCTACAAACCCGTAGGTCAGCACTATGGCCATGTGCAGTGGTATCTGTAAAATTCAGAAAATAACCTGGTAAACAGGACACTTAAATGAATGTTAGCTGAGTAGGAAAGATGTGACAGTGCACTTGCATACTTTGCTCTGTTCCTGCAGGGAAATATTTTGACATTACTGTATGTTGTTAGTCACTTTTTCATTGGACATCTGTGCAAAACTTTACTGATATTTACTAAATGTCAAAAAAACAGAAGTACGTAATATTGTTTTTTCCCATTAAATCACAAATGCAGTGATGTGTTTATTTATTATCGCGGGATGACACAAGAAGTCAGTCCATAAATATGGCGGTAAACGTAAATATCGTGTTGATTTACAGATATATTAATTATTATTACTGTATACATTACCCCTCTATCCTGTACTAAATTTGAAAAATTATTTGGTTTCCTGATGTGTCCACACAAACCGCGCCATGTTTCTTTTAAAACTCTTCTTCTTTGGTTGTTGTAACATCAGTCAACATCTGTTTTTTTTTTTTTTTTTTTTTTTTTTAAATTCACGTGACTCCAGTTGCATAAAAAGGTCTTTCCATTGCAGTTTTGCGTGATATACCATTTGCGCTATGCCCAAAAAACCACGTCTTGCCAGCACAACAACTTTTAATCAAAAAATGAGAGTTTTGGTGAAATTGTCGTTTCTCCATTAGGTTAATTGTTGTGTGCAAGTTATATTTGCACAATTTGAGGGTCAGTGGAAAAGAAACTATTGTTAGTTCTGGTTGTAGTGACTGAAAGCTGTATGCAGCATAGTCTGCTTGGCTTAATTCTTGTCCAATTATTTTGGTTTTTAAAACACTGAATGACACTAACAACCGTGTGCTTTTGGAACTTCTGTCACTCACCATTCATCATGTCATTAATACAGTGACTCTGCTGTTTCTGGAGTGCATTTATTGACATTTTAGTTTCGACACAGACTACATAAATGGTCTAGCTGCCCTTTCAAGATTTCCATGTTTTGAGGAGTGTACGAGTGGCCCTTTGAGAGTGGGTTGTTGCTGGAGGGGGGAAGGGTGGTTTCCCCCTGTCTGAGACAGCAGAGGGATATAAGCCATTTGGTCAACATTCCACCAAGAGCATAACAAATTACTACTGTGGGGTGTGTGTGTGGATGTGTGGATGGGTGGGTGGGTGTGGAGCTTATGTGTTCTCAGAAATGTGTGTCATATAGAGCTGCACAATATATCATATGAGCATGGACATCGCAATGTATGTGTGTGCAATAGTCACATTGCAGGTCCTGCAATGTAGGAGGCAAATGAACCTAACATATTCTCATCTAATTTCAAGGGTACCTGACACACACTGCGCACAGCGATCCACCAGTCACAGTCGTTCTTAATCAGTTTGGAGTGAGTCACTGGTAACAACATTGAAAAATGAGTAACGAATAGGGCTGGGTATCGTGGCCAATTTCCTTAATCGATTCGATTTCGATTCATAAGGTTCTGAATCGATTAATTGATTCGATTCAGTATTAATTGATTGATTCAGATTCATGTAGTGATACCAAAGTACAATTTTGAGTTGTAACTTGATTATTTGACTACTGCAGCCATGCAACACAGAATCAATATTGATATTAGAAAGGAAATAAATATGACATTTCAGCAGTAAATAGCTGAATCTGCTCTGAAATAATGAACAGGACAGAAACATTGCCATGTTTCTACATTGGCTCAGAACGGACTTCTGCATCATCTTTATTCTGTTTTATGGCTGGTGCTTCCAGCCTTATGGCGCATTACTATCACCCCTGGGGCACTGCAACCAATTTAGCCCCCCTGAAACAGAATCATGTCGGCCCTTGGTACAAGAAACTCACTGGAGGGGGAGGGTGGGTGGAGCTTCGTTATTTCCACTTTCCTATTCCTCTTTTATTCCTCTTCCTATTCCTCTAACTCCGCACTCAGCCACAGGTGATCGAAGTTAATATTTCTAGAACGACTGGCTTCCGCGACCCACCTCCGCCAGCCAGTTCCTCCGCATTGCGGGTTCGAGTTTGAGGCCGGGAGGACCTCCCGCGCAGGGGTTTTCCCCACCCTTCCTCCGCGTTCCTACTGTGCCAGAACTGTCATGAGCACGACGAAGACGCCCCATCTCTGCGAGGTGCTCGCGAGATTGAGCCGGCAGTTTCCGGGTCATTTACTCGCGGTCCTACCCTGAAAAATCGATCTCAACCACCATTCATCGATTAGGCAAAATTAAAAAGAAATCGATCCAAAATCATTTAAATTGATTTTTTTACCCAGCCCTAGCAGTGAACAAGAGAAAATCACCATAAATGAAGACTTGGTGCCAAAAAGAAAAGCAATGTTCATTATCTGGAATTATTTCAGCTACAAGAAGGATGATACTGAAGCACGTGTTCTGTGTCGACAGTGCCTTCCACCTGTTGCCACGAGAGGTAACATTTACGTTGGCACCGCACAGCTATTATATATTCCTGAGTATTTTTTCATATCGCAATATATATCGCAGGGTTAAAAAAATTGCAATGTCAGTTTTTTCTAGTATCATGCAGCCATAGTGTCATACACATAATTTTACTTGAACACTTGTTTCCCCTGTTGCTGATGATCAGCTGTGTGATGATGCGGTGAACTGCAGGTTTTATCCACTCAGTGTGTGAGTTTGCTAAGCTGTGTGCCCTTTAGCTTGTCAAGAAGCTTTTTATTCAATCATTCTGCAAGTTTGCATTAAAGTATGGCCAGCCACTGCTTTAAGAAGGCAAACACTTTAGCACTGACGTATTTAACACGATAGAATTTCTTGTTTTCATCAATATGCGTAATTACTGATATTGTACCAAGACACACTGGAAAGCAAATTGCCCTCTTTCAAAGAGATCTATGAATACAGCATGGTATGTTCAGGGTACGTATGCATTTGGTAGTAACAACAATCTGGAAACTGGCTGACAGCACTCCATTCTCTTTTTTTCCTGATCGGTATCACAGTAAGTTCTTTTGTTGATAATGCCACTTAACCAGGTTATGTGCTACTTATAAATTCGAATCAGTCAAAGAATGAGCTCTTGACAAGGAAAAATGGTTCCAGAGTGGCAGCAACAGTTTGCTGCTCCAGAATAATCCACTTGCATAGGGGCTGGGTGTGTGACAAACAAAACTAAGTCAAACTTCATCTGCCTGCTTTCTCTGTTGCTCATATCCAGGAATGTCAGTGTGGTTTGTTGTTGTCGTTGAGACTGAAGTTGGTGATAATGATTTCACTTTTGGTTTAGCACTCCCTCAGCTATGAGTGAGGCAACAATGGAAGACAATAAAATCCGCAAATTGTAATTTACAAAATAAAATTTCATATTAAGACTTTTTTTTTTCAGGCAACAGTATAGTTGTTTCCACTCAAATCTGTGGTTAACCCACCAAGATAGAGCCTACTTTAAATGACAGCTTGGCTTGATGTTCCATATTGCAACAGAATGGTCCACATTACACTGATGCACCAATGATATTTGCATCAACCAATGTGTGATCTCCATAATTCTACATCACATTAAGTATTACTGCTTCAGCTCAGTTCACAACCTTGGCAAATGTGATACTAGAAATAATATCTACAGTTACCTGGCGGTCATCATTTCCACACAATAAAAAGTCTAGAAAAAAACAGGGTGAGGCAAGTCAAGCTGATCAGCATGAGACCCCCCCCTCCTGTTTTTTTCAGAACAGGATCCAGTTTAAATTAATTGTGGAGTTTTGTCAACTTCAAGGCTTGAATCTCAGCTATAAAGTCCCAGAATTGCTTACTCCGTACTTACTCCTAGCGCAGGTTTCTGTCATGATAGCAATCTTTTATTATGTCTAGTGCACTGGCAATGACTGAGAAGAGATTATTTTATGTACAGTTTGTTGTTTGCTCTGTTTTGCTTTGTTTTGTTTTGTTTTGTTCTGTTTTGTTTTTTTTTTTTTATCTCTGTGGTGCTAGCTGCGATTGATTTACACCCATGCTTACTTAAGATTTCTGTAAGGACCATTCAGCACTGCACTTGTATTATATTGACTAAACTTCCATAAAAAGATCTTGATAAAAAAAAAAATGTCCCAGAATTAACACCTTGACTTGCAAATATGACAAATGGGTTAAAAACATTGCACAAGCTTTCACTTTATTTGAATCAAACACAAGCAAACAACTTGCTGGGCAGCAAACTGTGATGCAACAACCTGCAGTAGATTATTTATTTTATTCAATAGGCGTATCCCAAATATCTAATAGAAACAAAGAGACTTTATGCGCAGCTATTTTGTGTTAATCTGTGAAAATTCCTTGGCCGGACATTCGTGCGCATTCGCAGACTCCCTGACGCAGTAGCGTGTTTTATGGTCGTTAATCATTCGAAACACTACCAGTTGTCATGTTCCTGTGTTTTCTGACATGCCTGTGATCAAACATAAGCATCTTTTTTTGTCTTTTATGTCTCCTGTCACATGCGGTTATGGCGGATAAACGGTGAGTTCCTTCCATTGTTGGATCTGACAGAGCGGCTGCCTCCAAACTGTCAACTCGCTTTCCTTATGCGGTTTTATGATCCACTCCGAGCTCTCTGGTGATTTGTATCGGGGACATGTTTCTCTAAGATTTTGTGCCTCTTAAACAGTTTTTGGTTGCACTGTGGTCCCTGACTATGAAGCGGTGTTCCCATGGGATTGTTTGGCATCCAAATGCTCATGAATCAGTCTGTGTTTGCAAACTGCCATTATTCTCTTGCTAAATTTCATTGGCTGATGAAGTTTGTTCTTGAAGGAGTGGCCTTTTTTCAAAAAATTAAATTGATTGCCTACTTTGATTCTTTTTCTTATTATTCTTTTCTTGATGGATCTCAGTTGTAACCCTGTGAATCAGATCTGTATAGACCAGACATGCTGGCTATGTAAATGAACATCAGCATCTACATGTTGTACTTGAGTCTGTCTGAGTGGGCCTTAGCCGAGTCTCACTACTGTACACCCATGATTGTCTTCACTGTTTTCATTGTGTGTGCATGTTAGGGGCCGTTTACACGGCGTAGGATTCAGTCGACTCCGGGAAGATTTCATCACGGATTAGCCTTCTGTTAACATGGAAACGGTGCCTAGAGTGCCTGAATCCGGAAACTTTTGATACCAGGGTCCAGGGTGGAATGTTATCGATATGCTCCGCATTTCAGCTCCGTGTTAACGCGAATCGGAGCGTTCCGGGGTAAAATATGACGTCACCGAATGCGCACGCAGCCAAGAACCACCAGTTAACCCACTCCAGGCCAGTTGGTGGCAGTAATGCGCCTCCAAGCTGGTTTGCCAGCCTCTATGACACAATAAAGCTGCAGAAAAAGAAGGAACAACCACAACAACAATGGCCGGTGTCAGAACAACATACGTGCTGCTAACTGTGCTCAGCTCATCTGTTCAGACAAAGAAGTCCTGCGTCTTTGTATGACCACTCGCCATTGTTGTTTGTAAATAGTGTTGTCCGCCTCCTCTTCTTCTTCTCCTCATTTAAAGGCTGTCTAAACCGGAAATCGTTTGTGCGCAGGCGCGTGTTTTACCGCCACTGTTTCACTACAGCTCTACATCGCCAGCTACTGGTCTGGCATGGCCACTACAGCGTATTCAGCCGTCCTCACGGACTCATGTTAACGCAGATCGTTATCATAGCGGCTTCGTCTTAACACGGAATGATTTTATAACGCAAAGGAGAAATCTTTGCAGAGTGTTGCCGTGTAAACGTACCCTTATTGAGATGAGAACGGTCATCATTTGTCTGCACAGAGGTTTAGGAAGGCTTTACGTGCAGTAGGGGTTGATTGATAGTAATCGGGGAGACTTATAACTAATATTTGGAAGTAATGTTTGATATGCATTTGCGGTAAAAAGTGAACAAACTTTGTTGAAACACCTTCGCCTTGTCTATTGGTATTTCAACAATATTCAAAGACAGTTTTCACATTATGCTACAGGGATAGTACTTAATAAGGACTAGGGGTGTTAGAAAATATCGGTTCTGTAATATATCTCGATATTTCTTTTCACAATACTGTATCGATATTAAAAAGTACTGTATCGATATTTTTAGGTATTTATTCAAATGCAGATATGGCGGAGGTTCATTTTTGTTTTTTGTTTTTCTTCATTGTTTATATCTTATTTATTATTATTTCTTGAATTTCCCTCGGGATCAATAAAGTATCTATCTATCTATCTATCTATCTATCTATCTATCTATCTATCTATCTATCTATCTATCTATCTATCTATCTATCTATCTATCTATCTATCTATCTATCTATCTATCTATCTATCTATCTATCTATCTATCTATCTATCTATCTATCTATCTATCTATCTATCCATTATTAAATAATGGTTATTTGAAGCATCCTAAAAGCACTTTTTACTGTCTATGACAGGCAGATGTTAGTTCCTTTGTTGGGATTGCACAAAAATAATGTTATGATGTTAGTTCTGAACCAATAGAATATGAACATTTGAGCAGGATCTTAAACTGTAATGTCTGTAAAACAGAATTTAAGTTTGAACACAGGAACATTTTGTGATATAGCATTAAATCCTGTTGTGATCAAATAAATATGTTTAGTATTTTCTCATATTTCTTGTGTAATTCAACTCTTCCAGGAAATAATCATTTTAAAAAAAAGAAACAAAAAAATTCCTTTTTAACTGTATCATGATATATCATGATATATTGTATCGTGAGTTTTGTGATTTGTATCGTATCGTCAGATTCTTGCCAATACACAGCCCTAATAAGGACCATGAAACATGAGCGCTGATGTTTAATCATTCAGAGACCGGACAATACTTGAGATCACAGACTATATATAAAAATGGAAAATATGATGGTTCCTGGTTCCTGCTACTTCCTACTGCTGCAAAGGCAAAATTAGCTTGCTTCCGTGACTGTTATGCATTCTGCAGCCACATAATACACAGTAGCGACAGAGTGATGTCACGTCTGCCATCTCACCTTCTAATTGTTTTCCTCCTGCACATGTGATGCAGCCTGGATAGCAAGTGGTTATCAGAAATGTTTTTATTTAACTAAAAAAATTATGATAAATACAATTTAGAGATAACTCAAAGTAAACTATACATTAGGGATGTAACGGTACTCGGGAAAACCGTGTACCATTTGGTCCGCCCTGTACAGGACAGTCTGCAGGAGTTTGGTTTTGCAGTTGGTTTTGTGTTGGCACTTTAAATACTGCTCTCTGTCTCAGGACATGCATGTGAGTCTGCATCACGGATTAGCTCCGCCCCTCAGTGAGAGACAGCAACAGAGAAGTGGCTTTAGACTCAACACACATCAGAGTCCAGGATGGGTCCACCACTTTTCCAAACCCATACCCGCATACATTTGACCTACAAATTGACCCGACCTGTGATTAAACACATTGTCTACACAGTAACTCACTTTTAAGTTCCCGTGGGTACTTGACCCAGTGCAGGACTCTGGGGCACATACACCGTGACACGCGATAACGAGGAAATGCGTACGGTAGATAACCGTTTTTATACCACCGTTTTCATATATCCCTGTGTAGAACAGGAATTTATTTATTTAAAAAAAGTTCCCTTTGGGCATGTGCCTGTTTTATATAACTGTTTACAAGTAAGGATAGAAAGTGTTATTTTATTCAGTACAGTGATAGAATTTGTTCCTACTGTGAAATTCAGTTTTTGCTGACAAGTAAAACAAGAAATACCATTTTGGGAGAAAAAAGAAACTGTTCTCTTTATGCACAAAACACGTACCGAAACCGTGGCCCAAGAACCGAGGTACAGACCGAATTGTGGGCTACCTATACCGTTGCACCCCTAGTATACATCCAAAGAAAAGCCTTAAGTCAACTTCAAGAATCATTTAATGTAGTGCTTCCCAACCTTTTTTGGTTTGTGACCCTATTTTAACATCACAAATTTCTGGCGACCCCAGACATTCAAAACAGAGACTTTTTTTTGCTAAAATTAATTTGTTTTTGATCATTTAATGTTTTGCTCTACTATGTTGCAAATAAACGTTAATTTTAGACGACATTTAGTCTGTATAATATATATTATTATGGATGGAGGCAGAAAAGCCAGGTGCAGATTACTGCACAAAGTGAGAATTTGATTTTCCTTGGTCAGGATATGTACAGTCAGTCCAGCTTGGATTTACAAGGCTGACAATTAATACTGAACAAACAAGAACTCAAACTATGAATTATGAAAGAGCTGCAGCATCTGAAACTGACCACAATGAACATTTGACAGATAAACAGAACCACAGTGCTTCAGTTTCAGCTTCACAGTTTGTCATGTCTTTTATGGATTGGGATTGTCTCTGTCAACTCACCATAGCTATATTTTTTATTAGTAAGGTTTTTATATTTATTTTTGTCAATTACTAGACATTTCAGGCAACCCCACATGGGGTCCTGACCCCAAGGTTGAAAAACAATGATTTAATGAATGAATTTTTTTAGCTTTGAGTTTTTAGTGGTATTGTGGAGTTTATAATCTCCTCTTCCAACCCACAGTTCCTGCAGGGTTTTAAAAAGTCTTAAAAATCTTGAATTTACAAATCTGCATTTAATACCTTAAAAAAGCCTATTAAAAGTATTAAATTTAATATAGTAGGTCTTAAGTTATGTTGCCGTAAAATTGTTCGTTGCATTGTGTTGAAATGTTTCTGGGAAATGTCCAAGCTGCAAAAAAGTAACGTTTGTCGGCTCAGTTCCACCCATTCCAGCCTGACTATTCATATTGAAATTAGGAACCAATTATCACTAATTTTACAGCCCCCAGTGAGAAATGACTCAGAATGGTGTAAGGTGTTGGTGTAAATGGATACATTTACATGAATTTTTGCCACTATAGCCATGAAATAGGCTGTGAAATGGGCATTCAGTTCTGGCCTAAGTAGTCTTAAAAAGCTCTTAAAAAGTCTTAAATTTAACTTGTAGGAACCTTTTCAACCGCAAGGGCAAGATTGAGATATTTACGTTTCACTTTTGGAAAACGATGTCTTTGTCCTATTCTACAAAGTAAGACGGGCAGCTGCATCAGAGTCCTAACTGGATTTTCTTACCATTATAAGTTTTAGACACAGCTCCCAAACCATTCTGACAAACATTTCAAACCAAAATAAATGTTGGTCCACAGTTGGTTTACAGTCGGCTTGGCATGTTTTCATTTTCTAATATTTGCTTTTCCAAATATTACACTCGACTAATAACGGCCTCAAAATTACGTGAAATTGTAGTAAAACACACCACATGTACATCAAGTCTTCCACAAGCATAAGCTTATGGAAAATACAGCGTCTAAGCTTTGTGAAAACCAACGGAAAACCCTGATTCACAGAAATAATCAAAAAAATATGAGTGCCGGGTTTGATAATCAGTTAGTCCGTAATCGGTCACATGTGAATCATCATGTCAGCTGTAGCTTCATAAAACTCTAAAAACAACCTGGTCTCACCTTCCTCATCCTCTGTCTACCCATGTTCCAGACCGGCCCAACTTCTGAAGCTGAGGGCAACGTTGCTAATTAATGATGTGAGGCAACGTCAGTGCTGGTTTTCATGTGGAAAACTGAGCTCTGTAATTAGGGAATAATCCAGAGTGTTCAGGAACTCATTAGGTTATTTGTTTGCTGTTTGATTATGGAGTTTTGTGTGTGATTAGTGGATACGTGCGGATAATGATGCTGTGGAGGATTTCTATTTCAGGGTCAAAAGGATTTGATCTTCTTCGTCTTCTTTGTCGACGGTTTCTCGTCGGAGGTCACAGAGGATATTTCAAAACATAAGTGTTCAGCAATCTGATTTGTCCTGAAGAAAGATGAAGAAGCTAATCTTTCTTTCCTGTCCCACAGTAACAGAAATCCAGCCACTGGACCAAAGAATGTTTTTACATGTGGTCGAAGGTATGCAACCAAATGTCTGTAGTTGGTAAACAGCCGTGTGTGTGTGTGTGTGTGTGTTACTCCCTGCATTCCACTAAAGGTAGCCTCCAGTAGCAATCTGCTCAGCGGGAGGTAGATGAGGATGCCATCAGATAGAGATACTATTGTCCCTAATCTTTGTGTGTGTGTGTGTGTGTGTGTGTTTCAGTGTCCTCTGCCCTGACTTGCTCTCCTAACTGTCCTAACTAATGCAAACCATCTGTTGGGCAGCAGCACAGTACAGAATGGAGAATATTGATGAGAGAGACAGACAGAGAGCTTTTTATTTACATTATGAGGATTTACATGAAGAACAGGTCATCAGGAAAGGCATGTTTTGTTTCATTTGTCAGGTCAATACACTTACCTGAGGTTACTATTGATACAGCTAGCGGCATTGTACCCGTGGCGCCATTGTACGATAGCATGAGAGGCTAAAATCACCCAGCATACCTCACAACATTTGAATACGAACATAAAATTGTGCCTCGTAGATAGTCAGGTAATGTTTCTATTCATTTGGTGAGTTTGGCGGCGATCAGGCCTGTGAAGGTCTGTGGTGAGCTCAGACTTGGTCCGAGGTGAGCCGGGACCCAGTCTGAGGTGAGCCGGGACCCGAGGTAATGTGTGTGTGTGTGTGTGTGTGTGTGTGTGTGCTAGTGGCATTGTACCCATGGTGCCATTGTACAATAGCTTGAGAGGCTAAAATTGTCCAGCATACCTCACAACATTTGAATACAGACATAAAATTGTGCCTAGTAGATAGTCAGGTAATGTTTCTATTCATTTGGCAAGTTTGGCGGCAATCGGGCCTGTGAAAGCTGAGGAAAACTTGTACAAACGCCCTCCTGTGCTGCAACATCGATCACACATCGATCGGACACAGAACGTGCATTATAGTAGGATACATGGCACGATACAGGGCTTATGATTCACTCTTTTGTGATTAGAGCTGCAACAATTAATCGATTATATGACGTCTACTACGTGAAGCGAGTAGTAATTCTTTGATTGCATGTGAATATTTTCTGGGTTTTTTTCATTCTCTATGATAGTAAAAGAAATGTCTTTGGATTGTGGGTCAAACATGAGATTTAATGATTTCATCTTGGACTTTAATGTTGGATAAACACTAGGGCTGCATTTCAATTTAACTTTTTTTTGACCCTGCGATATATATTGTGATGTGAAAAACTACTAAACTGAGGAATCTGGGTGTCATCTTTGACCAGGACATGTCTTTAGAATTCTACTCCAAACACCTAGTCAAAAACTGTTTCTTCCACCTACGCAACATCTCCAAACTCAGATCTATGGTGTCCACAAATGAGCTCGAGATGATCGTTCACGCTTTCGTATCTTCTCGCTTAGACTACTGCAACAGCCTGTTTACATGCTTAAACAAGAAGGAGCTGGCCCGTCTACAGTTTGTCCAGAACTCTGCTGCCAGGCTCCTGACCCGCACAAACAGGAGAACCCACATCACTCCCATCCTTAAATCTCTCCACTGGCTCCCTGTTCTATATCGTCTTCATTTCAAAATTCTTGTGCTAACTTTCCGGGCCCTACATGGCCAGGCCCCTGCATACATTGCTTCCCTGATCCAGCCCTACAGCTCGACTCGTAGCTTGAGGTCTTCAGGACAGTACCTGCTGATGGTTCCACGGACCTGTTTTAGCACACGCGGTGACAGGTCTTTTAAAGCTGTGGCACCACGTCTATGGAATGACCTGCCTCTACACCTACGGTCCATGGACTCTGTAGAGAGCTTTAAGAAACACCTCAAAACCCTCCTGTTCAAAAAGGCTTTTTAGTCTCCCACCTGACCCAGGACCACCACAGACTGATTACACTCTATGTATTCATCATAACGTACTCCATGTGTCATCCCCCCCCCCCCCCAGTCTCTCTATATCTCTATCGCTCTCTCTTTTCTCCTCCTTTACTCTCTCTCTCTCTCTTTAACCCCAACTGGTCAAGGCAGACAGCCATCCTTCAGGAGTCTGGGTCTGCTCGAGGTTTCTGCCCGTTAAAGGGAAGTTTTTCCTCGCCACTGTCACCAGTCACAAGTGTTTGCCCCTGAAGGATTCTGTTGGGTCTCTGTAAACTTAATTTGATTCTGATTTGAATTGATAAAGCACTTTGTGACTCTGTCTGTGAAAAGTGCTCTATAAATAAAATTTACTTTACTTTACTTTACTTTACTCAGGAGGATATAATAGCTGTGTGGTGCCGACGTAATCGGTCAAACAAATTACTTGTGTTACCTCTCGTTGTGGCATTAGATGTAAGGCACTATCGACACAGAACACGTGTTTCAGTATCATCCTTCTTGTAGCCGAAATAATTCCAGATAACTGACGTTGCTTTTCTTTTTGGCACCAAGTCTTCGTTTTTGGTGATTTTCTCTTGCTCGTTGCTCATTTTTCAATGTTGTTACCAGCGACTTACTCCATGTGCAGGGGCGTGGTCTGCTTTGGCAAACTGATTAAAAACAATTGTGATTGGTGGATCACTGTGCGCAGTGTGTGTCAGTTTCCCAGGTTGAAATTAGATGAGAACACATTGAGTTCATTTACCTCTTACATTGCAGGACCTGCGATGTGACTGTTGCGCACACGTACATCGCAATGACGATGCTCAAACGATATATTGTGCAGCTCTAATAAACACACGGTCATGTTTATTCAACCACGATTTTAGACCAAATAATTATTTTTTGAATTTTTATGACCTTTATTTAAGCAACACCAAGTGACAAGGAAGTTTATGTACTATAAAATACAGTATTTACATTAAGTCATCATAATGTGGGGGTAGGGAGGGGGTTGGGGGTTAGGATATAGGCTATAGCATGTAATGTACAAAAGAAACAAAATGTATGATTGACCAGGTTGTATAGATCAATGTCCTGTCTTGATTGTGTAAATGTTTTATGTGTGGTGAAGTGTGTGGGATGTGCATGTGGTGTGAATGTTGTGATGTAGGCTTCTCAAAAAGTCAGCGGTATGACAAAAGATAATCATTAATAATTAAATGAGAAGAAGTGAGAAGAAGAGAAAAGAAAAAGAGAGAGAGAAAAAGGAAGAAAAGGGCGGTAATAAAAATAAGTAAGTAAATGATTAAATAAATGATAACCAAATGAGATAAAAAGTACTGCAATTTATCTAAATATAATGTCATCAATGTAAATGCCATTGTTGCTGCCACACCTCGCCATCACAGCACTGAATAATAATAATTGTATTGATTAATCAATCAATCAATCAATCAATCAATTATTCGTCAGATTAATCATTAGTATTCTAAATAATCATGATACATTATAATGTAGTGATGCAGTGTATTGTACCGTAAACAGGACAATACATCTTTAGTTAAACTTTCACACTATATTTAGTCAGAATCTGATCTGCACTTGCATTCATGTGACCAAAGGAATTTGCCAATATCAATAAAAGTCTGCTGCAAATTACCATGCAGTCTGTGAATTAACCCCTGAAACATCTGGTTTCTTCTTTTAAAGGCTGCAGCAGTATTTAATTTTGAGATGTGAAAGTTATTTAGTCTTAGTTTGGTGTAAAATGCGATCAAACCCCAAAACAAGTTCCTAAAAGCCCAAGGTGAGATCTTGTTTTGTCCAAATCCAGTCAAAACCCAAATATCTTAAATAATATATACATCAATTATTACCTCGGTGTGTTTTTGTTATGTACTATAACAACCCATACTAGAATGTGTTTTTCTCTGATAATCCAATGAAGTTGATTCATTACATTTGAAAGTACAACACTAATCCAATCTAATGTGTGTGTGTGTGTGTGTGTGTGTGTGTAAGGAGGGTTGGAATGTCTCTATCTGATCAGTGCACCCTCATTCTCTGCAATAACAGCCTCCCTTTGTGAAAGAGCATCAGCATAGTTATCCTCATTCTTATTATTACAGTGCATTTGTGTGTGACGTTAAACACACAGATGATACATCTTGCCTTTAAATAACAGTATGGTGAGTCTAGAAGTCGACCAGGGGTGCAACACGTGTGCAAGTCATGTTGTTATAAACTCACAAAATTACCGAGCAACAGGAAGGTTTTTCTCCTCCCCCGTTGGGTTTTGTGTTCTGCTGATGTGTGATTTTGACCTGTAGCTAAATGTTGTGCTGAGCTGTTATTAGACAGAGAACAGGACAGGAATGAAATGAAGCTGTTGAAAACCGTGTGGTTATGTTCATGGTTTAGACGCCAAAAAGCACAGTTAGTCTTGGGTGAAGTTCTGACAGAAATCCAGAGCCAAGTCAGTTAATCGGGTTATGAACTTTGGCTGTTCTAATGTGAGATTATAAATACCTGAGAGCGGGCTTTATTGACAAGAGTAAACTTTTTTTTTTTAACAGTTAAAACATCTGTTAGTTTTGACATTGCCTTCAAAATTTGTCATACTGAAACATTTGGATCTTCAAAAAATTGTACTAGCAAATAGTTTTCAGGCTTCTTGACAGTAAGTCTTGTAAAACTTATCCTACAGCACTAAAGATTAGGGGTGCTAGAAAATATCGGTTCTGCAATATATCGCGATATTTAATTTCACAATACTGTATCGATATGAAAAAGTACTGTATCGATATTTTAAAATATTTATTCAAATGCAGATATTGCAGATCATTTTTGTTTTTCCTTTTTGTTTATATTTGATGTTGTGACATTGGTTATGAACTAATAGAATATGAACATTTGAACAGGATCTTAAATTGTAATGTCTGTAAAACATGATTTAAGTTTTAACACAAGAATATTTTGGAATATAACATTAGATCCTGTTCTGATGAAATAAAAATGTGTTTAGTATTTGTGCATATTTCTGGTGTAATTCAATTCTTCCAGAAAATAATCTTTTTTTAAAAAAAGAAACAAAATTAATTTAAAAAATTGCCTTTTTAACAGTATCATGACATATCGTGATATATTGTATTGTGATCCTAGTGTTGTGATTTGTATCGTATCGCCAGATTCTTACCAATTCACACCCCTACTAAAGATGCTATGAAAATACTAGTGCAGCAGAGACATGACAGGTTATGTGTATGGTTGGATATTGTCGAATCAAGTCTCATGGCCACCCCACAAAACATCATGTTAAAGGTTTACAGTATGTTTACATGGCCAGGTACACTATAACAGAACACTATCTTTATAAGTTAAAGGAGTCATATTTTGCTAAACCCACTTTTATTTGTTTTTGGCACATTTATTTGTGTATTTGGACCCTAACAGTTCATAAAGTTTGAATTTGAACCCTCCAGGTGCTGCAAAGCTATCTTTATATTAATTTTGGCAAAAATCAAGTGGATTTCTACAACCTGTTTCAATTCCTGCTTAATTTGTTTTGTTTTGTATCTAGTTACATCACGACATTTGCACATGTAAGGTCAAGACTTCTGACAAACATTTCTCAGAGTCCACCATAATTTATTATCAGCAGCAGCGGTTGTAGAAAAACTGAAAATATGTCCAAACTTCGAGCCGATTACCTAAAATGTTCAGCTGTTGGTTGTATTAAAGAACAAAAGTGGCTGAATGGGACTGAAAGTAGGGATATCCTGATTCAATTTATAGATTGGTATCGGCTGCCGGTCTGGCATTTTTTAGAAGATTGGATCAAATTTAGTCACGAGATCGGGCTGATCCGGGTCCGGCTAGGGAATAAGGGGGACAAACTCCTGCCCCCTCAAATTAAAGTTTCTGGAGGTAGGGAAGAACTGCACAACAGCAGGAGGCTTAGAGGAACTAGTAAAGCATTTAAGTTTCACTTTCACTTTGTGCATGTACTCATTCTGAACTCCGGTTGTGATGTGCAAGTCAGGTTTTTTTTTCAACCCGCAGGGCTTTTGTGGAATTATTTGATCCGACCCAACCCGTCCCGCAAATAAACTGACATTCTTTTGACCCACCCCAAGCTGACCAGCGAAGAATCCGTTTCACATCACTAATGCACGGCACTGAATGCACCCTCATATAATACCTGGACGGACCTGTCCATAGACACACTACAGCAGTTGAAAATATGAAGTTCTAATTTGTCCCACAGTATGAATTTGGAAAGTGCAAAAATTATACTAAAGTTATTAAGAGTCAAACTTGTTTTAGTTCAGGTTCTATATTCAGCCCAATTGTGATCTCAAGTAAAATTATAGCATAATAACCTATAAATAATGACTCCAAATTTGAATCAAAATTTCATTGTAAAAAGTCTATATCGGATCAGTATTGAATTGTTATTGGCAAAACAAATCCCCAAAAAAATCAGAGCGGAAGGAAAAAAATCCAGATCGGGACATCACTATTTGCTACATTTATTTGTGTATTTGGACCCTAACAGTTCAAAAAGTTTGAATTTGAACCCTCCAGGTGCTGCAAAGCTATCTTTATATTCATTTTGACAGCAATCGAGAGGATTTCTACAACCCATTTCAATTCCTGCTTAATTTGTTTAGTTTTATAACTAGTTACATCATGACCTTTGCACATATAAGGTCAAGACTTCCGATGAACATTACTCTGAGGACGACATAATTGTTTATCAGCAGCAGCAGTTGTAGAAAAACTGAAAATATGTCCAGACTTTGAGCCGATTACCTAAAATGTTCAATTGTTGGTTGTCTTAACAAACACAAGTGGCTGAATGGGACAGAAAGCACGGTCAACAACCTGGAGGGGGTGGGGTGTGAAGTGGTTCATTTGCATGTAAAGGACCAGCACTCAAAACAACCTTTCTGGTGTCGTTACTCAGAAATAGGGTTGAAGATGGACCTGCGGAGTTAAATTAATGAAGAATTCAGACCCAAGCATAGCATTTACAGTTTATGTAGACCACAATGTATAATTCCATTTCAAAGAGCTAAATATTACTCCTTTGATGTCCGTCTGGAGCTACGCACTAGCTTTTCCATTCGGAACAGTTCCAACTACTTTCCAGTAATCAGTTTTATGGCTTATCACATAAGAACATGTCCAGTTTGTTCTTCCCTGATCCCTCTGAACACCTGATGAGGTTCAAAAGGTCTGCCTGAGTGCAGTTTTCTCCATGTAACCCACACCCTCTCTACTGAAAAATTACAGATTTAATGTCATATTTAGTTGGGTGTTACTAATGGCGTATTAAAGAAATCATATTCTCAGCTCTCAACCTAAGAGTGTTCTTACATTTTAACCCTAAACCAAATCATAATAAGCATCACTGAGTGTTGTACCAGTAAATATAATAGTATGTTTTAGCAGAACTGCTTATTTCCTAATGATGGTGGTGGTTGACAGTTGTAGTGTTGCGTAAATCAGCCTCAGCACGTGCTCTCAGGTGGGAATTGATTGATTGATTGAAATATTTATGTTGAATATGAATATTAAAAAAAAAGACATAAACAGACAAAACATTTCAACATAAGACATAAAATGCATATTCAAAAAGGAGTGAGAAGTGTAACTTATAAACCCCCACCCCTTCTCCTGAATGCTGTAAAAAAAAAATTCTTAATTTTTTTCTTTTAATTAGTCCTGGTTTATTTGTGGTTTTCAGTTTCTTTCTTACCTTTTCCACCAGTTCCACTCCTGCTGTAGCGCTTTGACCTCAGAAGTAGTTTCCGTGTTATTATATTAAATTAAATAGGGCTGTTACAGGCATCATTTGTATGCATTTCTGTGCACATGTGTTTATATGTTTACAGTTTATTGCAGCATAGCCGTGCCCCAAACCAAAGAATGTACCCCACACACATATGCACTCACACACACACATTCCTCCATGCAATGTGGTCCCCTCTCGTGGCGACCCTGGCAAGAAGACTGGAGTTTGAGGTCTGAGATGACACAGAACTCTCTTTGTTTGGTGGATCTTCTCTCCTCGTCGCTCGTCCCTCCCGTCTGCCCTCGGTGGCGTCGGTAGAAACATCCTCTCTCCGCTTCTCTCTCCTCCCTCTGTCCTTCCCGTCAGGCGACGTGGGCTACTCAAGGGATGTCAAGATGTTTTTTTTCCCTTTTTTTCTCTTTGGCGACCCATAACGTCCCTCACGTCTTGTCAAAAGTGGGACGAATTCATGGAACTTTTGAATGGAGGAACCAAAATTTGTGGGCGCAGTGAGGAGGGGGACAGGGTGTGTTGCATTCTTTTTGGTTAGGATTTATGAGGCGTTTATTCATCTCCAGGGTTTGGTTGATTTAGGTTGGATTTCAGTTTCTGAAAGCTGATTAAACCAGTCGATAATGAATACTAAGCATCTCTGAATAGGCATTGGCTGTCTTAAAATGAATTTTACAATGGAAATAAATCTCTAACACAGCGTTTAGTCCCCTCTTAAACACAAAAATATTATAAATTCCAGAGTTTATGACATTTTTTTGACGTCTTGAAGTCTTAAAGACATTAAAAGGAATGGTCTTTACAGTGACAAATCTGGAAACAGTTTCTCCACTTGACATGTTCTGACTGAAATGCACCTATTTTGAAGGAAAGGTTGCAGGATTTCTTGCACAACAAATCGGGATCAAGTTTTCCCAAGTTTCAGTAGAAACAACAAGAGGTTCAGAGTTTTCTTTAAAGGTGAAGAGGAAGAGGAATGAGTGGGAGTTTTTTTGGGTCTCGGACTGATTTGTGGGAGACGCAGATGAAGAGGAGGAAGAAAGATGGCAGAATTAAAGGGTTAGTTCAGATAAGTACCTCATACTACCCCACTTCACAAAATCCAAACTTATCTTTAAAGGATTTAAAAACATATGAAGACAAAGCGAGACAGGATATGTGATAGATGAAAAGGAGAAAAAGGAAGCCGGGTTAAAATAGGAAAGAAATGTGATTGGGGGAGGGGGGGGTTGTGTTTGGCTGCTTTAGCTGCGGGCTGATAGATGGATATTAGATGGCCTGAGAGATAATAGATGAAAAGATAGAGGAGGTCAGGAGAAACAGGGCGGCAGGAGAAGACCTTAGGGTTTCAGATTTCGTCCATGCTAGAATAGAACACATTAGCTGCTCTGTCTGGACTGAATCTGAAATCTGAGTTTTTCTTTGCATATCCCAGACTAAACATTTATTTTTAGGGCCACTTTCAATATTCTGTGGAAAAAAAACATGTTACTGTAAAATATTGAGCACCCACACTACACTGAAAAAATTCTTCTTTGGTATCGTAATATTTATTACGTTAACTGTCACAATTTTTATTTTCTAATTTTAAGTATCAGTGAGAACTAGAATTATTCAAGTAAAACTAAATATGCCATTTGTGTAATAAATAAACTGTGTGGAAAGAGTAAGGTGTATTATGTATTTTCACATAATATTCAAAGATTATAGTCATTGCACATGAACCTAGAAATACCAAGTAAGTTTTAATAGGAAATTTAAACAGCAGAAAAAATATGTTAAATGTTCTGTAAATGGTGCTATTATATTGTCCATTAATAAAAATTAGAAAAATTATTGTAGCGAGCCACACTGATCGTAATGGGGGCAGTTTATGCCTAGTCATGTGACTCATGTAGTTTACAGTGTCACTGAGTCATGTGACAGTGTGCTACCTTGTAAATTATAAATACTAGCAGTATTGTACCCATAACTAAAACGCCCTCCTGTGGTGCAATGGCGGCATTGTACCCATGGCTAAAACGCCCTCCCGTGCTGCAACATCGATTGGACATGGACTGGACGCTGGACACAGAACCAAGGTTATAATAGTTTTGGATTTTTCATTATAGTTTAGTTTTATTTAGTTTTGACATTTTTTTCTCTTATTCAGTTAGTTTTAATTAGTTTTTAGAGCAGGTTTGCTAGTTTTTTTTTTAGTTTTTGTTTTTTCCTAAATGCTTAGTTTTAGTTTTTTAAATTCTTTTATCTTCTTCACCGTCGTATTCAAATAAATCCCAGACAGGACTCTGCTGCTTTCTCCCAACTTTAGTCTCCATGTTTCCAGGTAGAGTGGGTACCAGAAGATGACTCTAAACCACAAGTGACAACAAGTGACGGACCATTAAATATCATAGGGTGCTGCTAGCTAAAATTGCTAGAGCGAAATAAATCGATTTCATATCCATCCGACATTTACAAAGATGAAAACGAAGGGAATTTTATCTATAATTTTTATACGTTTTAGTTAGTTTTGTAAGCACATAATACAGTTTCAGTTATCATTTTTTTCTTTTAATTATAGCTTTTATTTATTTCAGTTAACGAAAATGTTTTTTCAATTCTAATTTTCGTCATTTGATTAGTTTTCATTAACGATAATAACCTTGCACAGAACATGCATTATAGTAGGATTCGTTAAACGCAAGTTGTTGTTCTGTGTTCTGTAGTTCTATGGCGCATGTTCTGCCTATAGGGGAGAGTATCTTAGTTAACTGCATTGAAGGAATATTTCAGTTTGACACCATGACTAAACGGTCTGTGCTGCTGTCATACAGTCTATGCCGTTTTACACACGTGTAGTTTAATGAAAGTAAATGCCACTGTCTTTTCATAAGTGTGTGGTGTATTAGGATTCGGGAAGTGCAACCAATGTTCACTCCCCCATGAATTTGTTCTACCAGAATGTCACAGTTTTTAAAAATTACCTTGATAAGCCATTAGCTTTAGGTGCATTAGCATTAGCATTTTTCAGTTTGAAGTAGTCAGAGTCCAAGTAAAACTTACAAAGAAGGAGAAAGTAAAATTCAATGACCATATTAATAATCATCAGTAAATTAACTGAGGTTTGCTAGTAAAATAAACATATACTTGCAAGTAAAGTGTACTTGATGATCACCCTTGTAGAATTTTCTTACAATTCTAAGTGCAAATACTTTCCCAACCGAAGTAAATAACACCCCCAGTTTTTTTCAGCGTAGTATTTGTGCCATTACTCAGTCTCGTACACCAGTGCTTGTCCCAACGTGTCTATTTTGCAAGTAGCATTGTTTACATCCATTTGTCTGTCATGTAGCAGTGAAATAGAGCCAAGCCGCTTCAGTAGATAGACTCATAGCAAACAGCCCCACCACTGTCATCACATTTTGATCTAAAAGTTGCAAAATCCTGATGGCTGCATTGTTAAAACTACCAAAAACAACACCATGGATACAAAAGAACCAAAACTGTTTTGCTTTTGGAACCAGTCACTTAAAATACTGGATAACAAAATATGCTTCTGTTGTTCGGCGGAACATAAAAATCTCCATGCGATGTAATTTCCCATTGATGTGTTGTTTCATCAGTGGCAAATGTTAATTGAGAACTCATAAACCTGGCACCTCTGTACAGTAAATATGTCTGCGTGTGTTTAATTTATGGTGAAGGAAGCCTATTAGTTTCCATGCAGGTGGAATAAAAGTGTTGATGAAGTTATTGCCAACTAATGGACAGGTATATCCAAAGGTGCAGATGGGAAAATTGGGTCAGCAGATTACAACATAGGAGACTGAAAACACTAACATATCTGCAATGCAATTGTACATATCCACAGTACCAAATAGTAGTAGTAAATGTATCAACAACAATATTCTCATCCGAAGAAATTGGTGTTCAAGCCATGGTTGTAGTTGTCAAAATTAAATTATTAGCGAATCCTTCAAAAGTACAAGTGGCTATTTTACCATTCTGTAGCAAGGTAGGACATGCAGTATATTGCAGATATCTATAGTAGATCTTGCTAGACTAAATGACGTTTCACACACCCACAGTGACATTCATCCCAGGACAAAATATGCAACTTTTTGTTGTTCATGTGTATAGAAGTCTCACTAGGAAAAATTGATGGTGTTTTTTTGTTCCCCAGAATTTACAAAATCTGATATATAACATTAAAAAAGAACTTTTGATATTCATACATTACATTTATCAGTCATATCGAGATTTAATTCTAGTGGTGGATTTCATAATATCTGTCTATAACAGTGTTTCCCAACCACTGTGCCACAGCACATTAGTGTGCCGTAAGAAATCCTCAGGTGTGCCGTGGAAGATTGTCCAATTCCACCTGATCGGTACTGTAAGCGAGCGAGCAGCGTCATATACATACATGTGACTGCACACACCAATGATCCACTCTACAACAATAGTCTCCTGTTTCCCTTTGCAAAATAAAAGTGAAAGTGAACTGGCCCCGATGCAGTGTGTTCTGTTGATAAAGCTCCCCCTCACTAGTGAATCAGTCAGTTTCCCGCAAACCCCAGGTGTCAGGTTGGGGCGGGGGGGATATGCCTCCCATACTATTATACAGCGGACCTCAATCCGGGGGTCCATCCAAGGGGTCACTGACACACCCCTCTCAGCTTTCTTATTCCAATGTTGTGTACAATGTCACCCGTGCACCCCCGATGTGCACCCCCCCCCCCCCAAAAAAAAAAAAAAAAAAAAGAGAGACTCAGAGCTGTTGAATAAGATTCATGTGTATTTCTTCAATTCCTGCAAGAATATCAGCTTTCTGTTCAACTGAACAGGCCCAGGTTTCACACTCAGTAAGTACATTGTGACCAGATTTATATTAAATTTCAATAAATACACTTTTTGTGACAATTTTGTTTGGTGGTGTGCCTTATGATTTTTCAAATGTAAAATATGTGCCATGGCTCAAAAAGGTTGGGAAACACTGGTCTATAAAATGTAGATGCAGTGGTACACTGGCTGAACATTGGATTTGACTGATATTTTATGGTCACGGCTAACATCGGTATTAGCATATCATGTGTGACTTCACCAATGTCACTGGTAGATATTTATGTGTTGTGATAAAGTGATGAACATACAAGGAATAGAGCTGGAAAACAATGAATTGTATAGATTGATACAGTATTTCTCTATCTTTCAGCATCAGCTATCAGATTATTCTTGTACAATACGAATCTGGCCGATAGCCGACTGGGCTGATACCAGTATTTACTAAACACTGGTGTCAGCCCAGATTTTCAGTTGGGTTCCATTCCTATTGTAATGGCATTTTATGACTAACATTGCACTTTTCCCTCAGTTAGATGTTATCTGAGTTGGCAAAGGGAGAATTTCATTGTTCTGAGAGCACTGCATGGGTATTAAGCATTACTGTTGCATGGCTTGTGAGGATAATTCGCTCTGAATTACTGAGTTTTTAGACTCTTTCACCATTGCGACATGCAGTTTCTTGACCTTGTGAGAAGTTTATACATTGACAAAGTCATCCCCTGCCCCAAAGTTTTTGGTTTATTACCTCCGCCAAGGAGGTTATGTTTTTGCCAGGGTTTGTTTGTTTGTCTGTTTGTTTGTCTGTCCGTTAGTGTGCAACATAACTCAAAAAGTTACTGACAGATTTTGATGAAATTTTCAGGGTTTGTTGGAAATGGGATAAGGAAGAAATTATTAAATTTTGGTGGTGATCGGGGGTGGGGGGGCCCACGGGGGGGCCACTGATCAGCCTTGGCGGAGGTCTGCACTCTCCGAGTGCTTCTAGTTATGAGAATGTGGCAGGTCACATTAGACTTTATTGTGTAAAAATGTTGAATTTAAAAAAAAAACTATGCTATGTTGACTGCCAGTATGCCAAATGCTGCGTTTCCACTACGTGCTACCAGCTCGACGCGACTCAACTCAACTCTACCTTTTTGTGTTTCCATTACAAAAAAGGATCTGGAATCTGGTACCCGGTACTAGGTTTTTGGTATCGTCTCCACCGAGGTTCCAAGACTGGGGAGCAGATACTAAAACGTGATGTGTAAACACTGCAGACCACTGATTGGTCAGAGAGTTGTCTCTGTGACCCGCTTTTTTAAAAAAAAAAACAGATGCGGAGGTTTACAGTAAATATAGCGGTAGGTTAATCCACATTATAACAGCCTGCAAAACTACACCATGGTCAGTCGAGGAGGTTCAGTCTTTGGTGGCCGATGTAAAAATTCAGCATGAGCTTGATGAGACAATACGTAACAAGTGAGTTTATCAGCAACTCTGAGCAGACGACATGGAAGTAACGCGCAACATCGCTATGACGTCCAGGTACTGTAAAGTCGATAGTATCCTGTAATGGAAACGGTCTCCAGGAATAGGACCTGGTACCCGAGTCGAGTCAAGTTGAGCCGGTTCCATGTAGTGGAAACGCGGCATAAGTGGTCCACCTTGAAGAAGTCTAGGTGTGGGGAAACACTACATTGAAATTAGAATATTCACAGTTCTATTATGGATATGGGGAGTGTTTTTTTTTTTTATCCTTATCTTGGATGATTTAGAATTATTTTAAAAGTAAGAGTTGGATTCTATATATCTGAAATCAGCGTTTTCCTTGTAAGAATTGTTGAGATCTGAAATCGAAAACCCAGTAAACACAACTATTAAAAGTGAAGATGCTACAAAAACGTTCCAAATGAATGTTGAATGTAATTATCGAGTTGACACATGTATTTCGACTGCTAAATGACAGATATTTTTTTTTTATTATCTGTGATCAAAAGAACCTTTTTGCCTAAAGGAAGTTAATGTAATTTTCATCTTCAAATTTGGATGGATCTTTCCCAGTGTGATGCATTATGACTCTCATAAAAATACTTGAATGGAAGCCCAGACAGAAAAAAAGAAATGGAAGAAAGAGTTTGAAGGCTGGCAAAACAGCTTTGATCTGACAGGAGTAAAAATATACACAAAGTTCTCTTTTTGTCTTCCTCCTAAACACACAAAATGCATCCAGTCATGAAACCACAGGAGAAGAAAGAGGCGAGAGGCCGATTTGGTAGAGAGGGCAAGGTCATTTAGTCCACATTAAGAAGTTAATGTTTCACTGATTTTAAGTGTGTGACAGAAAAGGATACGCACATGCACTCACTCACACTGACACTTTTTTTTTTTTTTGACATTGATGGATCAGGTCCAGTCCGTCTCTGCTCCCACCAGGCCGCTGACCTTTGAACCTCTGCTATTGTCAGAGCAGGTCACCGGATCTAATGGTTTCCATACTCCGCCAGGGGCACATCGCCAGAGTTGTGTTTGTGGTGACGCAGTGTATGCAGCGCTCATACACAACGATGGAAAGATAACATGAAAGAAAATGAAACAATTGTGTAGTTACATTCTGTACATGCTGTTAAATCAGCTTCTGGTGAACTGTTACATTCTGTGCGTTTACATGACAACTTTTATTCCTGGTTTAATCTGATTAAAGGTTAGATCCTATTTAAGATGCCCATGTAAACACCTTTTTCCAGTTGAAAAAGAAAAGTTCAGATTAAATTTAAACCCCATTAAAGTCACTGGTTTAATCCACTTTTGAATCCGGTCTAAATTATTCCTGGGACATGTAAACCCTTTATTCCGTTTGGACTTTATTCCTGCCATTCTGCACATGCTCATTGTCTTGTCCTGTCGTGATGACGCACACATTCTGCACTGGCGGAAGAATATGCAGTGCAGTCTAGTCAACCCAAACCGTTCCAGTGGGCTATTCTGATGGGATCTACCAGCCTCTAAAACCCTGAAGGAATAGTTCACCACTTGTTTTTTATTAATTCATTTGTCATGCACTAATGAGTTCGATAAGTGGGCAAAACAGTTTGCACTGCAGTGCACCGATTGCCTTGTTCTCACAGCCCTTCCATTAGCTTAGTTTAGCCTAGTTTAGCATAATCGCTTCATTCCTATGGTCAGACGTAGCCAGGCTTTTATAGGTGATTCGTAGTATTTTATGAGTGATTTTGTGAAATTCAATTCTCCTTAATCATTACTTTAGTCCGCTGGGGTCAATATGATCACAAATTGAGGCTCAAATCATGGCAATGTGACTTACAGCGGTAATAAAATCTTGGCAAATAAAAACTAATGCAAAGCTAAAACGGTAAAGCAAAGCTAATTTAGCGCATGCATCCCTTCCAACAAAAAGATTTTCCAACTTCCGTCAACACAACAGTCCCAAGATTGTATGAGTACAGTAAGTTGTGGATCTAAAGAAATAATTAGGGAGGATCGGATTTCACCAAATCACTTACAAAAGACAACAAATCAGCTTTAAAAAACTGGCTACATGTGACCATGGAAATGCAGTGACTATGCTAAGCTAAGCTAACAGAAGGGCTGTGAGAACCGAATAAATGTTTCTCATGTAAACCTTTGTTCGGGTTTAACATTTCCATGTAAACAGAAGAGAAAGTACTTTAGTTCCGGATTAATTTCTTCTGGAAAAATAAATCAGATTTAAAAAACATCATGTAACCGTACCCATTAACTTTCCTGTTAAAGATTTGTTCGGTGAGAAATAATGCTGAACAAATCTCAGATCACTTCAATTTGCAATGTTTTTAGTTTTAAGGTTTAGAAATAATCTGAAAATATGAAGTGGGTGTGTAGAAACCAAAATTTTGACCTTATATTAAAGATATCAATATCTGGCCTCTTCTTGGGTTCAGCACTCACAAAGAAACAGTGAAATTGGTGCTGTACGGAATTTCCATTCCCACAATGCAATTCGTGACTAAATTTCCGAGAAGGCCCGAGTGACGTTTCAGTTTGTTATGTAAACAAGTGGACTGTGTTTGTGGTGGAGTCATCTTCGCATCTTCGAGTTCCCCCACCCCCCACCCCTTCAATCACCACCGAAATGTAATAATTTGTTCCTTGTGCCAGTATCAACATTTCCTGAAAATTTCATCAAAATCCTACCATAACTTTTTGAGTTGTCTTGCTAACAGGTAACCATAAATCCTAAAAAAAAGGGAATTGTACATGTTCATGTCTAATCCTACGGGCAAAACAAGTAAAGCTGTGAATGTTCACTGTCCACATTTCGATGCATCTTTGAATTTGTACATCTGTATTAGGTTTTCAGACATTATGACTTGCAGTTTTCTGCTATTTTATAGACTCAGTTGGAGATAAATGAACAGTTCAGAAACATGTTTTGCACAGTTCACTACCAGCATGTACAGTATATTTAAATGCGCCCTCTGTGCCTGTGTGCTTGTTGTATTTCATTATGATTTCCAAATGTCACAACATGTGATGAATAACCAGCGCAGACGGCTTGGTATGTGTGTATGTGATTTGTGTTTCTATCAGCTCACGGCAGCCAAATGTCCTTATAAAACCTCTGCAAGTTGAACTGTTTTCATTTGTGCATTCATGTTGTTCCCAAATCTACCCGAGAGAACCGTGTCTAGCTTAGATTTGGACTTTTTCCCACCCGTATCCATGTGGGTCCGTTTGCATTCACCAGCTATAATATCACACTGCCCCACAAGAGGTTATTATGTGAGAGGGTTAAGTGTCACTGTTTGAGTGTCAGGCTTATGTTGGATTAGAAAGACTCGGTTGTGTATGAATGCAGGGGGTACTGAGATGGATTATGGGAGTTGGAGGCCGGGTGTGTTTTTATGATGCATAGATGCAGATGACAGCTGAGGGTTAAGGTTTGACAGGTTAGCGTTGAAGGGTCGGAGGTCACTGCGGTGCTGCTGTGCTCCTTTTGCAAAGCACTCTGGGTAGCTGATCCTTGATGTGGCTGACAGCTCAGAGTCTGTAATGAGAGGCTTGTTTTCACAGATTAAGTGTGGTTTTTAACGGTATTACTAGAGCTTAAGGTGATCAACTGTCTTTGGTGTGAAGCAGGGGGTTTCTGCACTGGATTTCCCAGAGATCACCTGTCAGTCAGACTCTGTGGACCACCACTTACTTTGAATTTTTCTGGTGATATGGTTACTTTACTCTGTTTTTACAGCCTTGTAGCCATTCTAAATAAGCAGAATCTTTGCTTGATTCACATGGAATGTATGATTTCTTTGTGAAGACGTATTTTCGTAACCCAGAAAAAACACCTAGACCCCGAGTAGTCTAAGCACAAAGGATCTGTCAAACTGAATTATGGCATATTTCAGCTGCCAACAAAAAATAGCCCTCTCTGTCACTTTTCAGTGCCAAAATCTATATTTTGTGTAAGAAATGTATAAAAATCAGAATGAAAATTATGCCGTGCATTTACTAAAATTAGTTATCTCTTGAAACACTAAATCTTACAGTAGGAGACATCCAAATAAATTTAAGGCTGATGAATTTAAATATGAGTTCAGTCAATAGCCGATCCTAGTGTTATTTTCAATTTATTTTAGTTGTATGGTCATATATACGGTCAAGTTGAGCCGATACCATGGAGTGGAAACTGGGCATAAGGTCTCCAATTTGGGAGCATTTCGGATTCCTTGTTATGCCCCGTTTCCACTGCGTGGTATCGGCTCGACTCGACTCGGCTCGGCTCGGCTCGGCTTGGCCTTTTTGTGTTTTCATTACGAAAAAGGACCTGGAATCTGGTACACGATACTCCTTTTTTGGTATCACCTCCGCCGAGGTTCCAGGACAGGGGACCAGATACTAAAACCTGACGTGTAAACACTGCAGACCATTGATTGGTCAGAGAGTTTTCTCTGTGACCTGCTGTTTTACAAAAAACAGATGTGGAAGTGGACAGTAAATATAGTGGTACATTAATCCACATGATGACAGCCCAAAATTACACCATGGTTGGTCGAGGAGATTCAGTCTTTGGTGGCCGACGTAAAAATTCAGACAAGACAACACAGAACGAGCAAGTTTATCAGCAACTCTCAGAGCAGACGGCACGGAAATTATGTGCTGCATCGCTGTGACGTACAGGAACTGTACAGTCGGTAGTATCTTGTAATGGAAACGGTCTCCAGGAATACCGAGTCGAGCTGGTCCCACGTAGTGGAAACGTGGCATTAGTTATGTCAGTGGAGAGAGACAAGTCTACAAAACGAGTCAAATTTGTGAAATTGGTCTCCTTCACTATACCAAAAATGTATCGAACCGAAGACCCCTGTACTGAAAACGTGCCGAACTGCAATTTTTCTGTACCACTACACTCCTATTAGGGCTGCACGATATTGGAACAAACTGACATTGCACTTTTTTTTAAACCTACGATATATATTGCGATATAAAATAAATACCTTGGAGTAGGGCTGTGCAATTAATCGAAATTCGATTACGATTTCGATTATTACATGCAACGATTACAAAAATTATGTAATTGAGAAAAAACGATTATTAATTTTGAGTTGTTTTAATTCACGCGCACGCAAGCTCCCATGAGCTGCTCTGCCCCGCCCCCCTCTAAGCTACTGCTGCCTTCTAGCCGGCAGGTCCACCCCAAGAGGAAAGTTGTACCTAGCAGTCTTGAAAAATGGCAGGAGAATCACAGCAGAAGTGCTTGGTAAACAAAAAAGGCAAGTCAAATTCAATTGTATGGAATCACTTTGGGTTTGATGAAGAAGACGAAGAGCAAAAACACATCACGTGCAAAAAGTGTTTCGTAGTTGTGTCCGCACCGACCGGTAACACAACAAACCTTTAAACCATCTAAAGTTTAACCACCGCCACCGTTATCATAATCTTATGAAAAACTAAAACACATAAAAACAACTCCGTTTACAACTTCGCCCGCAATGCAATCTTCAGTCTCCGAATCTCTTTACACTGCAACTCCCGTATTAACCTAACCTGACCTAACCCGTATAACCCTAACGTACGTATTCTAGATGGCTGATGTATACAGAAGGCCTGAACTGAAACCTCACGGCACGTCACTGAATTTACTGTTTCATACTACATTGAACATACTTGAATTTATAATTTGCACTTTACGTGAGTTTTTTTTTTTTTATTGCTACAGTTCTATGGCAAGTCTATAGCAGTTTAATTACAGTGCACTATTTATTTACAAAAGGAAACATACTTGAATTTACAGTGCACTTATTTGCATTCAAAGATTTTTTTGTTTCGTACAAAAGTGAACATACTTTGTTTTAGTGGTTAAAAGCTTTATTTATGTTTAAAGAGTATATTTTACATTGTTTTGCAAGAAAAAAATAAACAACTTTAAGGTTAACAAATAATCGTTTTTAATAATCGTGATTTCAATTATTGCTAAAATAATCGTGATTATTTTTTTTTCCTATAATCGAGCAGCCCTACATTGGAGGATATAATAGCTGTGTGGCGCTGACATAAATGGTCAAAAAAATTTGTTATGTTTCCTCTTGTTGTGGCAACAGGTGCAAGGCACCGTCGACACAGAACGTGTGTTTCAGTATCATCCTCCTTGTAGCTGCTATAATTACAGATAACTGACGTTGCTTTTCTTTTTGGCACCGAGTCTTCGTTTTGTGGGATTTTCTCTTGCTTCAGCAAACTGATGAAGAACTATTGTGATGTGGTGGATCGCTGCACCCAGTGTGTCAGGTACCCAGGTTGAAATTAGATGAGAACACGTTGAGTTCATTTACCTCCTACATTGCAGAATCTGCAATGTGACTATTGTGCACATGTACATTGTGATGACGATATATTGTGCAGCTCTAACTCCTATAATACACAGTACATCATTGTGATACAAAGTGAAAAAAAAAGATTGTATGTATTTATGTAGATATGTATTTTACTCCAGCGATAAGGTGCTATGCTGGAAAAATTTGAAAATGAGCCTGAAAAGTGTTTGAATTTCACTTTGAAATATGTGTACGAACTGTAAATATATATCGTATACATGTGGTCATGAGAATTTTACTAAACCATCAAACCTAATGTTGGACTAGGACTTTTGCACAATGCTGTATATATTCATTCGGCCATTATGGAGAAGGATGCAAACTGTCGGACCAAAAATATGGGCATAAATCAGCCTCTGCACTTGGGCTAAAACTTGGTGACATGAAAATATGGGACTGAACTAAACAACCACATGAAAATATACAAAAAGTTTAAATTTAGATGGTTTGGGTGTGGAACAGACATATGCTTTTTAAATTAGTTTTTGTGGTTGTGGGGCAGCATTTTGCTAAATTTTGTTAAAATTGCCTATAACTCAGGAATGGAAGCCTATGATGTACCCAACAACACTATGGCACCATGGCCGTCCCAGCAGGAGCAGCCTCTGGTGTCCTTTTACATTTACGAGGCGCCAGCGTTGGGGACAGTGTATGTTTTTAGTCTGCATTTAATCGAGCCATACGAAAACAAGTATCATTACATTTCTTGCCGCTTCCTCAAACACAGGGCAGACTTTTTAATTTGAATGTAAAATATTTAGTCTCTAGTCCTGGGACTGAGGATAATACAAATATACAAGTGAGGGGACACCACAGCGAGGGAAGCGCGCATTTTAAATAATTACTGAAAATATTCCAGATTAAAAACAAGCAGAATCAGCGGCGTGTTAGAACACAGGCTTTTAGAACGCTGAAATAGTTTTTAATGGATGTCAAAGGGGACGAGGCCAGAGCTCCCTTCTATGAAACTGTTGTTGAACTTTCTGATGCACTTAGTGTGTGTTTTTGAGGTCAGCAGTGTTAGACCACCTTCAAATAAAGTCTACTGAAAAGACCAAAACAGAAGACAGTTATGACTGAGGCACAGTTGATATTTTTACTAGTTAGGACCCTTGAATCACAGTGTGGATTCCATTATTTTTGTCATATTCAAACTAAGATCAGTTACTCTGTCTGAAAGTGAGTGGCATTCTATGTGTAAAATGCAGCAAACATCCACCAGCTCCAAAGGTTGGCGAGAATTTAGCTGGAAAAACCTCATTCATTTTTTTATTACACCAAACATTATAACCAAACAATTAGGAAAACAGTAGCAATGCTGGAGAGGATGTGGTCACATGATTGCCAACCACTCACATATATTTTGGACATGTGTAAAAATGCAAATGTTTTGGAACCGCATTGTTCAGACAATGGAAGTCATATAAAATTCCAGTGTACTCCCAGACTATCTACCTGGGTCTAGTACCTGATGACGTAATTAAAACAGAAGACGCTTACTTATTTAAAATTTTAATTTTTGCCTGCAAAGAGGTAGTCACAAGGAACTGGTTAAAAAGTGACCCTGTTGAGCCGCATTATGTAATAAATTCCCATTAGGTAATAAAAGTTCAAAATGTATTAAGAATGTCACATCATCTTGTAATAAAGCCACATTATGTAATAAACTGACGCATTTTGTAATTAACTACTTCAATGCGTAGGGTAGTAAATTTTTTCGCATTATGTAGTAAGTTATTACAATTTGAGAATTTTATTACAAAATGCACTTGACACATTCGAGGAAGGCGCAGAGAGACGGGGAAGACCGTTCACGTATGGACTTGAGCTTATCTCTGTGACATAAATGGATAAAACACACAATAAATGTTTGCTGTTCAATCTGAGGGTGCCAAGGAACATTTTTCCAAGATCATAAGATACTGTATCAGACACAACTGACACGGCAATATAATAACAATGTGCTAAATTAATCTTTAAACTGTGTGGTTAAAGTTCTGATTACATTACCTGTAGCTCCTGTGACTAATTTCTTCTAAATTGCTCTGAAATCATATTAATTTGGATTGTTATTACATAATGAACCATGTTATTACAGCTGTGGCATCGTGTCGCGGCCGCCTACTGTCGACACCAAAAATCCCACCGTGGAAAAGGGCAATTAATAATTTAATCGAGCAAATTCTTATCAACAATTAATTGATAGTCGATGAATTGTTTACATCCCTAATATAGAGGCACATTTATATTTCTACATATATGTATCAACTAAAATTTACATAGGGGGTCAAATGAGTGGCCATTTTTGTCCAAAAAAAAAGTTGTAAGAAATGCATAGAACTGTGTTGAAATAATGCTAATCCATTTGTGCACAGACTACTGATATTATTTGACAGTGGAAGCTCTAATTTCAGAAATATTGGATTTTGAATAGCACGTGTATGTGAAAACTTTTGCTGGTGGACGGACGTGACATTACCCATGATGCTCTGGTCAGTACCAGTACTTTATTTGTAATAAACTTATATACTTACTATTGCTAATTCTCCTCTTATTCATAAATGTTAGTATTGTGGATCTAAAACAATAACAGCTGACACAAAAACACAAAATGTGGCAGTGGATGGATGTGACATGGTTGTTATAGATCCCATCGTACTGATGCTCGGCAGCCATGTCACCGTTTCCACAAATGATCCCTGTGCAAAAACTAGGATCAGAATTATTTATTGTATAGTTTATCATCATACTAAAGAGAAATAACAATATAGAATTGTTATTTCTTTATAAAAATGCTTATTATTTGAAAACTGTTGATTTAAAAAGTGACGTGTGACATTCTTAATGTATGTATTGGCGTAACATAAGCAGGATGGATCAGCACCATACTCCATATTAAACCTGTAAAAATAAAACATGTGATATGTACAGGGTGGGGAAGCAAAATTTACAATGAACATTTAGATGTTTTTTCTCAGCAGGCACTACATCAATTGTTTAGAAAACCAAACATATATTGATGTCATAATCATACCTAACACTATTATCCATACCTTTTCAGAAACTTTTGCCCATATGAGTAATCAGGAAAGCAAACGTCAAAGAGTGTGTGATTTGCTGAATGCACTCGTCACACCAAAGGAGATTTTAAAAATAGTTGGAGTGTCCATAAAGACTGTTTATAAAGTAAAGAAGAAAATGACTATGAGCAAAACTATTATGAGAAAGTCTGGAAGATACTATTAAAGAAGAATGGGAGAAGTCGTCACCCGAATATTTGAGGAACACTTGCGCAAGTTTCAGGAAGCGTGTGAAGGCAGTTATTGAGAAAGAAGGAGGACACATAGAATAAAAACATTTTCTATTATGTAAATTTTCTTGTTGCAAATAAATTCTCATGACTTTCAATAAACTAATTGGTCATACACTCTTTCAATCCCTGCCTCAAAATATTGTAAATTTTGCTTCCCCACCCTGTAGTATATAATCTTGTCAGAAAAATTGGGGAATCTAAAAGAATAAAATATTTGTTTTTCAGGTAAATTCAGTTCAAATATAATTTGGCCATTTGTGGCATGAAAATATAGCATTAATTGTGATGAAACTGGACATTTTTGACCTGAAAACATAGTTCATATGACCATCAGCATGTTGCAACAGAAGTGAAATCCTGTAAATTTGCATAACTTGCATTTACCAACACAGAGTTCCTTTGGGGATTCACTTATATTGATTTCTTATGCAGAAAGACAGAAATAAGACCTCTAAGCACATTTTAGCCGATATATATGTATACGCATGCATACAAAAACAACAAATGAAAGAGCACTCTAATTAGAGTGTGGCAATAAATAAATAAATAAGGATAGATAGATAGATAGATAGATAGATAGATAGATAGATAGATAGATAGATAGATAGATAGATAGATAGATAGATAGATAGATAGATAGATAGATAGATAGATTTCAGTGTACAAGGAAATAAACAAATTGTGACCCCCCCACCCCAGCTCATACTGATCAGTACAACGTATTGGTTACTTATGTATTATAAAGTACAACAACAATAGGCACATTGTGTTACGTTTTTATATAAAGCAAAGGCACATTTTCCATCTTTTGCTGCAGTCACAAATCTTTCAGGATGTAAACTTCAGTGTCTTCCCTCACATGCTGTGTTGGTATGCTGCATAACAAATGTCATAATATTTGGTCCATGTAACAGGATCACTCTTTAGCAATTGTAAAACGTCCTTATGTGAGCGGGAAGAGAAGTAAGGAAAGCAGAGTGGAGAGAAATAGCGGAAAAATGTTAACTGTGTGTTTTGAAGACCGCAAGAGATCATGCAGAGGAGGTCCCCATGTGAGGCCATAGGTCCATACGTATGAAGGAGAGTCTGTCCAGGATGTGTGTTGTGGTAGGACGGAGCCACGACAAGCAAACAGATCAGGGAAGTGTAAAAACATGAAGCGGCATTCCTCCTTACGCGGAAACAAAACACGCACTGTTAACCTGACAGACGCAGACAGGGAGAGACCACTCATGTTCACGTGCTCATGTATATATACCCCTGAGGCCCACAAAGGAAAGGTTTGTTTTTTTTTTACATTTAATAATTGCCTTGATTGGAAACGGCATTTTACATTTTTTTTATAGCCCCGCCCGCCCCAGATGGCGATGGTAAATAGAGATTTCCATCCGTCCGAGATTTTTGTTCAACCCCATTTCTCAGACATAATGCGCCCGTTTCTTTTCAAATTTCACACACGTGTTCTTTACATGTGCCTTTCTCTCACTTTTTTTTTGTAAAAGTAAAGCTGCGAAACTCTTGTCCACGACAGGACGTTACAGGTGTGACTGTGGCTTTAACCTCTCCTCGTTTCTCCCCTCCTTGTTTCTCTTCTGTTCTCCTTTTTTCTTCTCATTTCTCCTCTCCTTGTTTCTCCTCGTTTCGCCTCTCCTATCTCCTCTCCTCGTTCTTCCTCGTCTCATTTGTCCTCTCCTCATTTCTCCTCGTTTCTTCTCGTTTCTCCTCGTTTCTCCTCATTTCTCCTTGTTTCTCCTTGTTTCTCCTCATTTCTCCTCTCCTCGTTTCTCCTCTCCTCTCCTCGTTTCTCCTCTCCTCGTTTCTCCTCGTTTCTCCTCGTTTCTCCTCGTTTCTCCTCTCCTCTCCTCTCCTCTCCTCCTTTCTCTATTTCTTTGCCACTGTGGTATTGAATTTGCTCCCTCTGTGTCAGTGACCCTGGTTCTTTACTTTTCTAAGGGCCCCAGTGCTCAAACTTAACCCAGAAAAGCCTTCCGTGTCTGGGGTGTTACTGCCTTGTTGACTCCCTTTCATGTTTTGTGGAAAGGCTGCTTAAGGACAACACACACCAGTGGCAACATCAGGGATCAGTGAAGCGATGTCTGTATACATTCACACATCAAGCTGTTGGTGCTTTTTGGTGTGAGCGTGGGAGCTTTTTCTTTTTCCATCTCCGCTGCTCCCCTCCTCCCGTCCTGATAAAGAAGGCCTTGTGTGAGCGTGGGTGTGAGTAAGGGAGGAGAACCTCACAAGGCTCAGACTGGAGGGCAGAGGGTGATGAAGGTTGTGTGTTTCTCTCCCTGTTTCTATGCAAGTGTTTGTCTGTGGTTATATGAGAAAGAGAGAGCTTATCTTTCATGTATATGCATGTGAGCACTTTCCTGTTATCCAAAACGGAGAATAGTAACTTTTAGGATGGGCACACTTTGGAGGTAAAAGGTGTCTTTGTTTACCCACAAGTCCCTCAGAGAGCTGAACAACCTACTCAGATGGTGATAGTTTGGGAATTTATCTTAATAGGATAAAAAAAAATGTCTCAAGTGTCGAGAAAAACTCATAAGAATGATTAATGACATGTTGATTTTCTTTGGGTGATGATCTACTAGAGGCAACACACTCATATTCATTCCTCCCACCACCTTAGTATAAAGGCTAATGTTAGTGCATATCCAAAAACGTGTTGATATCCAAGTGTTTTGTAAAGTTTATTTTCTTTTTTCACTTCACTTGCCATCACTTTTGCCTAAGAAAATTCTATTTGGTTTCTGTATACACTACCAGTCAAAAGTTTGGACTCACCTTCTCATTTAAATGGCATGAGATGGACTGCAGATGGCCAACAAGTGCTCAGCATCACTGGGAACTCCTTCAAGACTGTTGGAAAACATAACAGGTGACTACCTCATGAAGCTCATTGAGAGAACACCAAGAATGTGCAAAGCAGTATTTAGCTTTATTTTGAAGAATCTAAAATATAAAACATGCTTTGAGTTATGCCACACTTTTTTAACTACATAATTCCATATGTGTTCATTCATAGTTCTGATGCCTTCAGTGAGAATCTACAATGTAAATAGTCATGAAAATAAAGAAAAACCAGGTGAGTCCAAACTTTTGACTGGTGGTGTAACTCAGTTATCAACAGTAGAGCTGCACAATATATCATTTGGGCATCGTCATCACAATGTATCTGTGCGCAATAGACGCATCGCAGGTCCTGCAATGTAGGAGGCAAATGAACTCAATGTGTTCTCTTCTAATTTCAACCTGGGTACCTGACACACACTGTAAGCAGAGATCCACTAATCACAATCGTTCTTAATCAGTTGGGAGTGAGTCACTGGTAACAACATTGAAAAAATGAACAAGGAACAAGAGAAAATCACCAAAAACGAAGACTTAGTGCCAAAAAGAAAAGCAACATCAGTATCTGGAATTATTTTGGCCACAAGAAGAACACTGAAACCATGTTCTGTGTCGACAGTGTCTTGCACCTGTCACCACAACGAGAGGAAACACAGCTAATTTGTTTGACCATTTACGTCCACACTACACAGCTATTACATCCTCCTGAATAGTTTTTCATATCGCAATGTATATCGCAGGGTTAAAAAAATTTCAGTGTCAGATTTTTCCAGTATCGTGCAGCCCTAGTTGATATCCAGGTGTTTTGTAAGGTTTATTTTCTTTTTGGCCTGCTCTGTACTTCTGTCTAAAAAATTTTTATTTGGTTTCCGTATAACTCACAGTTATCAAAAGGCAAGAGGCTCAAATCCCACCAAAGATGCTGAATACGTTATATACATATCGAACACACGTTTCTACACCTGAATAATAATAGTAATAAAAAACACAAACAGCCAGCAAATAGGAAATTTCTGTTATTTATTAGATCCATTTCAACTGGATAGAAAAGTCTTTTAGGTTCTAGTCAATCAGTCTGAACGAGCCAGACCTCTCTGAAACATCTGAAAAATAAACTGGACTTGAGGTGCGACTCATGATTACTTGATCCAAATAATAGGTTTAAAGAGTCTGGACAGATGACTGCATCAGAACATGAGAGGTTTCCACTGTTATTTTTACATTGACAGTAGCTGACCTCATTCTGTAGAGTAGGTCAAACGCTAAGTGACTCAGACTTGCATCTGTGAAGCAGTGAAAATTAAGGTGAATTTAAAGACAGTTAAAACAGGACATGTGGGAGAAACTGGGCTCCACCTTGAGAGTTGCAAAAAGAACTGGCCAAACCGCTGTTTCCAAAGCCCTGTCTGTGCTCAGACACAGGCTTTATGTTTGGGAGCTGGACGGTAGCGGCCGTGCACACAATGCAAACACATGAAGGGTCCTGGGAGCTGCTGCTGCTTCTTCTTCTTCTCCCTCCCCCCAGGGTCTTTGTCACCACAGCATGGTGGGGGTTCCCTCAGGGTCTTAGAGCGTACGTTGACCCGTCAAGAGGTTGACGGCTCTATTTAAGGCGTAAGGCGGCAGCCAGACACATGTAGTGCTGTGGCTGAAGTTACAATGGAACTATTTTGAATGTCACAAATCATTATTATTTGTGTTTTTTTGCTTCTGTAACTGCCACCAGAGTTAATTCCTGGACTTCTTGTGTAAATGTGTACATGTAAGACCCACAGCTGGAGGCCCACAACCACATACTAGTGATTAGGGATGTAACGATATGAAAATTTCATATCACGGTTATTGTGACCAAAATTATCACGATTATCATTATTATCGCAGTATTGTTGAAATTGTGCTCAAAATGTTAAAAAAGTACTGATACACACACTGAAATAATTTTACCAAGATGTATTTTGGAATTAATAAATAAGTAAATAAAATTAATTGGCATAATGTACTTTCTGTTGGCAGAAACATTCAAATATTAACCCTTAGTGGTCTGAGCCTTTTTTGTCCGTTTTTCAGTACTTCTGAATTTGCCTTTATATACTATATAAACAAATGTTTACTATACAACTTCATCTGTCTCATCTGTCTATTATTTTTTCTCTATAACCTACTATAAAAATATAAAAGGCCAGAAAACACAAAAAAATATAAAATCCAATTTGAAATATGTATATACTTTATTGCATAAATAACACAAAGATGCTTCACAAATCTTTTCAAAGACTTTAAAAGTGAATATTGGTTCCAAATATTAGGTATAGAAAATCAAAATTGTAATAAATTAAAACTATACTCAAATATTTGACATAAAAGCAGATCTTTACATAGGCGTTTTCTCCCCTAAAAGTGCGGTAATCAAACACAGTTATCATGATAATTAGAATTAGAATTCATTAACTGTCTGCAATTTTACTGCAGTTTATCATTATACCGGTAATTGTTAAATCCCTACTAGTGATGCAACAGTACAGGTTATCCACGGTTCAGTACATATTGTGGTTCTTGAGTCACAGTTCACAGTGCGGTGCAGTACAGTACGGTTCAGACGCAGAGGCCGGTTGGAGCATGATTGTGTGCGGAAATGTAACTGGGAGCTGATGGAGAGCCTTAAGGCTCATTTATGTTCATTTTACATACGTAAATAGGTTCTTCCGTTTCAAATGCTGTCATGCATCACTGCCTTCAGACTTCCATGCGTCATATACGTTGGAGTGAGCGTTTCTTAATCAATCCACCAGAGGGTGCCGCGCTTAATTGCCATACTGACCAAATATCATGAAGAAGAGTAAAGTTTTGTACAAGAAACCTTTTCTCCTTGCCTTATGCCAACATCTGGCCAGAATTTGTATAACTTGTAAGAAGCTTTGGTTTGTGATAGTACCTTGTAAAATTCATTAGATTCCCACCAGTAATTAACAGGTATAATTTACTCCACAGACCATCAATAATTCACAGTTTACAACAGATCAGAGCTGGTGATACAGCCCATAGTTGAAATATGGATTTTTAAAAATTTGTTAGTATAAGGTTATTCTTTCTTTCTTTCTTGTTTAAAGGCTGAGGCTCGGTTTTTAGTGAAAGTTTAAGAACCAGATGGTTGTTGATTTTGAATTATTTCTAAAGGACGTCAGAAGAAAAAATGTAAAAGAACAATGTAAAAGATGCAAGAAGACGCAACAAAATGAAAATCACATAAAATACGCACAACTCCACAGGTCCATCTTCAGCCCTATTTCTGACTAATGACACCAGAAAGGTTGTTTTGAGTGCCGGCCCTTTAAATGCACATGAGCCACTTCAGGCCCCACCCCCTCCAGGTTGTTGGCTGTGCTGCTCTGTCCTGTTCAACCAACAACTGAACCTTCTAGGTAATCGGCTTGAAGTTTGGACATATTTTCAGTATGGACTACAACCGCTGCTGCTGACAAACAGTTATGTCGTACTCTGAGAAATGTTTGTGGGAAGTCTTGACCTTATATGTACAAATGTTGTGACGTAGCTAGTTATAGACGTAACAAATTAAGCAGGAATTAAAACGGATTGTAGAAATGTACTCGATTTTTGCCAGAATGAATACACAGATAGCTATGCAGCACCTGGAGGGTTCAAATTTAAACTTTTTGAACTATTATGGTTCTCAAATACACAAATAAAGACTAATAAAAATGCGTTTAGCAAAATATGACCCCGTTTAACAAAAAAAAAAAAAAAAAACGCAACAAAACATAAGTGAAGCACAACATGTAACAAAGAAATCAATGTTAAGCTCAACAAGACAAAAAATTACATAGTAGATGCAACAATAATCTAAAAGGAACCAGAAATAGGACACCATAACGACCCAAAAGACCTCTGTGATTCAGTGAAATGACTGATCTTGTAGGACCATGTAGGATTATCAGGTAGTCCACTCCTATTACATTATAAATTGAAGTTAAAAGTCAGTCAACAGTCTACATCTGATCTCATATTTAAGTTACATGTGAATCGTAACTTTAAGTGTAAATTATTTTGATAGTTTTCAGCTGTTTAATGGGCTCAAATAAGCATCATCAGGGTGCAAAGCAAATATTTATGTCAGAGTACTAGCTACTGTACACACAATTAGTTCACATTCTGTTATTATTATTGAGTGGTGTTTATTTGTCATGTTTGGAGTAAAAACTACTTCATATACAAATACGCTGCTGAAGTGAGTGAGCAGTTTGTTTACACATCATAATCTTTAAAACACAGATGACATCTTTCTTCTAAACTCTGAACCCAAAAAAAGTGACTGAATATGTATAACGAAAACAATCCATGAAAAGCCAGAAATGCCTTTTCATATCTGCACGTGACAGTGGTGTGTATGTCCGCGAGATTTAATGATCAGTTAGGTTGTGTTTTTAACCTCATTTCTTTTAAACAGATGACACACTGATTCCGATACATGAGTGTAAATAAGTTTCCAAGGTCTGCAGAAGTCTTTTTGTATTCTCTGGATGTCTTCGTGTAAACAAACGGGAAACTGTTTCCTTCTCTTTATTTTCTGCCAGAGGGTTTCGTGCACGTGTGTTAATGCAGTTTTAAATTCTTGTATGTCTTCACAGTCAGAGAAATGACACAACTTTTCCCTGACTGCACTCGTTGGCAGAGTTTAGAGCATCTTTCCGTGTGTGTGTGTGTGTGTGTGTGTGTGTGTGTGTGTTATAGCATCCCATGCTTTGTGGTGCATGTGTATATACAGTCCCAGACTTTCTCAAAAGCTGCTCCGTGGCTAAGTACTCATTTTCTGCGTCCCGACCTTTCAGTAATGTGAGGTTTAAACGCACGGTGTACTCATGTTTAGACACCGCCCTGCTCACACACAGATGCACGCTGTAAAGCAGTTTCATATCTCCTGCTGTTTAATATCGCAGAGCAGATGTTTGCTGTGTTAATCACCTCTGTCAGAGCTACACAAACACACACTCAAACGCACATACACACTGCTGCGGGACTGCTGTGTTTTCCATGGCTCTGTTAATAATCTTCAGGCTGGAGCTGATCGTTTCAGGTTTTGATAAAGAGGCTTTTGTTTGATTCAGTGTGTGTGTGTGTTTTGTGCATGTCAGGTGATGGCTGAATGATGACAACCTGTGACCAGCATGGGGATTCCCAGTTTTTCCCAGTCACAATGATGGGCAGCTCGCCACTGTACACACACACATACACATAATACATCTTCATGAACAAGGCCAAGGAGTCACCCCTCAAATCTAAAAATAAAAGGGTGTGTCTGACCTGTTGTAAATGTGTATATGTGTGTGTGTGTGTGTATTTCAGCACACAGAGAGGGCATTATTCTCCATCTCCCCAGTGCCTGGAGTGACCTCACCCTGTCTGGATATCCTTCAGCAGCATGGCACACAAACACACACACACACACACATACACACACATCAACGCAACACTTAGGCAAGTAGGTCAGTGTGGAGTGAAAGTGGACACATCTATGAAACTGCACAGAAACTACAAGGCCTGCGCGATGTGATGATATATATCCAGCGGTAATAGAGTACAATAACGATATTTTTCTGTCATTAATAGCAATGTGCGGCAAATTACATGCTTTACATCAATATAGCAGTTGTTCCACACAGACGAGAAATTTGCACAAAAGTAACACAAACAAACACGGAAGGAAAGTGAACATGTGACAGAACAGCTTAATTCCAAGCAGGAGTTGTTTGGATGGATGTTCCAAATGGAAGAACAAAATAATCAAATGTGATGAAGCACAGTGCAGTTCTTTGAAAACAGTTCTTCATTTGACTTAAAGAACAATTACTGTATTGTTGTGTGCACCCGTATCGAGCAGCTAGGACTGGAACTGTTCTGAAAATCCCACAATACAGATTTGCTGTATGTACACACTCTCGAGGTGTGTTTTCCATCTTGTGTCACAAGGTTTGGACCGAAGGTTGCACTTGACGTTTTTATTGTCTGTCATTTGGATGGATAGGGTCGTAAAAATTCCATCATAGCACATTATTATCCATCATTTCAAATTTAGTTTTTTTAATGATAATGAGAAATATTCAGTAATATTTAATGTTCAAAAACATCTCAATGATGCTGCTACTGTAGTTGCTGCCTGATAAACCAATGTGATATCATGACTCACATAAATATAGTCTGTCTGGAGTGTTATCTGTACGCATTATAAGCTTTTTGTGTGTATGTTCACCAAGGATGGGAATTGAGAACTGGTTCTTTTTGAGAACCGGATCCCAGTAGCTCGATTCCTTGGAATCGTTTGCCTGCCTGCTTAACAATTCTGCTTATCGATTCCGCCTTCGCTGTGCATGCGCGATGACGTCACGCATACGCTGCATTGTTTTGGTCAGAACGTAGTCAACATGGCGTTGAGGCAGAAATGGTCCAAACAGACGACACCAGGCCCAAACAAACGACACCAGGTCCAAACAAACAACACCAGGTCCAAACAGACGACACCAGGTCCAAACAGATGACACCAGGTCCAAAGAGACAACACCAGGTCCAAACAGACGACACCAGGACCAAACAGACGACACCAGGTCCACTGGAACACTGTCAAAGCTTCCATTTGTTCTAAAGGGTGGAATCCCTCCAATATGCTCAAACATTTGTCCACAGCATGTGATTCATTTGATTCACTACTTAGTGGCGCTTGTAAATCTAGCTGCAGAGTGAACACCAGGCTGTCATCCGGGCCCAGTTCCCTTTCCGGTGCGGGCAACAAACGTCGTACCCCCTCAAATACAAGTTTCTGAAGGTAGGGGAAAGGAAATGAGGTGCACCACAATGGGAGATGAGCAGAGTTGAACTGGTTCCACATAGTGGAAATGTGGCAATAGAGGAATTAGTAAAGCATCTTTAGTTTCACTTTCACTGTACAGGCGAACATTTTTGGGGCCATACAAACAGAGTGAAAGAAACGTGTCTGTTAGTTCCTTCTTATGTCCGAACTGGCTACAGTAACACTGCAAGGACAAAACATACATTAGTGCAACTTATTCGACCACTAGAGGGCCCCCTTTGCTTGCTTTGAACAACTGAACATCACATATTATTGGTCTTATTAGTATTAGTACTTATTAGTGGGCTTAAGACTCCTGTCAGTCACTCACAACCGGAAATAAACTGGTGTGGACATAAACATGGAGAAAAGTATCGGTCTTTTACATGAACATTTTCATTTTAAATGTCTTCAGATGGTGGGGTTGAGAAGGACACAGTTGTTTGGAAGCACTGCAATGTGGCAATACACGCTGTTAATGCCAGCAACCCCCCCCCCCCAATATAACTATGCGATTAACCATGATTAATCGCGATTAAAAATTTTGACCACTGCCCAGCACTAATAATAAATTAGAAATTAATAATAAAATCATAATACGCTCAAGAATTGAAAAAGTGTCACTATGCCCATTGTAACCGTGTTACTTTAAATCTTTGTCAATACGTCCAAAAGTTTCCAATAGATTTTCCTAAATTTTGACATCAGTATCTTTTAATATGTTATTTAACATATCATGGGCAAATTGTCGTGAATTTCTTGTGGGAACTGCGTGTTAAGCACTTTGGCGTAAACCTTGTCAAAATCAGTGACATTTTGATGAAACCGTGATACTGAGCACATTTTAAACTACTTTTGGTCAAAAATTTTATTTTATGCATTCATCATTCTTACTATGTTTAACCCTTAGGGGTCCACGGTCACGGCCCTGTGACTGAATCATATGACATTTTTCAACACATCATACCATTGGAAGTCAGTCACGTAGACCACTGGGGGCAATTGCATTCGAAAGTGCGGACTTGTAACACTCTCCCACTTTTTATTTGATGTTGATAGAGCAAATACCACCGAAACCGGAGAAACCACCTATGTAAAGATATGCTTCTATGTCAAATATTTGAGTATAGTTTTAATTTATTACAGTTTTGATTTTATATACCTAATATTTGGAACCAATATTCACTTTTAAAGTCTTTGACAAGATTCGTTAAGCATCTTTGTGTTATTTATGCAATAAATTATGTACATTTTTCAAATCTGATTTTATATTTTTTGTGTGTTTTTTGCTCTTTTGTGTTGATAAAATAGATTAAAGTTAAGAAATAATAGGCAGATGAGACAGATGAAGTTGTGCTGAAAAAAAGATACCAAACATGGGTATAATAAACATTTCTTTACAGTATATAGTATATAAAGGCAAAATCAAAAGTACTCAGAAACGGCCAAAATAGGCTCAGACACTTAAGGGTTAAGTACTTACAAGTACCTACAGAAATACATTACACACATTGATATAGGTTATATATGTGCAAAGTTAGAGCCCGTTGAACACGAAACATGTAACTGTGTCACTGCTTGACCTGACCCTCATATCAGATTATGCGATTAACTCCAGAAATCGGATAATGATCGTAGAATTAGTGTGCATGTAAACGGGCTCAGTGTCAGTAGAAGAATCTGTACCTCAGAGGTTTTCAACTACAAGTGATCAGAGCAGGTGAGCATATAAGCCTAAGGACTGGGGGGCGTGCTTTTTGTCTCGGCTGCCACGTAATGCTGCATATCATCTGTCCTCAGGGGAAACTGTCGGGGAAAAAAAAGACTCTGGAGTTCAAAAGGAAAACTCAATATGGACACGGGTCCTCTGTGCTTGTCTGGTGACTGATTTAATAACTGTATGCACCACCCTTTGACCTTGTAGTGGAAGTGACACATGTAAGAGCAGCCGGACACATGGTAGACACAGGTGACACAGCGTCGTGTCTCAGCCGTCCACATGTTCAGACGACCGAGACACATTTTAAAACCAGCGTAGACGGGCTCTAACAGTCACATGGAATGAGTCTGGGACAAAGCTGACACTGTTTATACACTTCTTGTAGTACAGACGCAGAGTTGTTTTCTTAGATTAGCAAGAATAAATTATTTTTGGAAGTGGAACTGTTCTGTCTCCTGGTAAATTGACCTTTCAACTGCACCAATATTATGACTATTACACAGGGTTACAAAAAAATGTTTTTTGCAAGTTGTCTAGGTTTTTTCAACTGAATTAGGACCATTTTGCACCGCTAAATCCAAAAATGACATCTGTTTTTCTCAATCAGGTCAGGTTTTTTTGCTAATTTGATTTTGAAAAATTTGATCTTCTCACAAAATTGATTACATTTTTGTGACTTAATCAGTTGATTTTTTATATAGTTCTCACCCAAAATAGGTTTTAAGAGAAAAAAAAATCATTTTCTAACAGGATGTATTTATTATTTATTATGTATTCACCGCAGATGTAGCAGAATACGCCAGGCTTATTTTTGCAAGATCTTCTAGTCGAAGCCATTTCATTCACCTGTAATATTAAAAAAACCATTAATCATAAATTGGCAAAAGTAAAGTCTTCAGATCTCCTTTATTGCAAGAAATATGAAAGAATTTTGTATCATATGATGTGGAAATGCCCATAAATGTAAGCAAAAATGTTAAAAAGCCAATATGTAACATAGTTCAGAAAGTTGACCTGATTGAGCAAAATGAATGTGATTTTTGGATTCAGCACACCAAAATGATCCTAAATCAGCTCAAAAAACTTAAACAATAAATTTGTTGTTGACCAGTGTAATAAGTACAAACAAAAAAGAAAAACAAAGAACAAAACTGAACTCTTGCCATGTCTATACTTGAATAAATACTTAAAAATATGCACAACTTCATCTATAGCAACTTTATAAACTAACTATAACTATATAAATAAAGATTGATTGATTGATTGAACTGCCTGTTATTTTTTTCACTTTAACCTACTATAAAAACATAAAAGGACAAAAAACACACACACACAAAAAAATACAAAATCTGATTTGAAAAATGTATATAATTTATTGCATAAATAACACAAAGATGCTTAACGAACCTTTTCAAAGACTTTAAAAGTGAATATTGGTTCCAAATATTAGGTTTATACAATTAAAATTGTAATAAATTAAAACTATACTCAAATATTTGACATAAAAGCAGATCTTTAAATTGGCGTTTTTTTCCCCTAAAAGTGCGGTAATCAAACACGGTTATCACGATAATTAGAATTTAATCGATAATACTAACCATCTGCAATTTTACCGCGGTTTATTGTTATACCGGTAATCGTTACATCCCTACTATGTTTACGATAGTTTTGGAATAATTATATGATGACCAGGCTCATTGTCATGTGTTGTTACTGTGGTAGTTTCACCGGGAAAAGATCGTTTTTGGAAAGATTGCATGTTGCATAAGTACTGTGTTGCATGTAACTGTAAGTGTACGGTGTTACTGTGAGCTTCGGGGTAAAAAATAAAAAAAATCGGAATTTCGGTAAGGGGGTGCTAGCTGAAAGTATGAGGGCGCAGCGTCCCTGTTCCCCAGTTAAGAAAAACCCTTGCATTAGATCCTGTTCTGATCAAAATAAAGGTGGTTTAGTATTTGTGTATGTTTCTAATGTAAATGAAATTTTTCCAGGATATAGTCTTTTAAAAAATATCGCCTTGTTAACAGTATTGTGATATATCGTATCATGATCCTAGTGTTGTAATTTTTATCGTATCGCCAGATTGTTGCCAATACACACCCCTAGTTTTCAGGAAGGCGTACATGCTGTCGGCCTAATGGTCTTAAAATAGTGGTTCAACATGAGCACAGGCTGAGAAGGCTGCAAATGGGGAAAAAAGCATGACGTCAACTTCTAACAACTAATAGCCTCCGACCTTTCCTGTGTCAAAAAATGAGCTTTGGTTAATGATTTCATCACCCACACAGCTACACACACACACACACACACACACACACACACACACACACACACACACACACTGCTCTGATCTATAATAAACTCTCTTATTACCACCCTGTAATTACGCCGCCTTTACCTGCTTGCTGGGGTTGAGTATATAAAACCCACAGGTGTGTATGTGTGTGTGTTACAAATTACAGTCTCTTCTTCTGTGGTAGTCTCCTCCCTTGTGTGTATGTGTGTGTTTTTTTTTTTCTTTCTGCCTCCTCCTCTTTTCTCACCCTTGTCTCCTTTCCTTCTTCTTCTCCAACACCTTTTACATCCATTCCTTCTTCACTTAATGCTCATTTTCATCTTACTCAGTACATTTTTTCAGCATTTTTTCCTCCCTTTCGCTTCCATCTCCTCCATTGTCATCACTTTCTCCTCCTGTAAATACTGTTCATTTGCTTGTCGTCTTCCACATCACCTTGTTTCCTTGTTACTTCTTTTCTTTTCTTGCTATTCTCATTCTCAGATCTCTCCTTCCCATGTCAATTTCACTTCCTCCTTCCTCCCATATTTATCTTTCTTGTGTCCTGCCCTCACTTCTTTTTTCCCTTTTTATTAAAAATTACAGGTAACCATATGCTGATGGTTTTGGTTTTTATTTCATGGCCTCTTCTGTTTATTTCTTTTGGGTCCTACATTTATTGCATTGCCGGATAATAAGAGGTCATTTAAAAACTGTGTTTGACTTTGTTAATCATGCGTGTCATGTTTAGGAACAGTGTGTGTGTGTGTGATCCTCGTCGTGCAAGGATGTCAAACATTCCTCCACTAAAGCTGTTTCTGTCTGCAGTTTGTTTTCATACTGAAAAACTCATTAGAAACAAATGAACATAAACACTGTGTCAAATGCATTCAGCTCAGCCCGTAGGCTTTTCTCTGCGATTGTGTTTTGAAGGAGGTAGTGTATGTGTTATTGCTTCCTTTTTAGGGGACATATTTCTTCTATTTATAAGGAAGACAAATATTGAGGTAGGCCACGGAACGGGATCTCGGAAGATAAAGTTTAGGAATATCCTCTCTGTAGTGATCTTTTGGAATTGCAAAAGTAAGATGTGATGTTCCAGTTGTGGAAGATCATCTATTGAACCATATTTGTGTTAGATCCAAACCAAACTTATTATATACTAAAAACAAAATAATTTAAAGCTGCTGTATGTAGGAATTATGTTCCAAATAATCATAATATGGCCTTGACTGTCACCGGACATTAAGGAATCTTGTTCATTTCAATACTGATGTCACTGACAGTAGTAGTCCAGCCAGAGTGTTTGCATTTGAAATGCTAAGTTTCAGCCCCTAGATAATGTTTATTTTGTCATTCCATGTGTTTACATGACAACTTTTATTCCTGGTTTAATCTGATTAAAGGCTAGATCCTATTTCAGATGCCCATGTAAACACCTTATTCCAGTTGAAAAAGAAAAGTTCGGATTAAATTTAAACCTGATCTACTACTAGCGTTTCCACTAATCCTTGCCACCACACCATAAATTTCATACAAAAAAATCATCACCAGACTTATTATATGTATGTATAATATATAATAGACCAGGACAAATGTCCTACCCCCTCAAATGAAAGTTTGCGAAGATTCAGGAGGTAGGGAAAAGGTAAATGAGCCATAAGTTTCACTTACTTCCACAAAGTACATGCAGCATGGAAAAGCAAAAGCATCTCCTATACATATCCTTGTTTTGTTTCTCACTTTGTCATGATGTATTTGGGAATAATAAGAGGCCTTTTAGGTTTAATAACATCAGACATTTATGATCAGAAATGTTCCAGCTGCAGCTCAGTGGGAACTGGTAACCTGGATGCCCAAACGCTACTGACTTGATGATTGGCAGATAGGTGATGGGTGGAGCATCAGACCAAAACACACAGTGACAACATAAACATTATTCAGGGGAAGACACTTAGCTTTTCAAATGCAAATATTCTGGCTGGACTACTACTGTCACTGATATCAGTATTTGAAATGAAGATGATTCCTTAATGCCTGGTGACAGTCAAGGCCATTTTATGATTACTTGGAACATAATTCCCACATACTGCACCTTTGTGTGTGTGTGTATGTGTATGTGTAACTCAGGATGCTGAAGTTCTCTAACCTCTAGTATAAAAGCTGTAACCAGCCTTTTGTGGATATTATTTTCTTTTTTTGTAGTGATTGTGACGATACTACAGGAAACATTTTGACATTTGGCAAATAATAGTGAAAGACATTCAAAGAAAATCATGTTTTTACCAAAATACGCTTGTTATCATCAAAACCAAAGGCTATGATGTAGTGGCATAGTTGTAATTGTGTTGCCTGATATTTGGAGAGCTTTTACAGTTGGGCTGAGTTCTAAAATATTTCCATCTGAAGTCAGAATTCGTGGCAGTGCTAGACCCATAAGAAGACCAGAGCAGAAAGCCTGACTTTACATATGAAAGATCTAGATTTACAGAGTCCCCCACCGCGTGTCTGTAAAATCCCCCAAACCGTAAAATCATACTAGTGTTTCTGTGACATGCATGCCTTTCCATTTTTGCAGCGGTGGCAAGAAAAAGAATGAATGAATGAAGAGAGAGGGAGGGAACAAGGGAGGTTGAATTGATGTACAGTCAGGACAGACAGGCGTGTTCTCCATTTTCACACTGTGTAATCAGCAATTTGCTTCTTCAGTTAAGTCCCAGAAGCATGTTTAAACAGAATTTACACTTGGGTAAAAGTGGAATTCACCTGTTTTATAATAAAATGGGATAAAAATCTAAACGCTTCTCATTTTACCTGCTTTTTTTTTGAGTTACCAGAGTTATGATTTTGTTATAGCCACTAAAATTTAAATCCTCATTTGATTTAGGCATCAGCTTTAGCTGCCTTTGAACGTTGGTACTAACAAAGCACCGACTTACCTTTTGTACTGCCAAAAATATTATATTATTATTTTTTTGTGTCTAATTGGTAGAAATGGCTTCAAGTTAGGGCTGCACGATATTGGAAAAAACTAACATTGTGATTTTTTTAAAACCCTGCGATACATATTATGATATGAAAAAATATTGAGGAGTATATCACAGCTGTGTGGTGCCGACGTAAATGGTCAAACAAATTAGTTGTGCTACCTCTCGTTGTGGCAACATGTGCAAGGCACTGTCGCCACCGAACACGTGTTTCAGTATCATCCTTCTTGTCGCCAAAATAATTCCGGGGTCATTCCATATGACATCAACAGATTTTAAGAAAATTTCCCACCTGACCCGCTCAGATTTTTCTAAATTTTTACATACTTATAGAACATCATATATGATGGGAAAATCCAAAATTTCAAGGCTTGATTGTAAATAGTTCCAAAGTTATGACCATTTGAAGTAGGTAGGGGCTACCCTAAAATTGCGACCAAATTTAAGACTTGAAATTTTCGGCTAATTTCAGGCTTCTATAACTTCTGAAGAACAAGAGCTAGAGGTCTGAAATTTTCAGAAGCATTTCACAGTAATCTATACTCCTAAGAAATGTGAAAATATTTACTTTAAATTTATAATTGCATGTTACAGAGAATGACAAAGTTGAGATTTTATCCTTCGTGAATTTCTAAAATGCTACATTTGACCACCCATTACACAAACACTAATCATCATATTCATTAGAAATTTTATGTGCTATATCTTGGCTACTTAGGGAATGGATCTGTGTAAAATGAAGGTCCTATGTTATGTTATGTATGATATATGAAGAGCTTGAAATCAAAAATATCTGTTTGACCTTCGAATTTAAAGGTCAATATCAGCATGTGGGATAGGTAGGATCACAAAATAAGACACCATGTGAAAGTACAGGAATTGCCCTAAATTTTGACACCAAGCACAACTTGCTTCTATAAATCCCATATTTTAGCCGAAAATGTCCATATTTAATTTGAACATTTAACATAGAAGGATTTATAGAAGCAAATTGTGCTTGGTGCCATTTATGTCCAAATTTTAAGTAAATATTTTCACATTTCTTAGGACTATAGATTCCTGTGAAATGATTCTGAAAATTTCAGACCTCTAGCTCTTGTTGTTCAGAAGTTATAGAAGCCTGACAATACCCGAAAATTTCAAGTCTTAATTTTGGTCGCAATTTTAGGGTCCCCCCTACCTACTTCAAATGGTCATAACTTTGGAACTATTTACAATTAAGCCTTGAAATTTTGGATTTTCCCATCATATATAATGTACTAGAAGTATGTAAAAAATTAGAAAAATCTGAGAGGGTCAGGTGGGGACCACTTAATGAAATTATATGGAATGACCCTCCAGAAAACTGACTTTGCTTTTCTTTTTGGCACCAAGTCTTCGTTTACGGTGATTTTCTCTTGTTCATTGCTCACTTTTCAATGTTGCTACCAGTGATTCACTCTAAACTGATTAAGAACAACGTGATTGGTTGAACTTAGATGAGAACACGTTGAGTTCATTTGCCCTCCTACATTGCAGGACCTGCAATGTGACTATTGCGCACACGTACATTGCGATGGTGATGCTCAAACGATATATTATGCAGCTCTACTTCAAATGTATTCACTGTCTGATTTTGCCAGTTTATATATTTCATTGATTTTCTTCAACAGATATTTATCAGTCACCATTTCTTGTCTGATTACAGATTACTTAATTCTGGTTCATGAACCGAATTCAACATCTTTCTGAAAAATTTTCTTTCTTCTTCCTGAACAACCTGTTAAATGTTGCTGCACACAGACACTCAAAGAACAAGTGGTGCCAGGCACAACAAACCCCGCCCCTCTCACATACTTCTCCCATTATAAGTAAATGGGAAGATTTTTAAAATTTAACTTTGCCCTACTTTTCCCAAAATGTAATGACATGTATTCTTTGTCACTGGAAATCTATGTACCAAATTTGGTATGAATTCCCCCTATAGTTTTGCTGCAACAGACATTTGAAATTTCACCCATTTCAAGTAAATGGGGGAAAAGAAAGATTTTAAAAATTCATAAAAAATTGTAACTTTGACTCACCTTTCCCAAAATGCAATCAGTTCTATTCTGGGTCACTGGCAGTGTATAAACCAAATTTGGTATAAATTCAATCAACAGTTTTGTTGCTAAAGTGTTAACAAACAAAGAAACAAACAAATACCCCTCGCCTCCCCTTCAGGGAGCGGGGTAATAAAGATGTACATATTAGACATTTTCCATTTATTTTCACACTTTTTACACAATGGGACACCTTTTTATTGTTCTAAAAGTAATCCTCATTTTCACTGTCACTCTTTGCAGGAAGCACATTTTAATACATTTAGGAATTTTTTGTTGGTGTTCAATTCTGTATTCATACAATAATACTGCTGTCAAAATAAAATACATTAATGATAAATCCAGGTTAAAGACCCACCTGTTCTCAGCTGCATTTGAATAGAGTTTTTTTTCAGAAGTTCAGATTTGCGCTGTTTCTTTTAAGCTTAAAGTTTTTATCAGTTTATCTGTTTTATCTGTTTGTTTGCTTTTTTTTTTTTTTTTTTTTTTTTTCAGTCTTTTTTTTTTTCTATGGGCTCAGCTGGCTGATAGGCAGCTGTCTGTACCGATAAGGCAGCAGCCGACACCAACTGTACTCCCAGTCATCATTGCCCATTTTTCTGACACCATTGCTTGTGTATCCTCTTTTATTTGGACATTTTACCAGGGAGTATCTCACACTACTTTTCTTTTCTTTTTTTTTTTTTTCCCTACTTGTCTTGTCCAGCGTCCTAACAGCAGAATGGTAGTCTGGTTCCTTCTGGTGCTGAACAAATTTGCTTTGCCAAGTGTAACTTCATAAAGTATATGAAGCACCCTTTGATATTCTAGTGTGTTTTTTATGAGTTTTGTTGAACCGCATTTCAATGCCAGACCTGACATGGGGGGTGGGGGGGTGGGGGGCGTAGAAGAAGGGGAAAGAACAAGAGAGAAGAAGGTGGCAAAGACCCTCACAAGAAAGTATCAAGAATACAAACAGTAACAACCATAGAGACAATTATAATGGTAACAATAACTACAACCAGAACTGAGTAAACTGGGCAGAAGAGAGAGAGAAAAAAAACAAAACAAACAAAACTACAAAAAAAAAACCAACAACAATGAAATACATAAGACCTATGAAATGATGAATATAAGAAAAGAAAGCATGAACAAAATATCGTATACCACATTCGCACAAATACCTATAACAAATAATACCAGTAATAAATCCACACATCAGTTGTTCACATTCATGCTCACCTCAGTCTATTTGCATTGTTCACTGTCACAGCAGATGAATGTGAACAACTGATGTGTTTGTTTGCTTTTTTATTACTGCCGCCAGGAGGTATTGTGATCACTTTGCTTTGTGTGTTTGTTTGCTACCAAATTTACAGGAAAACTATTGATACCATTTTTACCAACTTGTACCCACAGATAGGCCTAGGCCCTGGGACAAACCCATTAAATTTTGGGCCAAGTAGGCCAAAGTTCAAGGTCACAGCAAGGTCACAAAATCTCAAATTTTTCTATCTCTCATCATTGAACAGTTTTTGAAAATTCATAAAAAATTCAAAACGACTCCGATTAGCCTCCAATTTGATACATCCATAGCTTATAACAATATCTTGTATCTGGCAAAAAATTGTCCACATCCACTGTGGAATGTGGACTCTGTAGACATTTCAATTTAACATTGAAAATCCCATTTTCGACACATTTTTCATTATAACTCAACAAATATTGATTGGAATTTAATATAATTTGACATACACATGACTGGTACCAAGCTTCAACTTTTCCTGCTGTGTGGAACAACCTTGAAACTGTTTAATTTAAAAACAAATAGTCATTCCACACATGCACACCGTTCGGGGTGCTTGGGGGAGGTTTCTCTGAACACTTGTTTTCTCATGCTTGTACTTTGTGTTGCTTCCCTGTTGTAATGCTTTTAATGTTTTATGTAAAGCACTTTGAACTGACTTGTACATGAAATGTGCTATGTAAATAAACCTGCCTTGCTTTGCCTAATAATAAGCCAACATTTACTAGTTTGTAGAGCTTAATGCCATAAAAAACATTGGCCATTGTGCATAAAGAGATCCTGTATGAAGCCTTACATGGAATTCAAAATAACTGTAAAAAAAAATGTGATGTATCTTAATGTGCTGTCAGTCAGAAGAAGTCACATCCGTTCATTACAACTCACACTTTCACTTCCAAACATAGAAGAGGAAAGGGGTCATTTAACTTCCTAGGCATGATTTTCTTGGCTTCTCTTAAATCACAACTTTATCTTTCCAGTTATTTTTATAGGCTCAAATAAAACCATTGCAGTCTGACGCAGGGAAAAAAAAAAAAAAGAATCTCCTCTAATGTTTGTATTGTCATAGTTTACGACTTTCTTCCTGTCAGTCACTTGTCCATCTGCATGCTCCTATCTTCCTGCTACTCTTTCATCCCTTCCTCCTTCACGTCCGTTGATGTGATTTATCGCTGAACTCAAGCCTCACACCCCTCCGCAGCCTGAAAAAAACGCGCCGAAACATCCCAGCAATGCCTCAACAACACAGGCTTCACCACTGTGTGACCCGCACACAAGCCCCAGAGTTTATTACAGAGGAATGTAACGGGTTTCTGTGGGATGTTTGGTACGGGCTGTTTTGGAGATGCTCTTTTTTTGGGGTGCTGTTGCCATGGGGACGGAGACAGTGTAACAAAAAATGTCTCCAAAATTGGGTTTTAAAGGAGTCGACTTGGCAGCGGGGAACGATCCTTGACTGACTTTTTTTCTTCTTAAGATGTCTTTTTTTTTCATTTCTAATCTGAATGTCTTTCTGTTTGCCTTCCAACTTCTCTTCTTTGTTTCGGTCAAGATTGAGGATGGAGGAAAGGCAGCGCTGTGCAAGAGGCTGAAGGTCGGCGACGAACTCATTAACATAAACGGATCCGCCCTCTACGGCAGCAGACAGGAAGCACTCATCCTCATCAAAGGATCGTACCGAATACTGAAGCTTACAGTCCGGAGGTACAAACGAGACTCAGTAAACGACACGAAACGTATACACAAAGGACTCATATCTGCACGCACACAGGTTTTTCTCATCAATAATTTCATGACTTCAAAGGGAATATTTTCACTAAGAGCGGATGTGCGCTGTGTTCTCGTACTTACAAACACACTAATCACCTTGAGAATTTGTTTAACTCACGTCGAAGGGAAGTGAAGAAAGGTGAGGCGACACAGTAGACAAGGCACAGATGACTGCACTGTTCCTGGAATAAGGCGTCCAGACATCCAAACAGTGTTGTCAGATAAAGAGCGCTGCACAGGAAGTGACCTCTGACCTGCACGGTGTCACAAAAGGAAGCTGATAAGCTCTGATGACTGAGATCCGGCCTGTGTACATCTGTGCCGTGTTTGTAGCAGAAACAGATGAACTCTGAATTCATAGTTTCCTTAGCAGAAAGTCTCAGAATTTTTCACTTTAGGTCTTATTATTATATATTAATGTATTTATTTATTTATTTCGAACATGCAAAGAAACAAAATAAAACAAAACAAAGTAAAATAAGACAAAAACAAAATAACATTTAAATGGACAGAATCTATCTTCAAGTATGTGTCTGAATGTGCTTGGAGCGGAGGTGGGATTAGCAGTCCATCCTTGTCAGAGCGCGCATGATTATGTGATTGTGTGTGTGGGGGTGACAGCATCATCGTCCGAGCAGGAGTGAAAGTGAAACTAACTCGCTTTACTGTTCCTCTAATGCCGTGATATTGGCTTGACTCGATTCAACTTTTTTGCGTTTCCATTACGAAAAAGGACCTGGAATCTGGCACCTGGTACTAGTTTTTTGGTATGACCTCCGCCGAGGTTCCAGGACTGGGGAACAGATACTGAAACGTGACGTGTAAACACTGCAGACCACTGATTGGTCAGAGAGTTGTCTCTGTGACCCGCTGTTTTATGGAAAACAGATGCAGAAGTTGACAGTAAATATAGCGGTAGGTTAATCCACATGATGACAGCCTGCAAAACTACACCATGGTTTGTTGAGGAGGTTCAGATGTAAAAATTCAGCATGAGCTTGACAAGGCAACAAGTGAGTTTATCAGCAACTCTCAGAGCAGACGACACGGAAGTAACGCGCCGCATCGCTATGACGTGCAGGTACTGTAAAGTCGGTCCTGTCCTGTAATGGAAATGGTCTCCAGGAATAGGACCTGGTACCCAAGTTGAGCCGGTTCCATGTAGTGGAAATGTGGCATAACTCTCCGGCCAGCACACACACACGCACACACACACACATACACACAGGAGCAGTGAGCAACAGAATCTCTGCGCAGCAAAAAAGTTAAAACATCCGTTACATATTGGCCGATGTTGATTAATTGGTGATACGCTATAATCGGCCCGATTAATTGGCCGGCCGATTAATCGGTCGGGCTCTATCTTTAAGTGATGCTTAAGTTGGATTTTCTTGTCAGGGGTCACACTAAATAGTGACTTTAACCTTTACAAGCCAAAGTTCCAAGCCAAACTAAAGTTGAGTCGTTTAAGGCTATGCACATATTTCCTTTATTTTCTTGTATGTGAAAAAAGAGAATGAGAAATAAAAATATATGCTCATTTCAATCCAGAAAAAACCACAACCCTAGAGGTGGCCTAAGACTTCTGCACAGTACTGTATATGATGAAGAGCATCCTTATGAACAGGTTTTCCACAGGGAACAAAGGAAGACAAAGGATGTTGTCAGCACACAACAACATACCTAGAACCATGTTCTGACATGTTTCATGGATGTTTTTCTGACAAATTTACATCACAGTAACTTTATTAGTTCATATTAAAACTGTCATTCAAAGTGAAGGGCATTTTATATGCAATTTACAGCACATAAATCTTAAATATTATGTCACAATATTTTAGCATGTACTTCAAGAGGATATTAAATGATGGAAACTGAACTCTTGCTCAGTGGCACCATGACTAGTTGGCACAGCAGCCGTGGCTCTGAAAGCAGAACTAATCGGCAGGAATATTTCCACTTCATGAACTAAAGTCCAGTTGGCGTCTTTAGCGAAGGGCTCACAGGGTGTTCGGTTAAAAAAAAAAAAAAAGAACTGAGCTCACATTTAAAATCATGTACACTCAAATAGGAGCATTCTGAGCAGTCATTTATGTTTTTGTTAAAACTTTTGATACCAGATTATGAAGCTAAAAGGCAGCAACTACAATCAGAAGGTTACATATACCTTCCATCTGTAAGTACAGTCAGTCCAGGGTGATGGTCTTAGATATTAAAGATTTCAATCATCCAATCACTTTCAATATAATGATGCAAAATTTCAGTATAAAACAGAGAATTACATGACATTATCAGGGGCAAAGGTTTAAATGTTTCATGTGTTTAAACATCCTGAAACCAACCACAAATTGATGACATGACTGGCTAATAACACTGGTTTACAAGTAAAATGCATAGTGAAATTTTACCACATGTGAGTCACTGAAAAATCAAGAAAAATCTAGTCAAAAATGCTGGTTGGCCGAAGTTTCTAAGATACAGTCTTGGGTCAAAATGTGAAATTTGAGAATTAACTAGAAAATGGGTTTGACTCAAAAGGAATATTAGTCTCAGAGCAACCAGATCTACTTCCAAACACTGTCTGCACATAACAATACATTCACTTTATAGGCTTTATCTAGTGGAAGATTCACAAATCTGTTGTATAAATGTACATAAATCAATATATATGTGGAATAACACTTTATCATATACCTTGAAAGCATCTGCAAACCAGCACTTTTTTCATTTGTTTTCCAATTAATTTGATTAAAATATGTTACATTTAGCACATTTAATGTCTGAAGCAGATAATTTCAAAAAACATTGTAGACCGTGATATCATTATCTGGAGTCAGCGGGGAACTTTTCATTGTATTTTAAGCCTTTAGGTGCTTTATTTTTTGCATGGATTTTATGGGGGTGCAACGGTACACGTCGTACCGTCAGTACTGTTCGATACGCCCCTCACAGTTCGGTACGAGCATGTACTCCGTTACGGCTCATTTGTCATTTTCAAATGACATTTCTGGACAACTCATGTTTATATTAGAGCTTTGCAAGACAACTGACTTATGGAATTCTTCTGTCATTGGTTGGAGCCAGATGCGGAGCCCGTCCAAAGCATTATGCGCCATTAGAGCTGGATGTGGCAAGTACCCTTCTCAATATTAACATTTACGCATTTGGCAGATGCTTTTTTACAAAGCGGCTTACAGGGGAAGAACCAAAAATGAAAGAAAAATACAAGAATAGATTGAAAACATAAAACAGCTATTAACATTAGTATCCACATTAGTAAAACCTCCTCTGTCGTTGCCATGTTTGTTATTATTGACTTTCTTCTTCTTAAAAAACTTTACTCTTCGTCACGGTATTCATCCAGTATGGCAGCGCCCTCTGGTGGATTGGTTGAAATGCTTACTCCAACATTCATGGCACATGAAAGTATGAAGGCAGTGACTCATGACTAGTGATGTGACATTCACGAACGAATCAAATCTTTTGAATGGCTTTTTGAAACGAACGATGGGAACCGAGTCTTTGTAAAGAGCTGTTCATTTTTTTTTTTTTTTCTTTTTTTAAGGAGGGAGTGTCCGATTCCCTGTCAATTTAGCATCACTGGGGAGGCATTGGCTTTATATACAGAGTAGTGTATGTAGTGTGTGTAGTAGTAAGTGAGAGAACTCCTGATGTGGTATCATTTTGATATTTACATTAGAGATATCAGGTATTTTGCAATGTTACTTGAAGTACTTTATTTGCACTACAGTTTTTTAGGTATTTAAGTACTGTAATTGCAGTGATTAATCACTGTTGTGTTTTGTGCAGTTTTTTCCGTATGTTTACACACATTTATTGTTCTTGTTTTGAGGAGAATAAAAGGTTATTTCATAAGAAAACGTTTTATTTTCTTCTTCATTTTTAGGCCACAGACTAGTCCACATAATGTACCGTGATGTTTTTTGTCAAATTCCAGCATTTGCCTAATGTCACCTCTCATGTCATGTATTTACCCACACATTTGAACTAACTATTCTTTTTACGGTAAGATAATATTTACTGCCGCGCCAATTAAACACCTTTAAAATGCAAATATCAATCATCACATGTAGCCTATTTAGTCATTAAAACATTGGTGTTTCAAAATGATGCAAAAAACATAAAAGAGCCAGTCTTTTGAACGGCTCTTTTCAGTGAACGGCTCCTGATTGAACGGCTCCCTTCAAAGAGCCAAAAGTCCCATCACTACTCATGACAACGTTAGAAACAGATGAACCTATTTATGTACGTAAAGGAACATAAATGAACCTTGAGGCTCTCCATCAGCTCCCAGTTACGTTTCGGCGTACAGCCTGGCTCCAGCTGGCCTCTGCATCCGAACCGTACCGTGAACCGTGACTCAAGAACCAAAATACATACCGAACCGTGGATAACCTTTACCGTTGCATCCCTGGGATCTTGTTGCCACTTTAATTCCATCTTGATATTCAGACGTCTTCATAATAAAACTGTTCAATGCTGTTGCCACTCAGTGGATGTGGGAGGAGATGCACCAAATTAATAATTAACAAGTCATTCAGAGAAACACAAGTTAAAGAGAAAACACACTTTTTTCTGTTTCCTTTGTTTTGAATATTTTCCATACTAGTCAACAGAACTAAACCTAAAACCAGCATCGAACATTTTACTGGTGTTCCAACTGTTACTTTGTCTTCTCTGAGTCCTTCAGACAGCTGTTTGGCAGATCCACATCTTGTTCTGGCTTTGAAACCAGATCAGCCGTCCAGCAGTCACTGGGGTTCTGCTCCTGTTTGTGTGGCAGGCAGAACCCTGTCTAATGCTGTTATACACACACACACACACCCAAACCACCGTTTACTGTACACTCACATACACACATGTAAATGCACAGACGGACAGACAAATGGACATGGCATACATGCCTTTAGGAATGCCACTGGTTCTGAGCATCCCACCCAGTTTAATCTGCTATGTGTGTGTGTCAGCGTCTGGTATGCGCTGCATGTCTGACTCCAACGGGGCTTTCCCAGTGTGTGTGTTTGTGTGTTTCTGTGAGTGTTTGTGAGTGCAAAGGTACGCTTGTGTACACATGCTGTACACAAGTAATAGAGAGGTTAATTTATATGTTTTAGAAAAAGACTGCACCAAGTAATTCAACACTTTGTCAAGTCAAGCATCAGTTTATCCATAGTAAACACTTCCTAAGTACTTGTGTAACATGGGTATCAAACATATGGCCCTACTTCAGCCTGTAGGATGAATTCATCAAATGCAAAAATACACAGGGTTCCCACGCATCCTGGAAAACCTGGAAAATGATTGACCAATTTTCCAGTCATGGAAAACGTATGGAAAATGGGGGAAAAAAAAGGTCAAATGTCCTGGAAACAGTAAAGTTATCCTGGAAAATGGTTTATCCTCACTCTGCTGTGTGACCTTGTGTGCCTAAACTGAGATGAAACATAGGAAAATTGTTTTTCAATGATTTATTGAAAATATACAAATATTTTTAGAGGAAGTGCAGGAGAGTAAGTAAAAGAAGAGAAAGTTGAGTTGGGAATTGTCCAGTTGAACATTGTAACTCCAGTTTGTCAGGCTAATGAAGTGCTACGCTGTAATCTGTGGGTGTGTTTGCATTATTCTGACACATTAGTCATAAATATTTTTCATAGATAAATTATAGCCATAGACTGCACATCAAATGTCTGAGTAATAAACATAGAAACAATCTGGGTAAATGCAAGTTACAACTGTAGAAAAGAACACATCCAAAGAATGAGGGGAAATCTATTAGAGTATGACGGGATAACTTGTCTCTGTAGTGGCTGAAAATATTCTGGAAGATAATTTCAGGGAAAGAGTGGGAACCCTGATAAAATCTTTGCAGTTCAGGGTCCACATTCAGCCCAATTTGATCTCAAGTGGGCTGGATCAGTAAAATACTAAAAATTTCTTTTGACAAGGGTTGCATTTCTAAACTATTCTTTCACACAATAGTGAATGACCTGAACAAATATGAACAACCTGCAATGTCTTAAGAGAAATAAATACAATTTTAACAATATCCTGCTTGTTACTAAATGTTTGGTGTATTTGTAGATCCACTGTGATCTGTACGTTGTCATATGTGAAAATGATAAACTGAGGCATAATATTGTTAAAATTGTACTAATTTTTCTTAATAAATTTCAGTTTTGTCATGGTTGTTCATGTAATTCACTTTTTTTTAAAGGATAGTTTGTAGATGTAATGTAATTTAACTTTTTTCCCTAAAACAGGGGTGTCAAACTCATTTTCTTTCAGGGGCCACATTCAGCCCACTTTAATCTCAAGAGGGCCAAACCATTAAAATAATAGCATAATAACCTATAAATAATGACAGCTCCAAGTTATTCTCTTTGTTTTAGTGCAAACCCCCCCCATTAAATTAAGAAAATGTTTACATTTACAAACTATCCAAACAATAACGATGTGAATAACCAGCAAAAAAAAATTACTTGAAATTTCTTAAGAAAAATAAGTTCAATTTTTTTTATGTATCACTTGTACATGTGCATTATACACAATGTTACACAAACATTTGGTAACTGTTATATTATTGTTGAAATTTGGAAGTTTGAAATTCATATTTGTTCAGGATATTTACATTTTTTTGTGAAATGATAGTTTGTTTTCGTGTAAATACATGAAAATGACATAAAAATGTTTACATTCACAAAGAGAAGTTGTAAGTATTTGTAGGTTATTGTGATACATTTGACTGATTTGTATTTGGAATCTGAACGAAAATGTTTGTGAATATCTTATGCGTGATTTTTGCATTTCATAAATTCATCCTACGGGCTGGATTAGACCCTTTGGCGGGCTGAATTTGGCCCCCGGGCCACATGTTTGACACCCCTGCTCTAAAGCATAGTGAAAAGTTTAAGTTGACATTATTTATATATTATTATGTTATTATTTTATTGGTCCAGCCCACTTCAGATCAAGGTAGGAGGATGTGGCCCCTGAATTAAAATGAGATTGACACCCCTGTTCTAAAATATTTATGTACTTTTGGCAATGAAAATAACATTTTAGTACTAATAAAACAACTGCTGTTGTTTTGTGTTGATGTGTGAGGGGACCACAATCTCAAGCGGAACTTGAACTTGAGTTATACATGAACATATTTCTGTATTTATTTGATATTCACTAGATTTAAGATCACACTGATAGTCATAATTCACACATGACAATGACAAGAGGAAGGACAAGTAGTTCATTATTTAGACTAGATCCTGAATGTGTAGTTATTTTATACTTTTATACTGTATTGATGATAAAACACACTAACCACAAATTATTTCAAATTAGATATATATCTTCTAATGTGAGAAATACAACATTTGGGGATCAGAAGTTTCAGTCTGCACACCACTGCTACAACTACAGCAATATCAGTTTTTCCATAATAATTGTTTGACTCACATGTAGATTTTTTTCCCCCTTTTTGTGATATTCATGCGTTTTCTTTCGCCTGTAGCCAAAACATGTAGAATGCTTGCAGATCAGCACGTTTTTCCATCAAACTAAACTCAAAATTAATCATTTTAACTTGATATATTTTGACATTTCCTCTCTTAAAAGATGATGAGATCAAGAGGAATATTATAAAAGAAGGAATATCGGAGGAAATGACATGACCCTATAGTTTAAGTGCAAGAATGAGGCCTTGTGAAAATAACATTTAACATTATGACTCCCTTTATGTGTGCGGTGTTGTGTCTATGGATGTGTGTGTGTGCTTTCATACAAACCGTGCTTTGGCAGGAAGTCTCTATCCTTAGTCACTCACTTCTGAATTAAACCCACTTTGACTGACAAGTTACTGACACTAATGGCCAATCTTAGCTCCGGTCCTGGGCGGGACTCCGTCGAACTTTGACCCTGACTCTCTGCCAATCGCGTCACAGCCCTCGCCAGAGCGGTTTTAGCCATTACAGGAGGAACAGGGAACCCTCGCTGCCAGACAAAACACACACAAACACACACTGAGACACACATATTACCCACTGAGGGATGATGAAATCCTCCCATTTGCCCACTTGGCTCTACTTGTATAGTTTTAACAGTGGAACAGGGCCCTCAGCCGACAGCCAAAACTCGTTACCACCTCTTTTAATAACACATAGGGACTGTTGTGCTATGGATGGCATGTCAATGGATGTTTTTTTTCTCTTTTTCTGATATAGTAGGTTATTATCAAGAATGTAAAAACAGCGTAAACGTGTGTAATGAATGTTAAATAGTGCAAACATTACTAACTTAATGGTGTCTGTGAAAGGGATTTAAATACGAGGAGGACGTTTAGTGGAAATCCACACATAAACACAAATTGCCTCATGTTTTCTATTAATAACAACTGGCTCCGCTGTCGAAAATCAGCTGTCAGGTTTTACTGGGGAGTGGAAATTCACTGAAACGCTGTTAGACAAAGACAATGCTTTCTTTTGCTTTAAGGACACCTCGACCCCTTAGTTCCTGAACCACACAAATGGCCTTGGTCATAAAGATAGTGAAGAGAGAGGCACCGTGTTTTAGTCCCAATACATGACCTGAAGAGTCCTCCTCTGGAGAAACTGGTTCCAACTGGATAGTAATGTCAGGGAAACATTGCATTCCAATGACTTTCAGTTCTTTTGTAATGTAGTGTGTGACCTCTGTTTAATTGTTAAGCACAAGGTAGCATCTCCTGTCATGTGCAAGAGAATGGAAACAAACCAATCATTGTGCAATAAGTCAAAAAAAAAAAAAAAGAAAATGTATTTGCAGTTGCTTTTTTTATGACAATATGGTTGTTTTTAGCCATAAAATACACATTTCATTGGTTGTAGTTTCTCACATGGTAGAACTCCATCCTTTTCTTATTGGCAGTGGAATGTAATTAAGTATTTTTCCTCTGTTACTGTAGTTAAGTACAAATGTGAGGTATTTAATTTTATCCAAATTTATACTTACAGCAACACCACAAACATAATGATCTTAAAGACTACGATGCATTTCTGTAGATCAACTATGTCAACGAAGTTCAACGTTAAACAGATGAAACTGTAAAGTACAACTTACACATTAAAGGTAGGGTAGGAGATGTTTTCCTGGAGCATTTTTTACTATATTGCTTAAAATCCCCTTCACATCCCAATTGCAACCAATTAACTAAATTCTCTAACACAAAAATAAAACATTTTAGTCACCTGTGGAACGTACAGGACTGAAAAGACACCATCCAATCATTTTAACCGGCCCATCGAAATGATTGAATGGTGATATGTCTGTCAAACTCAACTGCCATTTGTCCCTCCCCCCTCTGCCCATACCCCTCTTCATGCACGAATTGCGCGTTCCCAGAGGCTTGGAGTACTTGTACAGGAAACGAAGCCAGAGCTTGGCTAGCTATATCAGCTATATTAAGATGTAAAGTTTGCCGGCAAGCATAAATCACTAGGGAATGTAACATTAGCCAGCTAGGTATGAACTGAGGCTGTTTTGCCGACAAACATAAAAGTGAAAGGCACATTACATGTTCTTACTAGCCCGAGATTACTTAGAACTTGTATCAAAATAACAAGTGAAAAGTCCAACTTCTAATCTAATATACTGATGAACAGGCCTGAATTCAGAGGTACGCATGGATCCACGGAGAAGGGGGGTGAATCGTAAGAGTGCATGGATCCGGGGGCGGGGGTTTGGACTTTTGAATTTTGTATATTCAAAATGTAGCTTGCTCAAACCTTTTTTCCAGGATCTCCTACCCTACCTTTAATGCAGCAGTAAAACTAATCAAAAACATTGTATAGGTCTTTCCATGAAACTGGGTTTATTTTAGTATCTGTCACATTGCCAGCTTTTTAGACTCAATAATAAAAGTGAAATTTAAACATATATCCCCCCACAATGTACCTATAATGACCTCAGATAAATGCAAAAAAATTATAGTCTTGCTCTGAGCCATCTGAAAATTAATGAATTTTTAATAAAATATTGGGGCCAAAATTGGGACAGGAAAAACTACCTAGGTGTCAGTGCATTTGATCTTGAAAACATCGCCTGAAATAGTCTTATATACCGTTATAAATAAAGACACTGTGCTAAATTAAAACGATCCTAGTCATTTTTCTAATCCAGGTGTAGGTTTTTCATGACTCTGTCTAATTCGAGGTTTCACGCAAAACCCACTGTGTCCACTCACGTTACACGCATTTAAACACTTACAAATTGTGAGTGATTTTGCAACAGGGGTCATTTTTGTGAAACACTGCCTTGTATATTTACTTAAATTCCCAAAAAGTACCTGTGAGAGAATAAAAAAAAAAAAAAAAAAAAAAATATATATATATATATATATATATATATATATATATATATATATATATAAAATTGAAGCACGTAATTTTTGTGTCCTTTTTACTGTGTTACATGCAGATTTTTGTGCGAGAGCATCAAATAAAAATATTATATCTGAAAAATGTTTCTCTTTTATCTCAGTAAATATTTATTTTAAGATGGACCCAAATTGCTTCCAAACTTGCATCATAACATTAGTCTACATCTTGTTTGAATTTTTAGCCCCTCTGTCCTGCTTTAAGGACCAGTTTCATAGAAGCCCCCATATATAATCATAAAACAGGGAACAGAGACTCACTCTTCAGTAAGTAAATGAAAAGAACATAACCCTAACCCTTTGGAAAAGCAAAAATTTGACAAGCTGTAGCCTCTGAAATGTAAGAATTCTATGCTTTTCTTTGTTTTATCTGATAAACTACAATGTTGATCAAATTAAAATAATTTTATTCCTCTTTAAATAGGGTGTGGAAAATTTTAGTAGTTGTTTTTAGTGGAAAACTAATCATCATTTACAGCCCTGGTACATTTAAACCTCACTTTCGTGGACTGTCTGAAGCAAAGTGTGGATTTTCCTGTTATATTTTAATTATTAATGTTTGTATAACTGAAACTCCAGCTTGGAAACACCAGGAAATTACTCAGTGGGGTTCCCTCGGTACCATATTATATATACTGTTGTACCGTTTTGGAATAAATGGGCTTTTTGACTAAGGGAGCAGGCAAGGAAAAATGTCCATGGTGGATTTAATTATATGATGTAAATGCAGAGGAAGGAAACGTGCTGTTGGTGAGGTGAGCAGATGATTTGTTCGACTTTAGCAAAGGCTTGGAAAATACCTCTTTTGTGCAACTTTTCTACCCTGTTTTGGCTGCGAGGTTTCGACGCTTGTATAGGACTTGTAAAAGGTGTGTTGTACAGCATCTGACAGGTTCCATTACAGTGAAGTACGGAAATGAAAAAACGGTCGATTACCATGGCTTCTGATTCCGGCAAAGATGTTAGAAGTCTTGCATGTAATCCTCAAAATCTCGAGTATCGGTTAAATGTTTGCTTTTAAATACTCTGCTTGATTGATTGTGTATTTTATTCTCACATTCTTTCTTTTTAACCTTCTTTTGCACTCATTGCTCAGGCACAATTTGTGAGTTTTTTAACGCGTCTTTGGTTTATTTCAGTAACTAAACATGTGATCCATCTCTCAAATCAGTGCAGTATAATATAGTCAGTCCAAACTCACTGCATTGTCCTGAACTGTTTTAAGAAGTGCAGTCCACAGAAAGGCCTGGAGGCTAAATTTGGCAAACCACAGGAATTTACTGGCCTTCCCAGCAGTTCAGTGGAGGGATAAGGCTGCAGTGTGTTTGGGCCTGTTTTTGTTTTATTTCAGGAGTGATACTTTATGAGCATTTTAACAATGCCAGCTGATGGGAAGAACGAAACCCATACGGCTGTTACCTACTGCTGCATTTTCCTCTTAATTAAGACAACAACAGGAATACTAGTGATGCTAGTATGGGTTACATTTTTATAGAAATGCACTGATTGCAGCTAGTTCAGATTTTTTACAGCCTGTCCTTCCTCTTTTTGCCCTTTGCGATTTCCTTTCTTACTAATGTACTGTAATTGGCCACATACTCAAACAACTTTGCTTGAATTCCATTTCAGCTGTGGGTTCATAATAAAACACTAATTACTAATAGCACTTATATGTTCACCAAGACTGTACAGGGATACAGGAACTAATCTCATTCTCACTCAAACAAACGCCACCTAAAAATGAAATGCTGCATATTTCACAGCTTTCATTTAATGTATTTCACTTAAACAAACCAAAAAGACTAGAGGTCTAGGCCTATGTAACACCGTAAGTAATGTCACATCAATTGCGCCATAAGTGTCCTCAAATTGGCTTCGATCTTATTATTGTTGACAGGATGCCGCTACCAATTATGGGCCCCATGAAAGCATAATCATTGTGGACCCTACAGAAATTGACTGTCCTCTCAGTCTGTTGAACCGGGGGGGGTAATGTACATGGAGGTGCGATCCATAAACAACGTCACTTATGATACTGTGAAAACGAAAACGAAACTTAACATGCTTTCAACGTTTGCCTCCTGAATTCTACACCTCTCCTATACAGTGGATCTTACATGAAATTTTCACAACTTCTAACCTATATCCACCGGGCCCCCCCCCCTAAATACTGGGCCCCATGAATTTGTCATGTTTATACCCCCCCCTCGACCCAGGCCACTTTCATAGGTGGTCCTAAATCCAATACGTATCTGGTATTTTGTAATGTGACTTCAGTCTGGACAGCCAGGTCTCATTTATCTGACCTTTACGACCATATTAGCCCTGTGCTCAGATCTGTGCACTGGCTTCCTGTTGTTCAGAGAACAGACTTTAAAACAGCTCTGCTGGTCTATAATGCTGCGTTTCCACGACGTGGCATCGGCTTGGCTCGACTTGACTCGGCCTTTTTGGGTTTCCATTACGAAAAAAGGACCTGGAATCTGGTACCCGGTACTACTTTTTTGGTATCACCTCCGCCGAGGTTCCAGGACTGGGGACCAGATACTAAAACATGACATGTAAACACTGCAGACCACTGATTGGTCAGAGAGTCATCTCTGTGACCCGCCGTTTTACAAAAACAGATGCGGAAGTTTGCAGTAAATATAGCGGTAGGTTAACACACGATAACAGCCCGCAAAACTACACCATGTTTTGTCGAGGAGGTTCAGACGTAAAAATTGCACATGAGCTTGACGAGACAACACGAAATGAGCGAGTTTATCAGCAACTCTCTGAGCAGACGACATGGAAGTAACGTGCCGGATCGCTATGACATCCATGTACTGTAAAGTCGTTAGTAGCCTGTAATGGAAACGGTCACCAGGAATAGGACCTGGTACCTGAGTCGAGTCAAGCCAAGCCAAGTCAAGCTGGTACCATGCAGTGGAAACGCGGCATAAGTCTGTCCATGGTCTAGTACCAAAGTACATCTCTGACATGTTGGTCCCATATGAACCATGAGAACCTCAGGGACTGGTCTTTTGCTGGTGCCCAGAGTCAGGACTAAACACACTGAAGCTGCGTTTCAGTTCCATGCAGCTAAACTCTGGAACAGTCTTCCAGATGATGTGAGACAGGCCTCTACTGTGACAAGGTTTATGTCCAGGCTGAAAACGGCTCTGTTCAACTGTGCACAGAACAACTGAAAGGATTCTAGCTGCACTCTTCTAGTTTACTTTATTTTAATTAATTTTTTATGTTTTATTGATTATGTTTTGATTGTAATTGTGGGTTTTTAACTTCTCTCTTTTCCATTTTTTGTAAAGCACTGTGAATTGTTCATACTGTAGAGAAATGTCTATTTTAAAATTTTTGACACATTTTTTAAATATAAAAAATTGGCCTTTTCTTACAATGGTCCATATTTTGATGGCTTATAACACAGGTGTCAAACATGTGGCCCGGGGGCCAAATCTGGCCCGCCAAAGGGTCCAGTCGGGCCCTTGGGATGAATTTGTGAAATGCAAAAATTACACTAAGATATTAACAATCATTCAAGTGCCTCATTCAGACCAATTCAATTTCAAGTGGGTGAGATTCAGTAAAATGCTATCATAATAACATATAAATAATGACAAGTCCAAATTTTTCATCTTTGTAAATGTAAATATTTTCATGTATTTACACTAAAATAAAGTATAATTTTGCAAAAAATTTGAAGAACCTGAAATGTCTTCAGAGAAGTCAGTACAAATTTAAAGAACATTCTGCCTGTTACTGATTGTTTTGTGTATTTATAGATCCACTGTGATCTGTAAGTTATAATGTACATGTGTAAATGATGAACTGAGGTGTTACACTTATTTTTTCAGTTTGTTCATGTTATTCACATCTTTTGAAAAGACAGTTTGTAGATGTAAACCTTTTCATAACGTAAATTAACTTTTTTCTCTCTAAAACATAAAGAAAAGTTTGGAGTTGACATTCTTCATATATTATTATGTTATTATTTTACTGGTTCAGCCCACTGCAGATCAAATTTAGCTGAATGTGGCCCCTGAACTAAAATAAGTTTGACACCCCTGGCTTATAACACGAAAATGGTTAGAGATCAATATAGTTACTATTGCGCACTGATTGGATGACTTCATATGCATTTCCTGCATCATGACCACAGGACTCTAACATAGCGGCAGAACCTGACAACCTCGCAAATTCAACTTGTTATTGGTCATTAGTCCTATGTTTGTTTTTACCTAAAAGCATACCATTACCCAGAATCCCACAATGGTATAAAACACAAACACTCACATTATAAAACATAATGTTAGTAACATGCATAGTTCATACTATATTTGTATTTTACTGAATACAATATTACAGCCATTTAGCATCAGTCAGTTGGGCACATTTTGGGTTAAACTGAACTTTTTTCCCACAATCCCAAACGTCCAACACCATTTTTCCTTTCTTTAAGTGCTTGTGTGACCTTTCAGCCCTCTGCCTTCTCTGTGAAATGTTCTGTCATTGCTACACAGCGGGGGTATTTATGTCTCTTTAAATCTTTTTTGGGTGCTTTTTTTTTTTTTTTTTTTTTTTTAGGTGAGTGATGATTTTTCCAATATATTTCTGGAAAGGAAAGAATGTTGGATGTTTGGTTGGCCCGACCTGGAAATGTTTCTTCTATAGTACTTCCTGTTTTTGCAGACCTTTTGTTAGATGCCACTCTAATGGTTGTGTGTGTGGGTATGTGTGTGTCAGTCCTCTCTGTGGGCAGCCGTGAAAGAGGTAGGAGGACATTCTTTAGCTTTTGCATCATTTCCTGTTCTTTCCCACCCTACTTCCTGTCCAGCTTGGACCTAATGTGTTGGTGAAATGCGCTTGTGTGTGTTTTTGAACAGAGGCGAATAAAGACAAAACAGTTTGTTTACAGCAGCAGACAGAACCGGACATGGCCTCTTAGATGCAGCAGTGCATGTGTACAGTTGTGTCTGTGCGTATGTTTAGGCTGAATGTAGACTAGAATCGACATCAACTATGTATGTCTGGAAATTGAAGCTGGTGTGTAATACCACAGTTGACCGCCAGATGCTGAATCCAGATGAATTACTCCCATTTCATGTTTTGGAGGAGTCATTCTGAGATCCGCTAATAATCATACATTTCATCCTTTTACAAATGATTAATTACTATGTTCTGACAATTTTCAAAATTCATAAAAAATTCAAAACGACTCTGATTAGCCTCCAATTTGATCCACCCGTAGCTTATAACAATATCTTGTATTTGGCACAAAATTGTCCACATCCACTGTGGAATGTGGACTCTGTGGACATTTCAGTTTAACATTGACAATCCCATTTACTACACATTTTTCATTATAACTCAACAAATATTGATTGGAATTTAATATAATTTGACATACACATGACTGGTACCAGGCTTCAACTTTTTCTGCTGTATGGAACAACCTTGAAACTGTTCAGTTTAAAAAGAAACAGTCGATCCACACATGCACACCATTCGGGGTGCTTGGCGGAGGTTTGCGTTCTCTGAACACTTGTTATCCTTGAAGTTTGTCCTTTTTTGATCTTTGGTTCAGACAGTTCTGACCTTGTTTGGACGATTTCAGACTGATCTTTAGTGCAGCCATTGATGACACAAACATACAAGCAACAAAAAGAAAAAAATGCAATAAAATTGTGTTTGCTTTTACTCTGAAGATGAATGGGGTAAAAGTTTGGGTCTCTTTCAGACACATCAGTATAGATTTGTTTTGTTTTTATTTATGTCTTTATTTTAAAAAAACAAACAAACTCTTCCCCTGTCATGAGAAAAATGTGTGGTTTTGCAATGTTAATCTAATCACATCACTTTCTCAAAACAATGCAAACTTTGCATTTGAAGGAAGGAAATCTCTCTCAAATTCAGTAGCAAATCAAAACAAATGTGGGGAAAGAGAGATCTTCATTACAGGGGAGCCGAACAGAGTCAGCCCGGAGTGACGTGGCAGCACAGTGCCTTTACAATGACATGACGAATGAACACGAGGAAATTAAACTGATAATTACAAGAGGCAGATAGCGCGACATTTGGACAGGGTAAACAGGTTTAAATGACAAAGCGCTTTCATCTCACTTTGCTCTTTCATCTCTCCTACACGTTAACTAGACATTTCTTTTTGCCGAAGGCTCGACAGGGAGGAGGAAGAAAGAATCTAAAATAAAAAAAAACAACAGGGAAAGTGGGTGAGAAAGAGTTTATAGGTGGGGCTATTTTTGGGGAGTGAAAGCTAAAATAACAATTGGAAATGTTTAAGTCATTCCTTCAAATTGTATATTGATATAAACATGAGGCTGATTATTTAAGCAACCCATTTACTGGTCTGTTACTATTTCAAGTCACATTTTTGAAAAGTGAAAAGAGCTGAATAAATGCCGTACATTTGCATTTACTCATGCCAGGATCAGGCTGATTATTATGGCTGATGTGGCTGATGTCTGGTCAGTTTTTTACAGTGTGTGTCAGGTGTTAAATGAATTACTTTACTTGTGTTTCTGTCGTCGCTTTTCCATTGGACATCTGCGTAAAACTTTACCAGTATTTACTAAATGTTTTAAAAACGGAAGTACGTAATGTCGGTTTTTCCATTAAATCACAAACGCTATGATTTGTTTATTTAGTATCGCGAGATGACACGAGAAGTCATTCCATAAACATGGTGACAAAAATAAATATTGTGTTGATTTACAGATATATTCATTATTGTTATATATTACCCCTCTATCTCATACTAAATCAGTGGTTCCCAACCTTTTTTGTCTCGTGACCCCATTTTAACATCACAAATTTTTGGCAACCCTAGACATTCAAAACGTAGACTTTTTTTTTTTTTGCTAAAATTCTAAACATTGGTTTTAGATGACATTTAGTCTATATAATGCATATTATTATGGACGGAGGCAGAAAATCCAGGTGTAGATTACTGCACAAAGTGAGGATTTGATTTTCCTTAGTCAGGATATGTACAGCCAATCCATCTTGGATTTACAAGGCTGACAATTAATACTGAACAAACAAGAACTCAAACTACGAATTATGAAAGAGCTGCAGCATCTGAAACCGACACAATGAACATTAGAAAGATAAACAGAACCACAGTGCTTCAGTTTCAGCTTCACAGTTTGTCATGTCTTTTATGGATTGGGATTGTCTCTCCCAACTCACCATACATTTTTTTGTAAGTACGTTTTTAATCAATTGCTAGAAATTTCAGGGGACCCCATTTGAATTCCAGACAACCCCACGTGGGGTCTCGACCCCAAGGTTGAAAAACACTCTATTAAATTTAAAAATTATTGGGTTTCCTGGTGTGTCCACACATACTGCACCATGTTTCTTTTAAAATTCTTCTTCTTCGCTTGTTGTAACGTCCATCAACATCCATTTTGTTTTTTTATTCACGTGACTCTAGTTAACAGGTGTCAAACATATGGCCCGGGGGCCAAAACTGTCCCACCAAAGGGTCCAGTCCAGCCCGTAGGATGAATTAGTGAAATACAAAAATTACACTCAAGATATTAACAGTCAATCGTTTTACTTAAGGGGCCATAAAAAGCCCTACTTTAATCTCAAGTGAGTCAGATCAGTAAAATACTACCATAAAAACCTACAGATATTCACAATTCCAAATTTTTCCTCTGTTTTAGTGTGAAAAAGTGAAATTACATGAAAAAGTGTAAATATACAAACTAGCCTTTCACAAAAAATATGAAAAACTAGTAATGTGTTAAGAGAAGTAAGTGCAGTTTTACTAATTTTCTGCCAGTTACTCAAATATTTTGTGTATTTGCAGATCCATCATGATCTGTAAGTTGTAATGCACATTTACAAATGATAAGCAGAGGCAAAACAGAGTTAAAATTGCACTTATTTTTCCTAATAAATTTCAGTTTTTTCATGGTTGTTCATGTTATTCACATTTTTAAAAGGACAGTTTATAGATGTAAACGTTTCCATGATGTAATTTTACTTTTTTCACTATAAAACACATTGAAATGTTTGGAGTTGGCATTATTTATATATTATTATGTTATTAATTCACTGGTCCGGCCCCCTTCAGATCATACTGGGAGGATGTGGCCCCTGAACTAAAATGAGTTTGACAACCCTGCTCTAGTTGCAGAAAAAGGTCTTTCCATTGCAGTTTTGTGTGATATACCAATTGCACTATGCCCGAAAAACCACCTCTTGCCAGCGGAAAAACTTTTAATCGAAAGATGAGAGTTTGGGCGATATTGTCAGTTTTTCCATTAGGTACATTTTTATGCACAAGTTATATTCGTGCAATTTGAGCGTCAATGGAAAAGCGACTTGTGATGGCAAATGACAACCAATGCTGTATCTGGGACGCTTCCTGACGTTTCCACAGAATGGATAAGATTTGTTCTGTGGTCTTTTATGCTGTGTTCTGCTCATACTGTGTTCTCTATGTGAGATATAAAAGTAACTACATTTAGTTTTCATTCTTTACTGTAGCATACACACCGCTTTGGATGCCGTTGTTTGTTTACATTCTTCCTCTCAGTGATTGGTTACTAGCGTGTCCTTCCTTATGACTTCACTCAAGACCTGAGCAGTGAGTGGTGTGAAGTCTGAACCCAGGATTAGACCAATACGGCGACATGTGAGCCATCTTCCTTGCAACTGACTTACTGCTAATAAGCACTACGAGACGCATTTAAAACAGTGGTCCCCAACCTTTTTTGTACTACGGACCGGTTTCATGCATGAAAATTTTCCATGGACTGGTAAGAGGTGCGGGGGTTCCAATAACAAAAACCTTTGTCATTTCAGAGCATGTGATCTGAGACACTTACACTGTATATCAGGCAATTCCAATGATTCTACAGTAGAGTATCAACTCACCCTAATGCAGAATCAGTGGAACCCTGGATTTGTTTCCCTGCAACTAGACAGTCCCATCTGGGGGTGATGGGAGACACACACTCCAGGTGTGTTCTGTAGATCCAGTCTGCTACTTGGTAATTCATCATCGCACAAAACCCAGATGTGAGGTTAGAAACAGAAGAAGGACTTTCAGGGCTTTTGTGGCAATATCCGTATATTCTGCTTTGACTTTAATCCAGAATGTACAAAGATTTGAAGTTGTCTCAAACATGGATTGATGTGTTTGAAGGTGCTTGTGTGTCACCTGTTGCGATGAACCTGTAACTGAGGCAGGAATCATCATATTTCTTTCTAGATGCAGCTTTCTGTTTGCAGGCAGTCTGTGACCCTTCTGCAGCACCATCGTTTCCTCGTTTCTTCCCGAAAAATTTCTCCAGTGAATTTTGTTTTTGGCTAATTTCTTTAGCTTGTGTTACTACTGATTCATGAAACGGTGCACCAGAGTCTTGCAGTTGTGAGGTGAGGGCGGAAACAGTTGCTTTTCAAAATAAAATCTACGCAAGACTAATGGAAAAAATCGCTTTAATATTAACCACAGTTTTTTTTTTCTTTGTGGCCCGGTACCAAATGATCCACGGACCAGGGGTTGGGGACCACCACTGCCGTAGCATACACACCACTTCTTGCTCTCAGTGATTGGTTACTAGCATGTCCTCCCTCATGATTTTACCCAAGACCTGAGCAGTGATTGGTGTGAAGTCTGAACCCAGGATTAGACTAATATGGCAACATGTCAGCCATCTTCCTTGCAACTGACTTACTGCTAATAAGCACTACGAGATGCATTTAAAAGACTGGCATAGGAATTCTTTGTCAAATTTCAAATATCAGGGGTAAACTTCCACGCTTCACCTAAATAATCCCACCCACTGTTTTTGGTCCGGGCCAGAGTGTTGACCTGGTGATCGTCGGCTGCTTCTGCTGTGCTACTCAATTTCACAGTTTGTTTGTTCTTGTTCATCTGAAACATTTGTTTTCATCTTTTCCTGGAAGAGTTCAGCTCTTCTGTCCACATGCTGACTGGCTTTTTTTTTTCATTTTAGTAGTAGATGCCCATTTCAGACTGTCAGAGAGAGGTCTGTGGGTGCACACACACACACAGACACACACACACACACACACACACACACACACACACACTGACATTCATCCCGTTGTTTGGATAAAACCGCAGACAGATGGATGGACAAAACATACACATGCTCATGCACACTTACACACATGCACGCACAGACACATCCCGTTGTTTAGAGTTTTGTACCACAGGGTCCCAGAAGACTGGGGCAAGACTGAGGTCTGCGGTGCCAAGAACCATGAAACACAATAGTCTGCCCCCCATCACTCCTTCCCAAACTGAACAATAGACATTCCTGACATTCCTCAAGACCTCTTCCTCACACACATAAACACGCACACACACACATACTCTGTTCTGGGTCTGATTAGAAACACGACTGTAAACCATTTGGTTGTGACGATCTTTAGGATGAAATATGGACATTGTGGGTAGAGAAGAAGGAAGTTTGCATGTTTTTGTGTATCAGTTAGTGGGTTAACAGGATGCACAGAAAGAGGACAGAGGTAGCCTGAGGGAGAGGAAGTTTATTTACTTTATTAAGGGCTTGTCCACACGGCAACAAAATTATGTAAATCCATAAAAATTTAATATCTTTTAATCGATTAATTCATTAATCATTAGTTGGTTGACCTTATCGATCGCTTAACGATTAATTGATAAGCGGCGATTTTCCTGAGAACTTGAATTTCTCTTTCGATAGGGTCTATAAGAATAAAAGCTAAATATTGTTTATATACTTCATGAAAAAAGCATGTCATATTCCTTAACCCTTTCATTCATACTGGTCACTACAGTGGACAGTTGTTCAAAGGTGTTCTCTTGTATATTCATGGATTTTGTTGTTTTAGATCAATATCAGCCAACACAGTGGACACTTATCCATCATCCCATCATCCAATTCTAGATAGACCTAATCTGCAGTAACATGTTTGAGTGTAAAAAAAAAAAACAACAACTACTAATTATTATTAGACTGTAATTAACGGGGGGGGGGGGGGGGGGTTTGGTTGCTTTTTTAAACAAAAATTTTTTTTTTTTTGCATATTATCTCCATGAAGTGAGTAATAACTAGTATTAGAGTGTGTTAAAATGTGAGAAAACATCAGATCAGCAGCATTAAACATGTTTTTTTTCATAGATTTCACACAGTATATCAGTAAATACATGTTTTTTTTGTTTCTAATATTAAACACATGGTGTCCAGGTGAGTGGACATTTTTGTAACTCCATGAAAAATAGGTTCATAAAAAAAATTCAATCGCATTATTTTTTTTTTTTGGAGGGGGGGGTTCTGTCTGTTTGTGTACAGCGCCACATATAGATGTGGCATATATATTACACCGGTTTAACCCAGTTTTCCTGTTTCCATCTGGACGCTGATATTTCTTGAAACAATACATGTATGGACGCAAAACTTTTAGAATCCGCAAAAGAAAGACACTGCAAGCGTCTTCTTCTGGACATAGCCTAAGGATGAGAGGATGCAACCCTGAGAGGGACAAAAATGATATTAGTCAAACAAATTCAAACAACTTCCTCCTCAACAAATGTGTTCATAGTCATTTATAAAGAATAAAACAACTCACAAAATATTGACCTAAACTTCAGTAGTTGGTAATGGTCATTTCAGCTGTTTTCTAGGTATCATAGACTAACAGATTAAACAGTAATAGTGTCAGCCGTTACCTTTTTAGCAGACTGACTGACGATGCACATAAACTGTTAGATGCAGTGTGTGTGTGTGTGTGTGTGTGTGTGTGTGTGTGCTGTATGCGTGTGGTCTGTTATAGTTTATCTGTCTCCTCTGGCCTGGTTTTTATTAACTGGCCCATTAAACTGTGACTCCGTGATACATGACACTTGTCTGACTACTCTCACACACACACACACACACACACACACACACACACACACACACACATACTCAGCGGACGTCTCAGATGCACTAAATTCCTTGAGGCCTACTTGTACACACACATGTTGAAAAGATGTTTCTGTGTTTTGGAACAGAAGATGAACCAAGACATATAGTGTCATTGTACTAAATCAGGAGCTTCACTTTTACCTTCTGTGTGTTTTATCTTTTGTGCAGAAATTCCCAGAACCTGTGTCTTAATACTGCCAGCAAGGATTCACTTAATAACTATAGAATACTTTGCAAAAGTCTTAGACCACCTGTAGCTTTTTTGTTTGGTTTTGGTTGAAATGAACATACATATTACATGTACTGTATGTCACTGTATCTTTTCTTCAGATACAAGAAAACACAAGAAATATGTGCACATTATTTAAAAAAAAACACCAAAAATCAGAACAAAATAGCTCCAACAGGCCACACTCAGTATTTTATGTCGTGTTTGTTCACATAAAATTTGGTTCAAACTGTATGAAGCATTTAATATGTGTTGAATGACTCCTTGTGTACAACACCAGAATATTAATACATTTGATCTCGTATTGTCAGAACAAAACATTTAAAGACATATTTAATGCAAAATGAGGTTCTTTTTTCTTTTTTTTCTTCATGTGATTAATTTGCGGGTCAGTATTTTTTCAAACAGCTGTTCATGTCATGAGCACATGCACAGATATCTTGCATCAAAACTGCAGCGTTTTATTTATTTGCAACATTTTTTGTTCATTGTTGGTTTTGCCAGTGTAAATAAAGGCATCAATTATTGTATGAACCAGACGTATGGAAGTAAATATGTCTCATCAGATTTTGAATAATAAAAGCCATTGAATTTCTAGCACTGAATTTTTTTTTGCACTTAAATTAAGTATCAGAATTTTTTTTCTCTGAATTCAACTATGTTCATAAATTTAGAAGCAAAAAAATTCAGAGGCAAAAAATTCAGATCACACATCCGCGCTGAACATCTTCCTGCATCACATGACCAGCCTAACATAACTGGATTGGCTGGCTGTCGGTTTGACTTGAAATAGAATCGATTACCTATCCTTGGTGTACCAGATGTGTGATCTGAATTTTTTGCATCTGAATTTTTTTTTATTCTAAATTTATGAACATAGTTAAATTGAGAGACAAAAAATTTAGATACTTAATTTCAGTGCAAAAAATTTCAGTGCTAGAAATTTAATGGCTTTTTTAATTCAAAATTTGATGAGACAGATTTACTTCCATACAGACGTATCAAACCAGATCCAAACTGGCTGATTTTAGCGCCACACTTAGTTTTAGTTTAAAAATGATAAAGATAATGAAGGGAACAGTGTGTGGAGCAACATCGACAAACCGCAATCAAGATGGTGAGGAGTTTGTGTGGTGTGGGTGTCTCATATTCACCACCATTATGCATAGTTTTACTGCAGATATTCACCCATGAATATTTCACTCTGTCATGTTGTTTTTTTCTTCATAATCCTGTTGTTTAACCCTTAGGGGTCCATGGTCACCACCCCGTGACTGAATCACAACATTTTCAACACGTCGTAGTGTCAGAAGTCGGTCAACCACTGGGGAGAATTGCATTCAAAAGTGCAGAATTGAAACACTCCCATTTTTATTTGATGTTGACAGAGCAAATACAACCGGAGATATGACGGTTTGAATCCGGAGCAAACAAGCGATGTAGCATTATTATAGCGATATAAAGCAAGTGTTACATTTCTGACCATATCTTCGTCATTTTTCGTCTTTTTTCAAAACGGAAAAAAATGGCCGAATCTGCGGATGCTAATCCACAGACCGCATTAGCATTACAGGTGAGGGTGAAGACGACCCCCACCTGTACCGGATGTGGGGGTGTGTGAGATAATCGGAGAAAACGCCTATGTAAAGATATGGTTTTATGTCAAATATTTCAATATAATTTTCATTTATTTCAATTTTATATACCTAATATTTGGAACCAATATTCACTTTTAAAGCCTTTGAAAAGGTTTGTTAAGCATCTTTGTGTTATTTATGCAATAAATTATATACACTTTTTAAATTGGATTTTATGTTTTGTGTGTTTTTTGGCCGTTTATTTTGATATAGTAGGTTAAAGTGAAAAACTAATAGGCAGATGAGATAGATGAAGTTGTGCTGAAAAAAAAGATACCAAACATAGGTATAGGAAACTTTTCTTCATATAGTATATAAAAGCAAAATCAAAAGTACTCAAAACAGCCAAAATAGGCTCAGACCCTGAAGGGTTGAAGGCCTTTAGTCTTTTGCTCAGTGCATTATTACTATTTATAGTGGCAAATAATATGGAAAAAATACTGCAATTTTCATCAGATTACTTGAATAGGTCTTTAGAAAGAATGTCTTTCTAGTAACTGAGGTAAATTTCTTTTGGGGAACCTGAAAATTATTTTTCACCCTAAAGACTTTTGAGTCTATAAATAATTGTATAATATATTCATAGTTTGAGTTATTGTTTTTTTCAGAATTAATTGTCAGCTTTGTAAATCCAAGCTGGACTGACTGTACATATCCTGACCAAGGAAAATCAAATTCTCACTTTGTGCAGTAATCTACACCTGACTTGTCTGCCTCCGTCCATGATAATATACCGTACTTTCCGGGCTATAAGGCACACCTGAATATAAGCCACACCTGGCTATAAGCCGCAGGTGTCCACAATGTAATATGAGATATTTACACAGAAAGATGGTAAACAGAAAGATTATTTAAATATTTATTTCCATACCTTAACTGCTTTTTTCCAAACAGCGCCTGTAACTCGGCAGTAAAACAGCAGGAACACGGCTGGTTAAAAAACCCAGAAAAGTCATTGATCTGTATCTTCATCTTCCTTCTGCGCACTGAAACCACTGCAGTCGTCTTCTTCAGTGTCAGAGTTGAACAGCATCAGAAAGGCTCTCAGTCTCTCTTTCGTTGTCGCTCTCAATGGCACTTCCGTGCAGCAGCTCTATTTCCTTCTTGGATAGACACATCGATTGCTTTTAACTTAAAAGCTGCATCATATGCATTTCTTCGTGTGTTTTCCATGATGAGGGTTTGTGCAGGACACGCAAAATGATTGTTAAAAGTTAAGATTAAAACTTCTCCTCTTCCCATCACCTCTTCCACCTGTCTGTCTCACTTTTGCGCTTCCTGCTAGAGCGCCCCCTGGTGGCCGTTTGCCCGTATAAATCTGTACTCGAGCTGCATCGCTGTATAAGCCGCAGGGTTCAAAACGTGAAAAAAGTAGCGGCTTATAGTCTGGAAAGTACGGTACGTTATATAGACTAAATGTCGTCTAAAATTAGCGTTTATTTGTAACATTGTATATCAAACTATTACATGGTCAAAAACAAATTAATTTTAGCTAAAAAACAAAAGTCTCTGTTTTGAATGTCTGGGGTTGCCAGAAATTTGTGACATTAAAACTGGGTCACGAGGCAAAAAAGGTTGGGAACCACTGCTGTAGGAGTTTTTATTTTATATAAAGCAGAAAAGAATTGTAACATAACCCGTTTGAGTCATTGGTGACTATTGTGTTTGACTATTACAATGCTGAATCAATTCATTGTGGAGCTCTAATTTAAAGGGGTATTTTTTTTTTTTTTGCCTGATCTATCAATCATTTACCTCATTATTGACTAAAAGTAATGACAAACACCTGTCCCGGGCTATCTAATCTGCACTAAGTAGCTCTAGAAGGCTGATTACACACACACAAGCACACATCCAATCTACAGGGTTCAGCACTAACAAACAGCGCATTGTAGTACAGAGGCTAAAGTGGACTTCACCCTTCCTGCCATCGACTTCTGGTATGAGCCTAGTCTCACTGTACTGATTACCTGGTATGCAGAAAGTGTGTGTGCGCATGTGCACTTAACCCTATACATTAGCCTACATGTATGTACATACGTGTGCGTCTAAGCAGCGAATGGATGTGCTTAAGTGCATCAGGCAGAAATCCATAATCAAGGGTGATGAGAGCCCACAAGGCAAACAAACAGGAGTCTGATTGCGCACACACACACACACACACACACACACACACACACACACACACACACACACACACACACACACACAGAGTTCAGGAGACCCATAAAGCAAACAAATAGGTCCTGATTGCAGGCGAAGACAAAAGGACAGAGGGGAGGAGGTGAGGTTGTTTAGCCTTAACCCTTCACCCTTTTGAAGGAACACGGAATGTAAGGAATCTGCTCACTCACATGGATGTTACACTCAAATCCACACAAACACACACACACACATACTCTGAAACATACACACACACACACACACACACATCTTGTTATAAGAGTCTGCAGGAGATACGAGTCTCCAGGAAACCCTTTGATGCCCGTCGAGGGGCTCATGTTATTAAGTGTCTCATGTTGTGTGGTTGGTTAAACTTAAACACTCACAACTTTGATTGTTTTCTTAAAATCCGGCAGAAAAAAGTGACCACCGATGCTCATACGGACTTCTTGTTTTCAGCCAGGAAAATATCCCGTGCAGATTTGATCAGTTTTCTCGGCCATACAGCAGTTAAGTTAAGCACTGAGCCGTTCAATGTGTTAAAATCTTTTATTTTCAGCCACAGATGCGTTATTCAATTCTTGTGATATTCGTGAAGACAATAGAGCAGGGGTGTCAAACTCCTTTTAGTTCAGGGGCCACATACAGCCTAATATGACATAAAGTGGGCCAGACCAGTCAAATAATATAAATAATAGGGTAAGAACTTTGAGGGAAAAAAGTAAATTCTGTAATGAAAATATTTACATCTATGAATTGTACTTGAACATAACATGCTAAAAACCTAAAAATTCATTAGTAAAATAAGTGCAATGTTAACAATATCACACCTTAGTTTATCATTTATACATGTCAATCACAACTTAGAGATCACAGTGGATCTATAAATACACGAAACGTTAAATAACTGGGAGAATATTATTAAAATTCCACATACTTCTCTGAAGACATTTCAGATATTCACATTTTTTGTCAAAGGCTAGTCTGTAAATGTAAACGTTTTTGGTTCATTTTACTTTTTTTACACTAAAAAAAAGAGACAAATTTACAGTTTCATTATTTATAGGTTATTATGATAGTATTTTACTGCTCTGATGCACTTTAGACTGAAATGACCTAAAATGATTTTAACATCCTTGATTGTTAATATTGTCAGTATAATTTTTGCATTTCACAAATTCATCCCAGGGCCTGGACTGAACCTTTTGGCGGGCTGGATTTGGCCCCCGGGCCGCATGTTTGACACCTGTGCAAAGTTAATATAGCAGATCTGTTTGATGAGTATTATTTTTTGTTAATAAAATTCCAAATTTTAAGTTGTCCAGTATTGTCCCACCTCAAAATGTATTGTCTCTGTTTGGTCTTAATGTAGGAGCTGCTTGTTCCAACCTGACAGGAACACAATTATTTGTTTAATATGTATCATTAAACGTATGCAGCAGGGATTGGATGCAGTTTTCATTTTCTTTATGTATTTGTTTATCTGAGATCGTGTCCAAAAATCATTCATCTTAACTCATTAGAAGAGATGTATTGCAAGCCGTTGTACATCTGCTTAAGACATTCAACTCATGTATATATATATTTATAATAACCGGGTGGCTCTAGGCTCTACATGGAAAAAGGCACATGCAGTTAACAACAACAGGTAATTAATCTCCATGAAAATGCAAGTTTTAGACATGTTTGTTTTGCTCTAGCCTTTCCAAGCTTTTGTGCAAAGGTGTAGTTAGAATTAGGGTTGTGCAATATATCAAACTGATTTGGTTGTGCAAATGCAAAATGACTCCTCTGGAGAATTTTACTCAAAAAAAACCAAAAGCTGAATTTTTGCTTCCTGCAATATGGTAGTTGTTACTGTAATATAGTAATTTGAATAGTGAATCATCTGTAATGTTGAGAAAAATACAGATTTTTTCTTGCCTCACCTACTGTATGCGTGCATGAGTTCCACTACAGGGAAAACACTATGGCCTAGAGCCCCTAAGCCCTCTGAAAACCTGCAAAAGCTCCTGGAGCAGGGGTGTCAAACATGAGGCCCAAAAACCGGCCCGCCAAAGGGTCCAATCTGGCCCGCGGGATGAATTTGCAAAGTGCAAGTTAGGGCATCAAACTCAAAAATAATATCATAATAACCTATAAATAATGAAAACATAAATTTTTTGTCTTTAATTTAGCACAAAAAACATTAAATTATGAAAATGTTAACATTAACAAACTATCCTTTAACAATAAAATGTGAATATCCTGAACAAATATGAACAACCTGAAATGCCTAAAGAAAATTAAGTGCAATTTCAACAATTTTCTGCCTGTTACTAAATGTTTTGTGCCTTTGTAGATCTGGTCTGTAATGCACATGCAGAAATGATGAGTTGAGGTAGAATACTGATAAAATTGTACTTATATTTCTTAACAAATTTCATTTTTTTCCAGGTTATTCACATCCTTTTTGTTTGGATAGTTTATATCCTGGCCTATGGGATGAATTAGTGAAATACAGAAATTACACTGAAGATGTTAACAATCAAGGATGTCAAAATAATTTTAGTTCAGTTCCATCTAAAGTGGGTCAGACCACTAAAATATTATCATAATAAACTAGAAATAACGAAAACCACATTTTTTTCTCTTTGTTTTAGTGTAAAAAAAGAGTAAAATTACACAAAAATGTTAACATTTACAGACTAGCCTTTTAGAAAATAATATGAAAAGCCTGAACAAATATGAACAACCTGAAATGTCTTAAGAGATTTAAGAGTAATTATACCAATATTCTGTCTGTTATTAAATGTTTTGTGCATTTTTAGATCCACTGTGATCTGTATGTTGTAATGAACATGTAAAAATGAGAAGCTGAAGCCAAATAATGGCATAAATTGTTAAAATTGCACTTTTTTTCTTAATGAATTTCATTTTGGTTGTGGTTGTTCATGTTTTTCCATATTTTTTTGATAATATAATCTTACTTTTTTCACTCTAAAACATAGAAATTAGACATACAAATTTTGGAATTGATATTACTTATGTATTATTATGTTACTATTTTAATGGTCCGGCCCACTGCAGGTCATATTGGGCATTATGTGGCCCCTGAACTAACATGAGTTTGACACCTCTGTCCTAGAGTCTGTGACCCACTTTTGGGTCATGACCCACCAGTTGTGAAAGCTGGCTTTAAAGTGTCAGACAGCTCTGTTTGTTTGTTTGTGTGTTTTCTGAGCGCTGCAGAAGGTCACAGAGATTGACTGACGCAATCTAGAGTATTGGGTGATTTTCCAGGAATTTTCAGAGGTTTAAGCCTTTCCGATATTCCATTCATCATTATGTATCATTGTGCATTTTCCATATACTTCATATGTGTTGAAATCTTTCACCATGTGTCTCCTTTTAAGCCTGGAACTTTCTCACGACAATAAAAAAAAAAAAAGGTGTCAAACAGCTGCCCTTTGTCTGCTGGACTGAGCCCTCAAATAGCACTAAGTTTCAATCATTAGAAAAGCACAATATTACTTATCAGTATCACAAAAGTGCAACGGTCAAAGTTATAAGTGTGTGTCGATAATATTTGTCCAGCAGAAGTGTGTGTTAAAAGAATTATAAGTCAGCGACAAAGAGGGTGATAAAAGTCGATTATTTTCATCCATCAGCTCAGCTCATTGTTTTTGTCTTAATTCGTCCTCAGGCTGCTGCAGACCTCCCATCCTCTCACACATTCCCCTTCTTTCACCACATTTTGTTTTCCTCGTCTCCTTGCCAAAGTGAAAAAAGCCCCCTTGTCTAATAGCCTCTGCTTTGTTTGCTCTTTTCGATCTCTTTTTCTCACTCTGCGAACCCGCGTACACACCAACACACATCAGCGCTCATGTACGCGCCCAAGGAGGAAGTACCTCTGCTTTTTTTTTTTTTATCCCCCTCCCGTCAAACAATAACACTGTGGAACTCTGGGTATTATTTTAGCAGCCATCCACCACTTTATCTGCTCTCCACAATACTTCCTCTCTCCCTGACTCACACATCCTGCCTCAGAGGGGGCGAGAGAGGCAGGGAGAGAATGACATGAGGAGAAAGAGAGAGAGAGAGGGGTGGGAGAGAGAGAAATGTGGAGTGCAGGAGGGAGAAATAGACATGTTTTGTCTTCCAGTGAGAGGAGCGAGGGAGGAGGAAAAGAGGAAAAGGAGGGAGAGAGGAGATGTGAGGATCGCCGGTCGGTTTTCCCCCGTCGCTCAGAACCTGCCTGAGAGTTCACCTCTTCACACGGACGCCTGCCGTCAGTAGTCTCGCACCTTGACGACGCAGACCTCACAGGGCGTAGGGACAAAAAGACGAGCGGTGACACAACATTACGAGGAGGGAAAACTTTGTGAGAGAGCGTAGAGGTCCGTTGTGTTGAACTTGACATTTGGGTATCAGGGATGCTGGGACTTGAGCGAGGATCGGTTTGACTGTGGATGCTTCAGCGTGGGTCTGGTATGTCTGGAGTCATCTCTGTTTTTTGTTTTTTTTTGTCTTATCTTCTGTCTCAGCACTTATTTTTAATGAACTTTGTAGAATCAGTGTCCTCCCAGAGTGTGGATTTTTCAAAACATGATCCACTTTTACACAATTCTCTATTCAATTTCTCAAGAAGTCATGTCTTGCGATTGTTTCTTATTGGCGAAACTCTTAAAAGGGTCCAAATCTGTTTTGTCCGGCCGCCCGTCTGGTATTTGTTCTTTACTGTATTGAGGCAGTGTGTGTGACTCAGATTATGCACGTTGACCTTTGCGGTATCAGTCAGCTGTTGCAGTTTCTGACCATTAAGTGGGACATTCCAGCAGATCCTTTCATAGAGGCGCTTTCAGAGACGTCGGACGGAGAATTCATCATTTTTCAGCCTTTTTGACTCCGGTCCAGTCTTTCTGCACCAGCTCGCTTCTTTTCACTTCATCCTACGCAGACATCTTGTTTAGACTGCGTTCATGCTCCTCATCTGTCAGTTTTATTAGCTAAAGACACAAAATTCTGTCAAATGTACGGTAGTTACCAACAGGAGTTTGTTGTGTCTTGCGAACCTGATTGAATTTCCTGCCTGGTTGCGGTTGCAGTGACACCACGACAGCGGCGGTTTAACTCATTATCCCCACATTAAGGGCATGCCGTTATCGTATTTATGCCAACAGATTTTTCCCTATTTTAGAAATTCATGTGATTCCTCTTAACATGTAGTCGCCGGCTGTGACAGGTAGCCAAGTAGGTTACAGTGTCAGAAACAGGAAAGGGAGAGTTTTTGAGAATTTGTTGTCTCTAGTGGCCTCGGTTGGTGTTATCTCGCTCACTGAGGCCCGAAGAAAAGTATTATCCAGTTTCGTTTTGTTTCCTGTGACCTGTAAATGAAAGGACCACAGACTTTATGGAGCCTCCGTGAATGTCACTGAATTCAGAGGCTACAAGCATCCTCTTTTACACCTCACCCTTAAAAAGAGGTTGACAAGATTTTTTTTGTGTGTGTGTCAGAGCTGAGAGGTTTGGAGTAGTCTCATTCAGATCCACAGCTACACTTTTATCATGCTCAGATGCTTTTTTTTCCCCCCACCACTTAAAACTGACCCGCTCAAGTCCGGTCTTTGTAACGCCAGGGCTTATTTTTAGACAATATCTCTGACAATGAGACTCCACTCAAACTCAGATTTACAAAGCAAACACAGTAACCCAGTGGTTTCCAACCTTTTTTGGCGCATGACCCCATTTTAATATCACAAATTTCTGGCAACCCCAGACATTCAAAACAGAGACTTTTTTTTTTTTTTTTGCTAAAAGTAATTTGTTTTTGATCATGTAATAGTTTGCTATACTATGTTGCAAATAAACGTTAATTTTAGACGACATTTAGTCTATATAACGTATATTATTATGAACGGAGGCAGAAAAGCCAGGTGTAGATTACTGCACAAAGTGAGAATTTGATTTTCCTTGGTCAGGATATGTACAGTCAGTCCAGCTTGGATTTACAAGGCTGACAATTAATACTGAACAAACAAGAACTCAAACTATGAATTATGAAAGAGCTGCAGCATCTGAAACTGACCACAATGAACATTTGACAGATAAACAGAACCACAGTGCTTCAGTTTCAGACTCACAGTTTGTCATGTCTTTTATGGATTGGGATTGTCTCTCTCAACTCACCATATATTTTTACCTCCACCAAGGAGGTTATGTTTTTGCCGGTGTTGGTTTGTTTGTCTGTCTGTGTGCAAGATAACTCAAAAAGTTATGGACAGATTTGGATGAAAATTTCACGAAATGTTGATACTGGCACAAGGAACAAATGATTAAATTTTGGTGGTGATCGGGGGTGGGGGGCCACGGGGGCCCACTGATCTGTCTTGGCGGAGGTCTACGCTCTCCGAGTGCTTTTCTAGAAAATCAAATTTAATGATTTGTTCCTTGTGCCAGTATCAACATTTCTTGAAATTTTCATCCAAATCCATCCATAACTTTTTGAGTTATCTTGCACACGGACAGACAGACAAACAAACATCACGGGAAGGGGGGAGGGGGCACTGATCTGCCTTGGCGGAGGTCTGCGCTCTCCGAGTGCTTTTCTAGTTTAATAGTAAGTTTTTATTTGTATCAATTACTCGAAATTTCACGTGATCCCATTTGAATTCCAGGCGACCCCCAAGGTTGAAAAACACTGCGGTAACCCATACTAGTTCCATGACCACTAAAGGTAGAAATTAACACATTAAATAGAGTTGACCACATTTTTTCGTATAACCTAATGCTCACTTAGTGTAATTAAAATTATCTCTGTTAATGTTCTTGTCATGTCATTTAGGTTTTCAGTAAATCTACTGTACATGGGTTGGATTTTTTTCCTTGTCTTTTGTGTGCAGATTTTATTAAAACTGATTGAAAGTAGGCTTGGTTAATATATTGAGTTAATTGGATTTATGAAGGTTTTGCTCTTGGAAAACTTTGAAATATGTAAAAACTTTCTAGTCCAACAAACTTTCTTTTTGTAGGATATTAAATGTATGTGTTTCTCCAGTCATTATAGAAAGATTATTTTTGAATCAAACTATATCTTCATATAGCTAGAAAGCAACTGATTAGAATTTTATGCCATCCATAACATTTGATATGTTTTTTTTAGCCTATATTGCCCAGCTCTTATGGAAAGACAAAATGACATAAGTAAAAAACAACTAAGTTCAACCTTGACTTCAGATCATGCGTCAGGTGAATACTTTCCTGAGATTCCCCTTTTCCTGCAGTACGGATAGTTTTCATGTTCAAACAGTTTCTAAACCACTTTCATTCCACTATGAAAACTACTTCAACACACATGTGGCCTATGTCCACATGAACCTTTTACCCTTTGGTCCACATGTTTAGGACATGTCAAATGAGATGGATCATGGCAAATCATGGGAACAACTCTTTATCACTGTTATGCTTGAACCATGTCTATTTACTGGCATTTTTAGAGCGATTAGAAGGAAACTTGAGCAAACCACAAGCTTAGTAGTTTTCTCGAAGACTGATATTACTAAAATAGAGGGAAGCACTGCCATCCATATATGGATGTTGTCTGTCCTGCTACATGAAGGGGTCATTCTAGAAAACATATGCCTGGCAGTTTTCTTTTAACTTCCCTTGAATATGTGATAAATGCAGATAAAATAAACTCCTATTATTATCTAATGTTATTATTTTTTTCTGCTTTTATCTTATTCTTGTTCTCTGGTGTATGCAGGGTATATATTTACATTTTTCCGTCATAGTTGCATTTACTGGGTTTCTTTATATGAATGTTTATTCCCATGGCTTTAACCCTTAGGGATCCACGGTAACGGCTCCGTGACTGAATCACATGACATTTTCAACACATCGTAGCGCCGGAAGTCGGTTGTATAGACCACTGGGGACACCTGCATTTGAAAGTGCAGACCTGAAATAATCTCCCACTTTTTATTTGATGTTGATAGAGCAAATACAACCGGAGATATGACGTTTAGAACAAATGATATAGGATTATTCTAGCGATATAAAGCAAACGTTATATTTCTGACCACATCTTCGTCATTTTTTCGTCCTATTTCAAAACGGAAAAAAGTGGCTAAATCTGTGCATTCTAATCCACAGACTGCATTAGCATTACAGGTAAGGGTGAGAATGACCCCCTACCTGAACCGGATATGGAAACCGGGAGGACTGGTGGGGTGGGGGATGAGAAAACAGGAGTAAACGCCTATGTAAAGATATGCTTTTATGTCAAATATTTGAGTATAGTTTTATTTTTTACATTTTTAATTTTATATACCTCATATTTGGAACCAATATTCACTTTAAAAGTCTTTGAAAAGGTTTGTTAAGCATCTTTGTGTTATTTATGCAATAAATTATATCGTCAGCTTCCTGATAAAACCTGCTATGTCACTTCTGCCAAATTTTACAGGAGAAACAAAAAAATGTTTATATAACAAGAAACTGTGAAATATGACAAAAAAAATCTGTTCCTTTAACGTTGGTACTTATGATGTAATGTAAACAACTTTTACAGGAGACTGAAATTTGAAGCTATAATAGGGGAGATAGCAGGTTTTTATTACCGACCAAAAATGTCACTTAGCAGGTTTTATCAGGAAGCCAACAACATACATTTTTCAAAATGGATTCTGTATTTTTTGTGTGTTTTTTGTTCTTTTGTGTTGATATAGTAGGTTGAAGTGAAAAAATAATAGACAGATGAGATAGATGAAGTTGTGCTGAAAAAAAAGATATCAAACATGGGTATAGTAAATATTTCTTTATTTAGTATATAAAGGAAAAATCAAAAGTACTCAAAAACGGCCAAAATAGACTCAGACCCCTAAGGGTTAATGAAGAAAAAATAAAAAGCAACATATTTTTATTACCTCTAGTCATCATGTAAAACATTCAGTTCTTTTCCATAAATCCCCCAAATTGTCAGACAAACACGCACTGATCGTTCTTCCGGCGTTTCTCCGAGCACTTTGAAAAAAACAGTGATTTGATATGTGGTTTGGAAGAACTTTTACCTTCTCCCCTGCATCGCTCCAAAACACGACAGTAGTTTGCTGTTATTACATTCTCCTATTACAAAACAGTACATTTGTCATCATTTTTTTAAGCATTTTCTTTTTTAAGTTATCGTCTGCCTCTGGCGTCGCGGAGTTTGCTTTACTTTTCATAGTCATCAATCTCACATGGCTGAAGTTGGAGAAAAAGGAGGCGGTAGAGATTGGGGGGGTCCCTAATGTTTGTGGTAGGTTCGATAATGGTATTTTGACTGCTCCAGTTTGGATAGTTCCCACACATGCACACGCAGACACGCCGACGCACATACAGAAACGCACACAAGCAATACATAAACTTTCTCAGGGGATAATTTAGGGACATTGTCAGCGGAGTCGAACAATCATTGGGTTCAGATAGACATCCCTCTAAAAGAGCCAGAACCAGGAAACAAGGGTGTTTACTTTGGAAATGGTTCTCCTGCCCCTGCTTTTATCATAAACAATAATACTGAGAAATGGCCCTTTCCTTTCCCTCATGGTGCCAGGATCCGCATTCTTCCCCCCAATTTTTTTTTCTTCCTCTGAAATACTCAGAATACTCTTTCAATTACAGTTTGACTTCTACATAAGGCACCTTTGATGGACAGCTTTCTGTCAGTACACGTTCGCTACATTCAGAAATCAGTCAAACCGGCCAATAAAGACAAGTTCAACAGGGTTTTTCCCCAGATTTAGGTCTATGGTGAAGATCTGTTATTATTTGACAAAAAAACATGTATTTTTTGGACTGGTATGTGCACAATATGTAGATCAGAGGTGTCAAACATGCGGCCCAGGAGCCAAAACCGCCCCGTCAAAGGTTCCAGTCCGGCCCCTGGGATGAATGTGCAAAGAGCAAAAATTACACTTAAGATATTAATAATCAAGGATGTCGAACTCATTTTAGTTCAGGTTCCACATACAGAACAATGGGATCTCAAACTAAAATAATAGCATAATAACCTATAAATAATGACTCCAAATTTTCTTAGTTTAATGTGAAAAAGATAGTATTACATTACACCTATAAATAATGACAACTCCAAATTTTTCTTTGTTTTAGAGTAAAACCTTACATTAAATTTTGAAAATATGAACATTTACAAACTGTCCTTTAACAATAAAATGTGAAAAACCTGAAATTTTCAAAGTGAAATTTTAACATTATTCTTCCTGTTATTAAATATTTTGTGCCTTTGTAGATCCAGTCTATAATATGCATGTATAAATGGTAAGTTGAGGTGTAATATTGTTAAAATCGCACTTATTTTTCTCAAGAAATTTTATTTTTTTCAGGTTATTCACATCATTTTTGTTTGGATAGTTTGTAAATATACATATTTTCATAATTTAATTTTGATTGCACTGAAACAAAGAGAAAAATTTGGAGTCGTCATTATTTACAGGTTATTATGCTATTGTTTTACTGGTCTGGCCCACTGGAGATCAATTTGGGCTTAATGTGGCCCCTGAACTAAAATGACTTTGACACCCCTGATGTAGACAGTAGCTTAGAAGAAAGACGAAATATATCTGCCCAGTAGCAACCTGTAAAAAAGTAAAGCCTCAGTCACAAAGCTTCTTACAAACGATGGGTTCGTACGAATCTCCCAGTTTGTACGAGTTCTGGAGTTCGTAGACATTCGTGGAGAGTAGGGGTGTGTATTGGCAAGAATCTGGCGATACGATACAAATCACATTAGGATCACGATACAATATATCACGATATATCACGATACTGTGATAAAGGCAATTTTTTTTTTTTTTTTTTTTTTTTTTTTAAGATTATTTCCTGAAAAAATTTAATTACACCAGAAATATGTAGAAATACTTACCACATTTTTATTTGATCAGAACAGGATCTAATGCTATATCATAAAATGTTTCTAATTCTCCTAGTTTCTGAAGGAACTAATATCTGCCTCTCAGACAGTAAAAAGTGCTTTTAGGATGCTTCAAATACCCATTATTTCATAAAACAGTGTTAAATAATAGTAAATAGGATATAAACAATTAAGAAAAACAAAAAACAAAAGTGAACCTCCACAATATATGCATTTGAAAAAATATCTAAAAATATCAATACAGTATTGTGAAATGAAATATCGCAATGTATCGCAGAACCGATATTTTCTAACACCCCTAGTGGAGAGAGCAGTAGTTTCTTACAGCCGTCTTATGAAGTCCGTACTGTTGTGCCGAATTCTGCTCCCTGCCGAAAACTGCTCTCCCTTCCTAAGTCTGTAAGGGAAGCAGTTTTCGGCAGGGAGTAAAATTTGGCACAACAGCTATGAACTTAGGAATGGTCCACGAACACTCCATTGTTATAAGTCCGCTCTGAGAAGGTTGTACGAAATGGTCCATAAATTGTTTGCATGGTGTTCATAGCCGGTCATAACGGCATTTGTGACTTAGGCGTAACCCTTCACATTTTCCTTTCTGCTTTAAAGAAACTGATCTGAACTCATTTTCATTTTCATTATGATTCTAAACTTAGACTCCAGCAGAATGAAGTGGAAACTTTTAGTTCAAACTCTGAAGACTCGCTAACAGGCTTAAATACGAATAATGCTACTTATCAGTTATATATTACTGAAAACTCTGATGAAATTAGTAAACGTTTTTACCCGATTAAGTGAAATATGCCTTGGTATGGAAATTTGATATGTACTTTTTGGGACTTCAATATACTCTTTAAGCCACTCACTAGCAATGGTAAAGCTAGAAAAGACCCATAATGCAGAATTGGTCTTACAATGTAATATTTACACTCTTCTGTTTTATTTATATCTTCTCATTAGTCGCTTTTCCATTGCACATCTGCGCAAAACGTTACCGATATTTACTAAATGTCGAAAAAACCAGAAGTGCGTAATGTCGGTTTTTCCATGAAATCACAACTGCGATGATTTGTTTATTTATTATCGCGAGATGACACGAGAAGTCATTCCATAAACATGGCGACGAACATAAATATGGTGTTGATTTACAGATATATTCATTATTATTATATATTACCCCTCTATCTCGTACTGAATAAAAAATGATTGGGTTTCCTGGTGTGTCCACACATACCGCGACATGTTTCTTCTTCGCTTGTTAAAATGTCCGTCAACATCCAGTTTTTTAATTCACCTGACTAGTTGCGAAAAAAGGGCTTTCCATTGCAGTTTTGCGTGATATACCATTTCCACTACGCCTGAAAAACCACCTCTTGCCAGCGCAAAAACTTTTAATCGAAAATGAGACTTTTGGCGAAATTGTATTTTTTCCATTTGGTAAATTTTTATAAGTTATATTGCGCAATTCGAGGGTCAATGGAAAAGTGACTATTGTCTTTCTCAAACTGTTATTTTAATTTATTGCATCATAATACATCATATTCTGTGTGTCTTGCATTCGTTTTCATCCATCCATTCATTTTCTGAACTGAACTGAATTGCAATAGGCTATTTGCCAATATTGCAAATACTAAAGAACCCTTACTTTACCAAAAATCAAGAAAAAACACATCTGAGCATGGATTTCTCACTTACATGTCTTACTGTGCTACACACTGTTACAAATAAATTACATTTATACATCTGTATATATGTCAAGCAGTAGCCCTCTAAAATATAAATACGCAAGGGGTGAAACTCTACAAATCGTAACTCTCTTCCTGTTATATTATTTCCAGATATCTGACACTTTCAAATATGTATGTTTTTACTTTCATGTCTCAAGTCTAGTTGAGACCTACAGCGTCAGCTCTTAAGTCCTCCTATTTGTGACTTTAATCTAACTTTAGTCTAGGTCTCAAGTATCAAGTATGCAACTTTGGTTGATTTCATGCACTTAAAAGTAATTTCCATCCAGCAGCAGTATTCCTGTCTGAGTCTTAAGACCTGATTACACACATAAAGGTCCATTCAGACTGAGAATCTAAAAATGTCCTCTTGGCTGCACTGGTTCTACGCCTGTCGTTTTTATCTCTCCGTTACACTCGCTCTCTGCGGGGGGTTGAGTCGAGTCTGGCGTGCATATGGGGTAGGAAGTCCGTATAAAGGAATTAGGTAATATCATGGGATACTCTGGAATGCCTGGCCTCAGATCAGACTGGGGAACTTATTGTACATGTTAGATGACTTTTTAATGGCCGTCCAATGGAAGTCCAAACAACATGTGAGGAAGCAGTTTCCACAGAATTTGGATTGGCAACGTCCTACTGCAGTAGGTCTGAATTTAAAGCGTACAATGTTCCAAGACACTTAGAAGAGTGGCCGCAAGTATGCATGCCATGTGATCCTCCGAGTACAGGCCGATATCAACGTTCATGTAAAATAATACTGTAACGAGTTACGATTTTATTTAAGAAAAATTGTCAAAATAGAGATAAATGTCATGAGAAACAATATAAAGTAGAAGAGCACAGACCTCCACCAAGGCAGATCAGCCCCCCCCCCCCAAATTTTAATAATTTTTTTAATCAACACTATAATTTAATCATTTGTTCCTTGCGCCAGTATCAACATTTCCAGAAAATTTAATCACCCCCCATCACCACCAAAATTTTATCATGTGTTTCTTTGTGCCAGTATCAACATTTCCTGAAAATTTCATCAAAATCCACCCCCCCAGTCACTGCCAAAATTTAATCAGTTCTTCCTTGTGCCAGTATCAACATTCCCTGAAAATTTCATCACACACCCCCCCTGCCCCTGCCCCCGCCCCCCAATCGCCACCAAAATGTAATCATTTGTTCCTTGTGCTAGTATCAATATTAACCGAAATTTCATCAAAATTCCGCCCCCCCCCACCACCACCAAAATGTAATCATTTCTTCCTTGTGCCAGTATCAACATTTCCCAAAAATTTCATCAAACCCCCCCCGATCACCACAAAAATTTTATAATTTCTTCCTTGTGCTAGTATCAACATTTCCTGAAAATTTCATCAAAATCCACCCCTACCCACCACCAAAATTTAATCATTTGTTCCTTGTGCCAGTATCAACACTTCCTGTAAAAATTTCATCCAAACACCCCCCCTCATTACCACCAAAATTTTATAATTTGTTCCTTGTGCCAGTATCAACATTTACCTGGAAATTTCATCAAAATCTGTCCATAACTTTTTGAGTTATCTTGCTAAAAGTCAAAGAGACAAACAGACAAACCCCGATAAAAACATAACGTCCGCCATTCCTAACTAACTAAACTAAGTAAATATTTAAAATGCATAAAAGTGCATAAAATGTGCACAAAAAAATCCCATAAATTCATACCTGAATACACATGGAAAGACAGATATATAATGTTTAGTACATGTATATAACAATAAAAACCAAATTATGTAAGTGTGTTTTAAATTTACTTATGAGTAATTGAGTCAACTCGAGTGTCCTCTTGAATTTGAATGTTGCGAGAAAAAAAAACCAAACCCTGATCGTAACTTTTATGTGAAAACTATTTAATCTTGTCAGTTATTTACAAAACACACATAGTGATGCCCTTTATGACACTTGTAGCCATTATATCGTACCAGAATGCCATTGGTAAGGATATAAATGCATGGTCATCTTATTGCAGTTATTTGAAGTAACTGCACTCATTTTACAGTTGTCTCCTTTTGTCTGTATAAAGACAAGTGGATGAAAGTTAACAGTGATATTTTCATCACTCTTATGGTATAATTTTCCATTGTGTGAGAATTTACTGGCGCTGTTCTAATGACGTCTTCTGAATACACGTCCATCATCATGCAGGTCTTAACTTACACCAGTATATTTCAGGCTTTTTGTCTATTTTCCTTTTCGTATCAAATCTGTCCCACGCAATTTGTTTTTTGTTATTGTTTTTAATTGTAATTGTATGTTTTTAATCTATTCTTGTATTTTATTCTTTTATTTAGGTTTCATCTATTCTTCTGTATTTTTTATTTATTTATTTATTTTTATTAAATTTTTTACAGTTCTTTTATCTCTTTTAATCTATTCCTGTATTTTACCCTGTTAATTTGGTTTTTATTTATTTTTCTGTACAGCACTTTGGTCCACTGTGGTTGTTTTGAAGTGCTTTACAAATAAAGTTGGATTGGATTGGATGGAAATTTTTGTTTATGAAGCTTTGCAATGCGAACACAAATTAATTACCCCTTCTTCATTCGCAATAAATGGTGCTTCTTTTAGTTATGCATACTCTATGTGTGACAACTGTTAACCTTATATAGAATTAATGGCATAAAATCATGGCATAATCAATCCATAAAATCAGCTGGAAAAAAAACGTAATATTAATATTTCATTATTCTGAGATGCATTTGCAGAATAAAAAAGTGACGTACTCAAAAGAGAAGATACTGGCTGTGAGGAGATAAACACACCAGTCTTCTTTTATCTGGGGTGGTTCATTTATTTGAGCCACATCTGCAGCATCTGTTCTAAGACGTAATCTGACAGTATCATCATGGTTTCTCTCTGTGTTTCCACAGGCGAACCGTTCCTCTAATCAGGCCTCACTCCTGGCACCTGGCAAAGTTATCGGAGCCACCCCTCCCTCCTCCCCCCCCTCCTCCTTCTCCTCCTCCCCCCTGCCTCCCCCGTGCGGACTCGCCACCCCTCCCCCCTCCGCCCCCACCGTCTGCCATGCAGCTCCACCCCGGCCCCTACACACTACCCTGGCACACAACTGACAACAGGTGAGACACTTGAACTCATCACGACTGATGATGATCGCTGTAGTTGTATTGAGTTGATGATGCAAATCTGTCTCTTACACTTTGTGGTTGTTCATTTAATGGGTATAAATTTGAAACCGTGCAAAAAAGCATTTCACATGGTCTCCAAAGTTGTCATTACTGTGGGTATACAGATGTCAAATCAAAAAGCTGGGTGCATTTTAAAAGGATGGTTGAGATTTGTTTGGCTGCAGTTACCCATCAGTGTTAATTTTGTCACCCATTTTTTAATTTAGTCTTAGTCTTAGGCCCAATCAAGGTTATTATTGTTAACGAAAACTAACAAAAGGACGAAAACTAGAATTGAAAAAACATTTTCGTTAACTGAAATAAATAAAAACTATAATTAAAAGAAAAAACAATAACTAACTGAAACTGTATTGTGTTTACGAAACTAACTAAAATGTATAAAAATTATGGATAAAATTCCCTTCGTTTTGTCTTTTGTCAATGTCGGATTGATTTGAAATCAATTTATTTTACACTAGCAATTTTAGCTAGCGGCACCATATGACACTTCACAGTCTGTCACTTCTCATTACTTGTGGTTTAGAGTCGTCTTCTGGTCCCCACTCTACCTGGAAACATGGAGACTAAAGTTGAGAGAAAGCAGAGTTATCTCTGGGATTTATGTGAATATGACAGCGAGGAAGATAAAAGATTTGACAAAACTAAAATTAATACTAAAACTAAACTAAAACTAAGCATTTAGAAAAAAATGAAAACAAAAACTAGCAAACCTGCTCTAAAAACTAATTTAAACTAACTGAATTAGAGAAAAAAAAGTCAAAACTAAATAAAACTAAACTATAATGAAAAATCCAAAACTATTATAACCTAGGGCCTATTCCCAATTCACCCCTTGGCTCTAATGCTGCGTTTCCATTATGAAAAAGGACCTGGAATCTGGTACCAGGTACTCGTTTTTTGGTATCACCTCCGCTGAGGTTCCAAGCGATACTAAACTGTGACATATAACACGGCAGACCACTGATTGGTCAGACAGTTTTCTCTGTGACCTGCCGTTTTACAAAAAACAGATGCGGAAGTTGACAGTAAATAAAGTGGTACATTAATCCACATGATGACAGCCCAAAACTACACCATGGTCGGTCGAGGAGATTCAGTCTTTGGTGGCCGACGTAAAAATTCAGACGAGACAAGACGCAACGAGCGAGTTTATCAGCAACTCTCTGAACAGATGACACAGAAATAACGCAACACATCGCTATGATGTCCAGGTACTGTAAAGTCAGTAGTATCCTGTAATGGAAACAGTCTCCAGGAGTACCGAGTCGAGCCGAGCTGAGTCGAGCTGGTTCCACGTAGTGGAAACGCGGCATAACCCTTTACCCCTACCCCTTGGCCCTTGCACTTGACACTACCCCTTGAAATGGAGCTGCAAGGGGTAGGGGTTGGAACATTCCCCTGTGAAATGAGACAACCCTTCCAGACCTGTTACGTCATCAGCAGTCCTTGATGCTGCTGTAAACAGATGCAAAAACTTTGTTTCTGAAAGTATTCCCCATGCCGTTAGAAGCTGTAACCGCCTCTGTTGCATGGGCTTTGGTCGTCTTTTTCCAGCTATCAACTATAAACCACAGAAATGCGATCTATAAGGCATTGAAACGGCATTAAACGGTCAATCAATTGATTAAGTTGTTTACGAACAAAATACGAACATTTGTGTGTTCCTTTAATCACACTGCTGCACTTTTTGGCTTTGTTTACCTCCATCTTGCCAATGATTTGAACAGAATTATGGTAGATTTCTCCTACCCCTTCGTTCATAGTGTGGTCCTGGAAAATCTCTGTTTCAAGGGCCAAACAGCCCTCCGACTTAGCCCTTCCCCTCCGTCTAATTGAGAATTGGGATAACAATACCCCTTCACGTGTATGCACAAAACAGAGGGGTAGGGGTAAGGGGGAGGGGCCAAGGGGTGAATTGGGATCCAGCCTTAGTCTTGTGTCAAAGTTCCTTATTAGTTTTAGTCATATTTAGTCATTCACATATAATTTTTTGTTCGTCATGTTTTAGTCGACGAAAAGTCTCAACATTTTAATATAGTTTTAGTCAAATGAGAAGTCAAGGTGTTTCAGTCACGTTTTAATCAGAACGTTTTAGTATTTTTTTATTTTTTATTTGAGGGATGATTTATTGTTTATTATTCCAGTTGAACTGTGTTCCACACAGCTAAAATATGGATTGAATGTCATAGCCTAATAACCTGGAAAAACAAACATCTTGAATGAATGGAATTGAATGAATGAATCTTCAGTGCAACTTTGCTGAAAGTGTCTGGTTTGTTGATTCAATACATATTTCCAAATGATGCACTTGTTCTGATAATATTTTATTTAGAATCACCAACAAAATTAAAAAAAAAAAAAAAAAAAAAAAACTGTTGTTAAAAAATACGACTCTTACAGCTACAGACTCTCAGGTTAAAATAGAATAAAAACTTAAAAGGATAGAACTACTGTAGACCTCAAATACAACCTATCTACGTGTTGGGTTCGGTTCTGTGCTTGAGATTGCAGTAGAACAAATGCAATTTGGTTCTGAACAGAAATAATGTATCACAAAACTAGAATAGACCCATAGTTAAGAAAATTTCATTACGAGATGAAGGTCTAGAAATAAAATGTGTCTTTGAATTAAGTATTTTTAAAGTGAAAACACGAACAGGATAGGCAAAAAAATGAGCTTTTGCTTCTAGCCTATTCCTTTTTTTTTTTTTTTTTTATGTTTATTGCGATTAATGTGTTAAGTACAATGACTGATGTAAAACCAAAATAAATTCATTCATTCATTCATTCATTCATTGACAATATATCAGTAAATACATGTTTCTTTCTGTCCTGCTGAGTGGACATTTTTGCAATTCCATGAAAAATAGGTTCATAACAAAATTTTCAATCGCATTGTTTTTTTCATGCCTAAAGAGGAATAAAAACATCCAGGAAAAAAAAATCTTGATTAAGGTTCATGCATGAAAGGGTTAATATTCACAAAACCCAACAGAATCCCCCAGGAGCAAACACTCGGTGACAGTGGAAGGGAAAACTTAAACATGAGCTGTAAGTAAAAATAAAGTTGTCCTCCGAAGAAAAAATAATAAAAAATGTCTATACTATGAATTAGGGATGTAACGATACGAAAATTTCATATCACGGGTATTGGGACCAAAATTGTCACGGTTATCATTATTATCGCGGTATTTTTGAAATTGTGCTCAAAATGTTCAAGAAGTACTGATACACACACTAAAATAATTTAACCAAGTTGTATTTTGGAAAAAAAAAAAAAATAATAATAATTGGCGAAATGCACTTTCTCTTGGCATAAACATTCAAGTATTAACCCTTAGTGGTCTGAGCCTATTTTTCCCGTTTTTCAGTACTTTTGATTTTGCCTTTATATACTACATAAACAAATGTTTACTATACCCATGTTTGGTATCTTGTTTTTCAGCGCAACTTCATTTATATCAACTGCCTTTTTGTTTTTTGTGTTTTTTTACTTTAACCTATGATATTAGAATAAAAGGCCAGAAAACACAAAAAATATATAAAATCCGATTTGAAAAATTCACATAATTTATTGCATAAATAACACAAAGATCCTTAACGAACGTTCTCAAAGACTTTAAAAGTGAATATTGGTTCCAAATATTAGGTATATACAATTAAAATAGTAATAAATTAAAACTATTCTCAAATATTTGACATAAAACCATATCTTTACATAGACGTTTTCTCTGGAAAAGTGCGGTAATCAAACATGGTTATCATGATAATTAGAATTTAAACAGTAATACTAACCGTCTGCAATTTTACTGCGGTTTATCGTTATACCGGTAATCGTTACATCCCTACTATGAATGTTGGTTCATGACTTGACACCCTTGACGAGAACAGTGTATGAGTCACTAGTCTACGGCTGCTTTAGTCAGTTGTGTATTTTATTTGTTTGTCTGAATCTAAACTAAACACCAGAGTATGAGGTCATACAATGGATGCAGATGCATAAGTGGGCAACAGAAAACCTGAGCTTCAGTATAAGAAGGAAACAGTTGCTTCTGTTTGCAGAAAAATATTGCCTAATGTGCAGCTTTAACCAGACAGTCAGTGTATCACAGAGTGGGTGTGAATCAGTAACACTTTAAGCCCATGACTTCATAGGACATAAGTCACCGCCGGGGATTTTGGTCCCTGTGACCTGCCCCTAAAAGCCAACAATCGCCAGGAAACACATGACATCATCATGTGCTAATATCAACATTGCCCACGCAGGAAGCCTATAGGTCTATTTTGGTCCTTTTTTAAACACTGTTAACTGATAACTAATCAGATTCCCCAGTGACCTGTTCTCTGTCTGTGTTTGAGGCCAGGTGAATAGGTTTGGTTGTGACATTTGATGCGGAAGGAATGTTTTCTGTTTTATTTCACTGAGAATTAGTTGTCTACACTTGAGATGTATAGGGTAGCAATCTGGGCCAGTGTACGACGGCGTATTAGGGCCACTTGAGAAAAAAAAAGACTGTCACTACGAGAATAAAGTCATTATTTAACGAGAATAAAGTCGTACTTTTATGAGATTAAACTTGTAATATTTGGAAAATTCGACGGGGGTTTCCGGTTTTACAGCGAAGGCAACAAGCGAAGCAGCAAGTTTCCCTTCTGTTGGACTCCAAAACTTGGAGTAGAATCCCCAGTTTGTTCAGAAACACCAAACCCTCTGTGTATAGTTCTGTTTAGTTCTGTATAGTTCTGTTTAGTTTTGTTTAGTTGTGTATAGTTCTGTTTAATTCTGTTTAGTTCTGTATAGTTCTCTGGTGTTTCCACTGATAGTCCTACAGCTGAACACTTCATCAGTTTCTCCTCCACAAAAGAGGAAATTTACTACAAATCTGTTTAGTTCATACAACAAACCCTAAATGTGTGCAAACTGTCTTCAGAGTCCTTACACTAATGTGTTGATGGAGGATAGACTCAGTATTTGGCCTTTGTGCACAAACCCCAAATGAAAGGAGAACTGCACTAAATGTTCACAGTTCTACATTAGTCGATGAGTAGGTACAACTTCTCATTATATTATGACTTTATTCTCGAAATATAACAACTTTATTCTCATTAATTAATGACTTTATTCTCGTTAAATAATGACTTATTCTCGTTAAATAATGTTTTTTTCTTGTTAAAAAACGACTTTATTCTCATTAAATAACGACTTTATTCTCATTAATTAACGACTTTATTCTCGTTAAACAATGACTTTATTCTCGTTAATTAACAACTTTATTCTCGTTAAAGAACGAGTTTTTTAAAACTATGACTTTATTCTCGTTAAATAACGACTTTATTCTTGTTGTGACCAGCGGTTTTTTTTTCTTATGTGGCCCTAATACGCCGTCGTAGCCAGAGGGTGAAGCAGAGGTTTGACAGCTGAAACAGTGCTCAAAAACAATAAAACCAAGTAAAAACCACAATAGACAATCCAATATGGACCCCAGCAAAACAGGATTGCAGATAAACCTTTGTTTTCTGCCATTAATCATGGATGGACATTAATAAAAGCCTTTGCACAGTATAAGACCTTTCCTATAGACATTTATTTATTTATTTATTTTTGTAATTATCTTTTTATTTATTTATTTATTTTTTGGTCAGCATTATATTAGCATTTTACATTGTGTACATGACATCTATGTATATAAAGAAATTTAAAAAAAAAACAAAACACAAAAACATACTCAAACGGGAGCATTGACAGAAATAGTGAAAATATACAAAGCAACCAAATACGGATGTAACGATTACCGGTATAACGATAAACCGCGGTAAAATTGCAGATGGTTGGTATTACCGTTTAAATTCTAATTATCATGTTAACCGTGTTTGATTACCGCACTTTTAGGGAAAAAAAACCTTCAAATATTTGAGTATAGTTTTAATTTATTACAATTTTGATTTTATATACTTAATATTTGGAACCAATATTCACTTTTAAAGTCTTTGAAAAGGTTCATTAAGCATCTTTGTGTTATTTATGCAATAAATTATATACCTTTTACAAACTGGATTTTATATATTTTTTTTGTGTTTTTTGTCCTTTTATGTTGCTATAGTACAGGGGTGTCAAACTCATGTTGGTTCAGGGGCCACATGTAGCCCAATTTGATCTCAAGCGGGCCAGACCAGTAAAATAATGACTTAATAACCTATAAAAAAATGACAAATCCAAGTTTTTCCTTTTGTTTTAGTACAAAAAAACATCAATTAAATTATGAAAATATTTACATTTCACAAAAAAAGATGTGAATAACCTGAAAAAACAGAAATTTCATTTGAAAAATTAGTGCAATTTTAACAATATTATGCCTCAACTTATTATTTATACACGTACATTACACACAATTTTACATAAACATTTGGTAACAGGCAGAATGTTGTTAAAATTTTAGGAGTTTGGAACTAAAATTTGAACAATTACTACAATATCACATCTCTTATTATTATTAACACAACTACAGATCACTGGATCCATAAATGCACAAAACATTTAGTAAAAGGCAGGATATTATTCAAATTGCACATTTCGGGATGTTCATCTTTGTTTTTATGTATGTATTTATTTACATTTTATTGTGAAAGAATAGTTTTGTAAATGTAAATATTTTCACAGTGTAATCTTTTTTTTTTTTTTTACTTCAATTTTTTCCACATAATTTTTCAACAAGAAAATTTGTAGTTGTCATTATTTATGGGTTATTGTGTTGTTTCTTTTTACTTTTACTCCCTACTTACATTGCTGAGTAAAGCTCGTTCATGTTTTTTATTTGTAGACATTTGACAGGAAAATAAATAACCCAGTCTGTTTGAATAAAACAGAAGTCATATGGAGCTTTTACACAAAGTTTAAATCTAATCCTTCAAAGAGGAAGTTTCAACCATCGGTCTATTGACTCACAGTTTAAAAAAAAAAAAAATAGCCTGTATTCCTTTGTTTGTCAGCTTCATGGTACGTCACTGACTTATAATGTTCTCTTTTTGATAAGAATCGGTGATATAATGTCCCACTGTTAGATTAAATAGTCCCACGTGGATTCGATGGCAGTGTGTGTGTGCATGTTTTTATGTGGGTCTGTATTCCCACAGTTCCTGCCTGATCTCATCATAGACAAACACACACACACACACACACACACACACACACACAGACCATCTGATGTGGAGGCAGCTCCCGGCATAACTCCGGACAATGGCATGTGACTCCCAGTACATGTGGACAAAGAGAGGAAGACATTCAATAAACTGTGTTTCTGGGACATTTTGTACAGCCCACGTATGTTTTTGAAAGAAACTGAAATATGTGAGAGTGCACGGAGGAAAAAAAACCCCCATATGCCTATAGTCAGACTTCTGCTGTAATGTAATTGTGTATTAATCACCACACTGAGAATTAATCCAGTTATTCTTCTCACATGCCTCCCAGTGCGTTTGTGTATGTGTGTCCGTTTTATCTGCGTCGACCTGCACACTCACATGTTCCACATTGCCGTCTGATTGGGCAGGAGTGACTGTCATTTCCTGTCCAGCGCCTGTCTCATTTCCTCTCTTCCTCTCTCTGTCACTCAGGTCAACTCCATACAGTAGCCTGTCCTCCTTTCTCATTCATAGCCCACTTCCCTTAAAGGCGATTTTCTCACGGACAGAAACAAACTTTTTTTTTTTTTTTTTTTTTTCTAACCCACTAGTCTTATCATCTTTTTCATTGTTTTCGCAAGGTTTAGCCCTTTAGAGCACAGGTGTCAAACATGTGGCCTGGGGGCCAAATCCGGCCCTTAAGGGTTCAATCCGGCCCTGGGGATGAATCTGTAAAAAGCAAAAATGACACTGAAGATATTAACAGTCAAGGATGTTAAAATCATTTTAGGTCATTTCAATCTAAAAATGATCAGACCAGTAAAATACTATTATAATAACCTATAAATTATGAAAACTGTAAATTTTTCTCTTTGTTTTAGTGTAAAAAAGTTACATTACACAAGAATAATTACATTTACAGACAAGCCTTTTATAAAGAAAAAAAAAGTGAATATCTGAAATCTCTTAAGAGAGGAAGAAGATCTTAACAGTCATTCTAGGTAAATTCAGTCTAAAGTGGATCAGACTAGTAAAATAACAACCTATAAATTATGTTAACTGTAAATTTTTCTCTTTGTTTTAGTGTAAAAAAGTTACATTACACAAGAATAATTACATTTACAGACTAGCCTTTTATAAAAAAAAACAAAACAAAAAGTGAATATCTGAAATCTCTTGAGAGAGGAAGAAGATCTTAACAGTCATTCTAGGTAAATTCAATCTGAAGTGGATCAGACTTGTAAAATGCTATCATAACAACCTGTAAATAATGAAAACTGTAATTTTTTCTGTTGGTTTTAGTGTAAAAAAAGTAAAATTACACAAAAATGTTTACATTTACAGACTAGCCTTTTATTAAAAAAAAAAAGTGAATAACCTCTGAAGAGAAGTATGTGGAATTTTAATAATATTCTCCCTGTTATTTAATGTTTTGTGTATTTGTAGATCCACTGTGATCTCTAAGTTGTGATTCACATGTATAAATGATAAACTAAGGTGTAATATTGTTAACATTGCACTTTTTTTAGTTAAGAATTTTCAGGTTGTTCATATTTGTTCATGTTATGTTCAAGTACAATTTGTAGATGTAAACATTTTCATACAGAATTTTACTTTATTCATTCAAAAGCTCTTATCCTACTATTTATATTATTTTACTGGTCTGGCCCACTTTAGATCATATTAGGCTGAATGTGGCCATTGAACTAAAATGAGTTTGACACCCCTGGTTTAGCCCTTTAGAGCACAGGTGTCAAACATGTGGCCCGGGGGCCAAAACTGGCCCGCCAAAGGGTCAAATCTGGCCCGTGGGATAAATTTATGAAATGCAAAAAGTACACTAAAGACATCAACAATCAATGGTGTTAAAATCATTTTAGGTCAATTTAATCTAAAATGGGTCAGACTAGTAAAACACTATCATAATAACCTATAAATAAAGAAAACCACAAATTTCTCTCTTTGTTTTAGTGCAGGGGTGTCAAACTCATTTAGTTCAGGGGCCGCATTCAGCCCAATTTGATCTCCAGTGGGCCAGACCAGTAAAATAATAACAGTGAAAAAAGTAAAATTATATTCTGATCAGGTTTACATCTACAAAGTTTCCTTAAAATCTGAATAACATGAACAACTTGAATTGTCTTAAGAAAAACAAGTGCAATTTTAACAATATTCTGCTTCAGTTTATCATTTACACATGTGCATTACAATCACACAAAACATTTAGTAACAGGCAGAATATTGGTCAAATTGCATTTACGTTTCTTAAGACATTTCCGTTTGTTCATATTTGTTCAGGTTATTCACATTTTTTGTAAAAGTATAGTTTGGTAATGTAAACATTTTCATGTAATTTTACTTTTTTACACCAAAAAACAAAGAGAACATGTGGGGTTGTCATTATTTATAGGTTATTATGATATTTTACTGGTCTGACCCACTGTATGTGTCTGTATGTGGAATCTGAATTAAAATGATTTTGACACCATTGATTGTTCATATCTTCAGTGTAATTTTTGCATTTCACAAATTCATCCTGCGGGCTGGATTGGACCCTTTGGCAGGCTGGAATTGGCCCCCGGGCTGCATGTTTGACACCTGTGTTTTAGTGTAAAAAATTTAAAATTACACAAAAATGTTTACATTTACAGACTGGCCTTTTACAAAAAAATTCAACAACCTGAAATGTCTTAAGAGAAGTATGTAGAATTTTGCCAATTTTCTGCCTGTTACTACATGTTTTGTGTATTTGTTGATCCACTGTGATCTATAAGTTGTGATGCACATGTATAAATGATAAACTAAAATGTAGTATTGCTAAAAATTGCACTTATTTTTCTTCAGAATTTTCAGGTTATTCATATTTGTTCATGTTATGTTCAAGGACAGTTCGTAGATGTAAACATTTCATTATGGAATTTGACTTTTTCACTCAAAAAGAGAAAACTTTGGTGTCAACATTATTTATCAGTTCTCATCCTATTATTTATGTTATTTGACTGGTCCGGCCCACTTTGTAACATATTAGTCTGTATGTAGCCCCTGAACTCGAATGAGTTTGACACCCCTGCTTTAGAGTAACTTGACATTGTATCGTTTGATTTTTGTTTCCACTGTTGACTCCACTGTTTGACAGATAAACAGTACCACAGTGCTTCAGTTTCAGCTTCAGAGTTTGTCATGTCTTTTATGTTTTGTGATTCTCTCTCGACTCACCACATATTTTTTGTCAGTACGTTTTTGTTTTTTGTTTTTTGTATCAATTACTAGAAATTTCAGGCGACCCCATTTGAATTCCAGGCGACCCCACATGGGGTCCCGACCCCAAGATTGAAAAATACTGTCTTATTATTTTATGAGGTGTGGAAACTACTGGCTTATATCACATCCCAAAACTCAGTTGACAGTTTCACATGCATCATTATAAGTATTTAGTGTGTGGGAAAATACATTTTTGAGACAGATTGGTGCTTGAAGTATGAGTCTACTCTTCTTTAAACATCATGAGTGGAAGGGAGCATATATCCTTTCATTTTGTCGGCTTCACATCTCTTTGAAATGCTTTTCCAAAAATTGAGTATCACATTGGAGTGAATCTACGTTTGATGTAAAGTCGATGTGACAGAAAGAATCCACGGTAGGAAGAATGAAATGAAAGGGGAAGAGAGGATGAGAGGAATCAAGGGGATGACTCGGAGATTCTGACTGCAGGCAGTGGGAGTTGATGAGGAGGAAATCCCTCTCCCCCTAAAGAGGCTTCCTCCGAGGGTCTTTAAAAACACAGGGGGCTGCCGTGGATCTTCAGCTCAGCACTGATAGAAAACAGATTCCCCAGCTGTGCAGTTCAAAAGTAGAATGATATACTGTGCATGTCTAGAGGGGACATCACAACCTGCCACTTGAAAACTAAAAATGACTCACTGCATGTAGTCTCTAGAAGACTTAACCATTTGCTCAATCAAAGGGTAACATCATATTGTTGAAAGGGCAACCACATGAATTTCCCTCAGGAGGAGTTGAAGGTTTCTCTGACTTTGAATATGAATGAAAACCATCCATGTTTCTGTTTTATTACACTTAACAGTGTTGCAAGAATTACTGTGGTTTTATTTTAATACTTCCATTTGTGGTTTGAAAGTAGAAACTGTTTTCATGCATTGGGTAATGACTTGAAAATTTCTCAAATCAATCAAATGTCAAAGTTACCAAATGCCCCATCTTCAGTTTGCACATTTTATTTTATTTGTAGATTAGAGACTTCTGATTTTAATTGACAACAAACATAAAACATCAAATGTAGACACCAAATTGCACGTAATAAAAAATAACTCACTAGAACCAATTTACAAAGGTCCCATTTTATTCTTATAATGTCTTCTTTTGCTTTAAATGACTTGACATTTGGATGTGATTATCCAGATTTATAGACTTGGATTTATTTTCTGCTCATTACGCCGTTCTTAAATTGTAACACTAGTTGATCTTGTGTCTCCTCTCTTTCTACAGTGACTTGTCAATGCAGTGGGGTCAACTCTCCAGACCATATTCCTCCACTGATCGAAGCAGTTCTCTGGGTTCCATGGAGAGTTTGGACACACCCACACCCACCACACAGCCGTACTCCGACTCCCACAATTCCCCCGTCGACCCCTCCCTCTTCAACAACAAAAGAGACTCTGCCTATAGTTCCTTCTCCGCCAGCTCAAACACATCGGACTACGCTACAGTGTCATTAAGGTTTGGTGATGCTGGCTCCATGGATAATCTCCTTCAGAACCTGGGACCACCTTGTAGAGGTTACCCCAGTGGAGACGCAGCAACCCAGGCCCCAGATGACGTACAGAACACCGCACTCAAGTCAAGGTCGCTGACCAGGCCAAGACCGAGGACTGTTGAGGTAAAAGAGAGGCCGTCTTCCTGCTGTTATGAAGAAGAGCGAAGAGGAGAAGACTTTGAGGTTGTAAGAAATGGTGAAAGAGAAGCTGACAGGAAGACGAACCCTCCACAGCCTCCAGCCAGGAGAGACAGCTTTCGGGCCACCAGGAGTCGCCCTAATGTCACCAACAAACGCTGCGCTTCTGCTCCCATTGATCAGTCCTGTTACTATGACAATAATACGTCATCGTTAAAGATTGAATCAGGAGTTCATAATGGTTTTGCTACACCAGAGGCAGATAAAAAACCTGCACATTTCAAAGAGGACAACTTAGACTCATACTATAACCAAAGCCAGAATGAAGAACTCAGACCTATAAGATGTGATGCTAGTAAAGATTTCAATTCAGAGACAACGTCACATCAAATACCTGACTCTGTGAGGGCCTCCTCTGGTCCAGTTGAATCTTCCATGCAGACTAACAACATGAAGCACTCCCAGACAAAGCTACACAGGCACAGTGCTCCTGAGAAACTACTGGCTACACAGCTCGAGTTGCTGCAGTTTGATAATGACAGCTCATCACTGGAGCCTTATATTCCTTCAAAGCCCTCAAATCCATCCCCTAACCAGTGGTCCCAGTCAGGACTCCAGCCTGAGAGGGACCAGGATGCTTCGCACAACCACCTGCAGGCTCCGTCAAGCAAATGGAGTGGCAGCCGCTGCTCAACTCCTGGATCTGTGTTCCTGGAGGGAGAGGGTGATGATGGGGATTTAAGTGAGAGGGTAGTTGTAAATGGAGGTTCCCCCTCCCCAATTACTCATCAAGTCCCCTGGGGCCGCTCTGTAAGTGTGCCAGGAGACCACACGGGATCATCTGCCCAGGGAAGAATGAATTCTGAACTGATACTTGAGAAAGACTTTGAGCCTCTTAGTGCTGCTGCTAGTGTGGATACATTGCTGGTGGAGCAGAAGGCTGCAGAGAGAGGAAGAGGTTTAGGAAAAAATGAAGAGAATACTGATGGAGATGCAGCCATGAAGAAGTCCTCAAGGAACCAACGACGGAACCGGCGTCGAAGCGAGCGCTTTGCTACAAATCTCCGAAATGAGATTCAAAGGAAAAAGGCTCAGCTTCAAAGCAGTCGTGGACCAGGAGGTTTGCTCTGCAGTGGGGAAACTGTTCATGAGGAGGGCTCAGACTTCCATGAGGAAGGAGAACACTCGCATCCTCCTTCCCAAGAAAGAAGCACTAAAGTTGTGTTTGCCACACCGGTTATTTCACAAGATGTTCGCCCATCAGCACCAGTGGAGAAGTCAAACTGTGATGCCTTGCCAAATCAACCCCTGTCAACACCATGCACTCAAAACAACACCATATCCAGGTCAGTTCAGATTCTGGATCCAGGTGTACCTAACTTTGGTGTTGGTATTCGAGTGATAGAGGAACCAGCCCCTGCTGGCAAAGCTCGCCGTTGGCGCTGGACCCCCGAACATAAACTCCAACCAGAACCTGAACCAGAAAAACGTGGAGGTTTGGGTGAAAGGGTGTTGGGTGTCACAGGTTCTCGGCACGGAGTTTGTGCCTTCACCACTTCTTCCTACACTCGATCCTCTTCCTGTTCAAGGATCGATGAGTCTGATATTCTTCCATTTGCAGATAGAAGGAAGTTCTTTGAAGAGACAAGCAAGGGTGGTTCACAGCTGTCAAGTCTGGCTAATCGTAGACAGAAGAACATATCACACCAGCCTGACCACCAAGGAGCAGCGGAACTCTCCTTCCAGCACCAAGCCCAAAGGAGATACTCATTCCAAGGGGGTCTTAAGCAGGAGAGTGCTCTTGTCTCAAACACTGTGGAGGCCAGGAGGCAGTCCATGAGTACCAGCAGGGAGAGAGAAAAAGAGAGAGAACGAGAGAGGGTAGAAAGGGTACGCAAGCGGGAAAGACAGCTGGAGAGGGAAAGGCAGGAGAGGGAATTAGAAATGGAGAGGGTAAGACTGAGGGAGATGGAGCGAGAGAGAGAACAAGAGGAGAGGGCAAGACAGTGGGAGAGGGAAAGAGAGAGGGATCTGGAATTGGAGAGGGAAAGAGAGATGGAGAGGGCTCGAGAAAAGGACAGACTCAACAGAGAAAGAGAGGAACAGCTGGAGCGGGAACGAGACAGGCAAAAGCAGGAGGATGCTCAGCTCATGTCACACCAGGAGTTTTACAGTAGCTCAAGCATCAAAGAGAAGCATCAAGATTTCCAGCACAAGGACAGTTTCCACAGCTTTCAGCCCAAGACTCAAGGTTTCTCCCAAGTCCAGAATCACGTTCCGCGGTCTGCTTTTTATCCAGTCAGCACCCATCCCCAGCACCCAGGGAGCCAGCAACCTCTGCACCAGGGATACAATGCAAGGAGCTATACGCCCACAGAGGTAAGAGTGGCACACTTACAAATACATTTAACATCAACATGTGTTGCGACATTGCATTTCAGCTTCAAGAGTACGGGGCCATGTTGGATCTTAGCTTTGACTTTATCGGGTTTATAGAAGAATGAAGTTGGTTGATGTTTGGGCTGAGAGCCACTTCAAGCAGGTGGTAACAACACTTGACATATGTACTAGGGATGTCACAATTCCAAAAATTCAGGAATCGATACCGATACCACTAAAAGTACAAGATTCCCTATACCAAATTGATACTACTGTGAAAAAAAAAAAAAATCCTAAGAACTCATAAACTTAAACAAGAAATACTTTAAGTATTTGCATATAAATGAATATTGCTGTTGCTTCTAACTCTCGTCACTGTCAGTCACAGTTTACTGTTTTGAATGCACAGACATGGTTGGCTGAGTGGTATCACGTGGGATGGCTCTACATACATGCAATTGATCTGTGTGTTTCCTCATCTACTCTCCTGTAAGCTGCGCTGGTTACAATAGAAGCGCTCCACCACTGTAGGTCCGGGTCCGTATGGGACGGCTTCTGGGTCCAGACCCGGTCCGCAGTCTACCTGTTAGTAACTGCTGGTGTAGTTTTCTTGTTGTCATAGGGCTGTGCAATTAATCGAAATTCAATTACGATTTCGATTATTACACGCAACGATTACAAAAATTATGTAATCGAGAAAAAACGATTATTAATTTTGAGTTGTTTTAATTCACGCGCACACAAGCTACCATGAGCTGCTCTGCCCCACCCCCCTCTAAGCTACTGCTGCCTTCTAGCCGGCAGGTCCACCCCAAGAGGAAAGTTGTACCTAGCGGTCTGGAAAAATGGCAGGAGAATCACAGCAGAAGTGCTTGGTAAACAAAAAAGGCAAGTCAAATTAAATTGTATGGAATCACTTTGGGTTTGATGAAGAAGACGAAGAGCAAAAACACATCACGTGCAAAAAGTGTTTCGTAGTTGTGTCCGCACCGACCAGTAAGACAACAAACCTTTTTAACCATTTAAAGTTTAACCACCGCCACCTTTATCATAATCTTTATCTTATGAAAAACTAAAACGCATAAAAACAACTTCGTCCGCAATGCAATCTTCAGTCTCCGAATCTCTTTACGCTGCAACTCCCGTATTAACCTAACCCTAACCCGTATAACCCTAATGTGCGCATTGTACAGGGTGTCCCATAAGTCTCCATACATAGGAAAAATAAACGTTTCTTGACATAAACCATTTTTATTTATATAATATGCTCTATATGACTGCCATTTTGTCGGGAACACATTTCAATGCGTGTCCTCCACTGCTGAAGAACTATAAAGAAAAAATATAAAGAAATACATGTTAGAACAATATGTATTATGTCTCCTTCAATTATTGCTAAAATAATCGTGATTATTTTTTTTTCTATAATCGAGCAGCCCTATGTTGTCAACATTTCGTATCGGCGGTGGTCCGAATGGGCCAGGCTGTAAAAACTGCGTCAGACCATCGGACCAGTGCCGATGTTAAGCCCTGACGGTATTGCATGTCAGATGTTTAATGCTGAATAATGGAACTCACCTTGAATTCTTTAAACAGATCTGGGTGCCTGTCTCGAAGGTGCTTTGCTAGGTTTGTTGTAACCCCCCCCCCCCCCCCCCCACCTCCCCGTTTGATTTCTGCAGTTGTGGTGTTTACATAATGGCTTATGCGTGTCCATAACCATGTCGTGGTCGTCTACCTGAAATACTTCCACACACGACTTTTGGTCCTTTTTTGTCAATTAGACGAGGCGGAGCTTTAGCTGTAGCTGTGTCCATTCTTTCATGCGTTGCTGTACCCGTTGCATGTGTACTGTCGGTGCGTACTGACCCCATCAATTCCGGAGGAGTAGTAGCCTACTGATGGTATCGATTCTCATGCAGGCATCCGTTTTTCCATATCTTAAAAAAATTAGTATCAACGGTTCTTTTTTCATCATAGTATCGAATGGTATCATAAGTAGCGGTTCTTATGACATCCCTAATGTGTACATATTTAATGTTGCTAGCTGGATTAAATCATGTTTGCCGTTTTAATAAAGCCTCCGTGTGTCATATGTGTTTTTTATGTGACTATTACATCTATCAAATCATTCCCTTGGTTCAAAGAGTCAAGTCAAATAGATCTTTATTCGTCCCTTGAGAAGCAGTGCTTGTGCAGCAGCAGTACAACATGAGATCAAACCCACAGTCAGTTAAACAGTGATGTAATATAGTAAGAAAAGAAAACACAGATAAATCATTCTGTTTTACCAGAAGAGAATTAATCAGATTACAAGGAACCTTTAAGTGTGGCTGGTCCAGCTGATCTAATTTTTTTTTTCTACTGGCGTTTAGCGGTGAAATGGGTCAGGCTTGGATTGTTTTGGCTAGTGGTTATTTGACGCATCATCTTATCTGGAACCAGAGGAACAAGTGGTTTCCTTTTTCTGTTGAGTAGCTGTGATACTTCTACAGACCATTATCAACTATGTTAGTGTGTGTTACTGTTTTAGATCGACTGACGTGTTCTGATGGATGAAAGAAAAAGTAAAGATGAGAAACTCTTGGTAAAACTTGGTGAAGTAACATATCCACTAGGGGAGCTCAAGTCAAATGTCTCTCAATTCTTTACAAGTTCAACTGTTTTAGTAAATTGGTAGCATGCATTTTTTGTAAAACAATACATGTTCAATAAATGCAAGAGTCATTTAGTTCAATTATTGCCCTGTTGCACAATTTTGCTCGTTTTTCAACTTCACTTCTTTCTCCATAGAACCATCTCTGTTTAATTTCAAACTCATTTCAAAACTTTCATAACTGTCATTCTTTTTTTTCCCAGTCCTGTTGATTTATGGTTACTCTAACTTGGCGTTTTCATCCTTACGCTTTTCTGTCGGATTTGTGCAGCAAATGCCAAGAAAGTTCTTTGTACACTTGTATAAAACTGACTGTATTTCTGATCCATTGACAAACACATTTAGAAAAGTGGTAGCTTCTGGGCAGACATCGAACAGCTTGCTTGCTAAGCTAAATAACAGTCAGTCTCCCTGCGCGGAAACCAAGCAACGGCTTTTAGAGTGAAGACAAACTTTACAGCTTGCAGAAATCAGACTGTGGTTTTGGACTGAAGTGAAATGACCACTGGAGACTGAAACCCATACTGGGTCATTTAAACAGCACCAGTAAAGGGATGGAGCAGCCTCATTTGGTTGTTGCAACTAAGTGGCCACTCGGTCCAAGTGCTCCGTGGTTGACTGCTTGGTTTGAAGTTGAACCTTACATCCTGCATGCGGTCTGAGTCTGAAATTCTCATTGAAAATCCATCGGATCGTTGCAAGAGTTCATGGAACTAGAGGAGATTAGGCAACAACGGTGGTCACTTGTGTCAGCGATAATAACAGCGTAGAGTTACATCTCAACCACAAATTGATTTGAGTTTCTTGGCAGGGGGTGCAGCCCCTCTTCTGAACTTCAACCTATTGTAACCTTATCATGTGATGCTGAGAAAAGCCAAGCGGACATTTGTTTTGGACTAGATGTATCTTTAATTCAGCAGATATTTTGCTCAAGCTTGTTTTCATGCGGTTTTGTGTGACGGTGCCTTGGGGGGCCCTTGAACCCTTGGTTCCTCCATGTTGGGACCCTTTTCAAATGAAAGGTTGTTGGTTTGATGCCACAGCGATAACACATACATTGAGTGCTTGTTTTATTGTTTACTGCCGCTGACAGCGTCCAACATCTTTAACGGTAACAGATGTGCTGGATCAACGACATCACTGATTTCAGCCTTTTTTCCTTATAGCCCCCCCCCATTTATATTTAGGAAATGCGTAGTGCCCCCAGTCCACACAAATACCCACACTGCAAAAAAGGGGTGTCTAAAAACAAGATAAAAACACTAAATCTGAGGAAAAAGTTACTGAAAACAAGTGAAATATCTGTCCATGCAGCAAGATAAATTCACTTGACAAGATTTCTTGAATTAAGATTGTTAAACCTGGAAATGAGCATGTCTACAGATGTAGGAACACTTAAAATAATAAATTGACTCTTAAAACAAGATAAATTATCTAACACCTCTAAATTTAAGTTTTTTGGGGGTTTTTTGTTTTTTTTTTTTAAATCTTGGTAAGAACCAAATAATTTGCAGTGAACATTAAAGTGAGTGGCAGAAATTAGTGCAAACTATTGTTTTTTCCGGCTCTTTTTTCCTTAGTTTATTCCAGGTATTCTGTGGTTAATGTTGGTACCAGTCTTATGGAAGTAGGAGTGGTTTAAAAAAAACTTGAAAATTATCCACACAAATACCAACGCTGCAAAAAAGGGGTGTCAAAACAAGAAAAAAACACTAAATCTGACGAAAAATATTGAAAACAAGTGAAATATCTGTCCATGCAGCAAGATAAATTCACTTGACAAGATTTCTTGAATTCAGATTGTTAAATCTAGAAATAAGCGTGTCTACAGATGTAGGAACACTTAAAATAAGAAATTGACTCTTAAAACAAGATAAATTATCTAACACCTCTAAATCTAAGTTTGATTGTTTTGGGTTTTTTTTGTCTGGGTCAGAACCAAATAATTTGCAGTAAACATTGAAGTGAGTGGCAGAAATTAGTGAAAACTATTGTTTTTTTCCTTAATTTATTCCAGGTATTCTGTGGTTAATGTTGGTACCAACGTTATAGAAGTTAAGAATGATTTTTTTAAAAAAAACTTGAAAATGTATCTTCATTTGAATAATCTGATTGATCCATTAATGACATCCTGACTTTTTTGATATGTTTGTTTTGGATGAGTAAAGCTGGAGGTTTAACCACTTAGTCTCTGCACTAAAAAAAGCACTTATTGGAATTTCTTCATGTTAACTAACAAGTGCATAAATGTAACTGCTTTGGACAAATATAATATTTTAATAATGTGCCAGGTTTGTTGTAAAATTTATGGCGTTATTTCTTGAACAGAATTTGCATTGTGACTAAAATATCCTGAACCAAATTAATCAAACTGAATCTGAAATCTTTGGGAAATGAGTAGCATCACCCATCCCAACTGGAGGGGTCAGTTGGGGTCTGGTTTTAGTAGCCAGAGCAGACGAAGTCTCACAGATTCTTTGTGATCTTTGGCGCCCCCAACCCCAGTTGTGGAACCATACAGCTTTTTACAGAGGCATCCACTCACATACCGCATAAGTTTCAAATCAAATAGTAAAAATAGCTTTCGTAAAGGTATGTGTTTGTGTGTCGGACATAGGAAGGAAACTGCCTGGTGTTATTAGTGGTCTTTAACTCAGTGGGGTCTCATCTGAGAAGTCCAGCTGTGTTTTCAGAAATGTTAGGAAATAGGTCAGTTGAATTTTTCTTGGCAGAATCAGAGTTACATGACTTTTTTTTCAGCTTCAGTGGAAACACTTCAGCTGAAAATTAGATCTATACTTTGCATCAGTTCGATTTCCCAAAGGACATTTCTGAACGGTGTCACTGTTCACTATCTACCGAACTAGCTTGCATCTTTACATCATGTTTTAATTTATTTAAATCAAATCAATCAAGTCACTGTAACTTGAGAGGTTAAAAGGGACCAAGTTAATGCCAGATTTTTCCCTACAAATGTTTTAATACCTTTTAGTATTTATTGTGATAAGATTATTTTAATGATCCTTTAAATCTCTTGAGTCTCTGAAAATATCTGCTCTGGGTACTTGAGCGTATTATTGCAAACCGGTTTCCATTTTACTCATTTTCTGCTCTCTTGACACCAAAGGATTGCCAATTACGTTTAATTGAAAGACCGTTGCAATAAAAATGAACACTCAGATTTGCATTGCAGGCTTTTAAATTTATATGTGTGTGTGTGTGTGTGTTCCTCAGTGGTATATTTATACAGTTTATTCCCTTTCCTCTGTGTGTGTCTACTGGCTGCCATATCTCTCAGACCGGTAATGAAAGGGCAATGAGTTTGTTCAGCATTCCACTGGTGGATTAATAACCACTATAATACAGATGTATCCTGTACTGTAGCTATAATGAGCAAAGCCTCACATGAACTAGTAGATAAATACTTTCATCAGGAGTAAAAATGACATTCTGTTTTCCAGCTAAAATAAATAATTTGCATTTCCAGGGTTTTGTTGAAGTATGAAGTAGAATTAGGGGTTTTGGGAGTATCTCCAAATCCGAGGCCATGGTTCTCGACAGGAAAAAGGTGGTTTGCCCTCTCTGGGTCGGTGGGGAGTCTTTGCCCCAAGTGGAGGAGTTTAAGTATCTCGGGGTCTTGTTCACGAGTGAGGGAAGGATGGAGCGTGAGATTGACAGATGGATCGGTGCAGCGTCTGCAGTGATGCGGACGTTGTATCGGTCTGTCGTGGTGAAGAAGGAGCTGAGCCGAGAGGCGAAGCTTTCGATTTACCGGTCAGTCTACGTTCCTACCCTCACCTATGGTCATGAGCTTTGGGTCATGATTGAAAGGACAAGATCCTGGATACAAGTGGTCGAAATGAGTTTCCTCCGTAGGGTGGCTGGGCGCACCCTTAGGGATAGGGTGAGGAGCTCAGAGTAGAGCCGCTGCTCCTCCACATCCAGAGGGGCCAGCTGAGGTGGCTCAGGCATCTGTTTCGGATGCCTCCTGGACGCCTCCCTGGGGAGGTGTTCCGGGCATGTCCCACCAGGAGGAGACCTCAGGGAAGACCTAGGACACGCTGGAGAGACTATTGCCATATTTCCACTTCGTGGTATCGGCTCGACTTGGCCTTTTTGCGTTTCCATTGCGTTTCCATAAATTAACACCTTAATTTAAAGGAATACGCAATAGTAATTATACTCTGATGCATTTCTTCCTTAATGATAGGAGTATTAAGTTCTACATTCACACAGTTGGCAGTTTGTTGTAGCTTTTCTTACTGGCTTTGGATGCAGCATTTGTGTTGCTTTTATTTTAGATTAGTTTGTTCTCCCTTTGGAACTAGAAAAGCACTCGGAGAGGGCAAACCTCCGCAAAGGCAGATCAGGCCCCCCCTACCCAATCACCACCAAAATGTAATAATTTTTTCCTTGTGCCAGTATCAGCATTTCCTGAAAATTTATGAAAATCCCTCCATAAGTTTTTGAGCTATCTTGCTAACAGACTAACAAACAGACAGACAGACAAACAAACCCCGATGAAAACATAACCTCGGCAGAGGTAATTTTATTCTGATGTACTTCTTCCTTAATGATAAGAGTATTAAGACAAGGCAAGGCAAGTTTATTTGTATAGCACATTTCAGCAACAAGGCAATTCAAGGTGCTTTACACAGGACACTGAAATATGACAGGGAAAAAGTAAAACATTATAAAAGAAACATGTAAAAGGTGATTAAAAACAGTAAGTGAGAAGACAACACATAAAAGCCAAAAATATAAAAACACACACATATTAAAGTAAGAGTTGCAGTGCAGAGTTTCAAAAGAGAATATAAAATTTAAAAATATATAAGGTCTACATTCACACAGTTGGCAGTTTGTTTTAGCTTTTCTTATTGGCTTTGGATGCAGCATTTGTGTAGCTTTTATTTTAGATTAGTTTGTTCTCCCTATGGAACTACAAAAACAGTGCAGATCACCCCCCCTTGTGCCAGTATTAACATTTCCTGAAAATTTCATCAAAATCCTTCCATAACTTTTTGAGTTATCTGGCTAACAGACAAACAAACCCCAATGAAAACTCAAGAAAAGCACTCGGAGAGCACAGACTTCCACCAAGACAGATCTGCCCCCCACCCCCCGATCACCATCAAAATTTAATCATTTCTTCCTTGTGCCAGCACCAACATTTCCTGAAAGTTTTGTGAAAATCCATCCATAACTGTTTGAGTTATCTTGCTAAGAATCAAACAAACACGCACGCACGCAAACACACAAAGCAAAGCGATCACAATACCTCCTGGCAGAGGTAAAAACCTCCTTGGCAGAGGTAAAAATGTGCAGCTCTAAACCTGTATGTGTTGGTGATTGTTTTTCGGGTACCTCTGCTGTCTCTTCTATGTGACACGCTAGCAGCTAGACATGAAAAACTTTGGTTTACATAGAGCCCTTATCTCATACGACATAAAAATTCAGCACAAAATACACCATCATTCTTATCAGTACTGAAGTATATTACAGGGTGGGCTCACACACCCACTTCCCCTCAAAAGTCCATCCACTGAGGTCTTAAGAAATATGACTGAATCAGTGAATTCTGACTAGCATCTGATCGAAGCCTTCCTTCATTCCTTTGTGTTATTAACCGGCTTTAAATGTCTTCCACAGATGTATCCCGCCCGGCAACAGGAAATAGCCAAGCTCAACAGGAAGTACAGCCTGACCGAGAGGTGAGCCACTTCCTCTGGCAACCACAAAGTACAGGATTACACTTATAAACCTCTTTGTTTGACAGGAATGAGTTATATTTCTGCCTGTGTCGTGGCACACACAGAAGGATCTCTTGTGCGATTGTTTGTGAGAGGAGACTTGAGGAGGGGTCGGCCCATTGTAAGTGGGCAGGGTGGAAATCCCACTCAGTCATGCCTGGCTGTGATTTGACTATAATGAGGTCTAAGTGTGCAGAGCAATCATCCATGCTCAAAATGTGACCATAATGATATGTGGTCGGACGGTGATTCCTGTAGGTTAGCATGTAGGGGGAGGTACGACGGATACGCATGGCTTGCGAAAGGGGCTCTACTCATATTTGACCTGAGACAGAAACGGTTCAGTGAGTCAGGAATGCAAAGAGGAAGCATTTACAGTAATTTAACCACTTTCTCCGTCTGTGCTTTTAAAAATTTCGTAACAGGCGTTTTATTTAAAGAAAACTGACCATTTCTTTTTAGAAATTTAGATCTTTGCATCCATTTTTACTTACAGTGCCTTTTTAAGCCGACTCTAATTATGAGCAGGTAGCTGTACTTTAGAGTTCATCGATTAATTTGTTTTATTTTCTGTGGTTAATCCCGACAAATAGCATTCATATTGTATTCATATCGCATTCACACTACCTAAATTTTTCTTTTAGTTGTTATTCTGTACGTTAACTCGAACAACCTGAAGTAGTCATGACTAGGGTTGTAAGAAAATATCGGTTCTGCAATATATCGTGATATTTCATTTCACAATACTGTATTAATATTAAAAAGTACTGTATCGATATTTTTAAGTATATAATCAAATGCAGATATAGCGGAGGTTCATTGTTTTGTTTTTTTTGTTTTCTTTATTGTTTACAGCGGTGTGCAAAAATATTAGAATACTTGTCAAATCTTAAGAAACTGGTGGTTTATTTTTTTCCCAGAGCCTTCCCAAAAAAAGTGAAATTCAGGCTCTGGGAAAAAAAAATAAACCACCAGTTTCTTAAGATTTGACAATTGTAATATTTTTGCACACCACTGTATATTTTATTTATTATTATTATTTAACACTGTTTTATTAGATAATGGTTATTTGAAGCATCCTAAAAGTACTTTTTACTGTCTGAGAGGCAGATGTTAGCTCCTTTGTTGGGATTGCACCAAAATATTGTTCTGATGTTAGATATGAACTGATAGAATATGAACATTTGAGCAGGATCTGAAACTGTAATGTCTGTAAAATCTAATTTAAGTTTTAACAAAGGAACATTTTGTGATATAGCATTAGATCCTGTAATGATCAAATAAAAACATGTTTAGTATTTGTGCATATTTCTGGTGTGATTCAATTCTTCCAGGAAATAATCATTTTTTAAAAAGAAACAAACAAAATATTGCCTTTTTAACAGTATCGTAATATATCGTATCATGATCCTAGTGTTGTGATTTGTATCGTATCGCCAGATTCTTGCCAATACACACCCCTAGTCATGACATTTTTATTTTGGTTGGACTATTTCTCTGTGCATGCACTAAATACATATTCTGTTACAGCGTTCAAAGCCTGAATAATTGCCCTCCTTTTCTTCACTAGTTAATGCACAGATAACAAGGAGAGGGACTGATGGTAAAAAATAATCAATTGTATCAGTTACATTGCATAATAATTGGTGTATGTCATGCTGAATTCAATTAAAGGAATGTTAGTTGCTTCATTTTCACCGTCATGTTTCATATTGAATTTGCCTTGACAATAGTCGCTTTTTCATTGACCCTCAAATTGCGCAAATATAACTTGCGCATAAAAATTTGCCTAATGGAAAAACGATAATTTCGCCAAAAGTCTCATTTTTTGATTAAAACTTTTTGCGTTGGCAAGAGGTGGTTTTTCGGGCGTAGCACAAATGGTATATCACACAAAACTGCAATGGAAAGACCTTTTTTTTCGCAACTAGAGTCAGGTGAATTAAAAAAACAGATATTGATGTACGTTACAAAAAGCGAAGAAGAAACATGTCGCGGTATGTGTGGACACACCAGGAAACCTGATCATATTTTAATTAAGTACGAGATAGAAGGGTAATATATAATAATAATGAATATATCTGTAAATCAACACCATATTTACGTTCGTCGCCATGTTTATGGAATGACTTCTCGTGTCATCTCGCAATAATAAATAAACAAATCATCGCATTTGTGATTTAATGGAAAAACTGACACTACGCACTTCTGTTTTTCCAACATTTAGTAAATATCTGTAAAGTTTTGCGCAGATGACCAGTGGAAAAGTAACTAATGAAACACATTTGAGAGGAGATGCCAGCCCTTGTGTTTGGGTAAAAATGACTATGATATCACCACTTTTTGTGCATTGTTTGATCATTTGTGAAGCAGCTAAAATTTGCTTAGAGGTCTTATTTCTGTCTTTGTGCATAAGAAATCAATATAATTGAATCCCCAAAGGAACTTTGTGTTGGTAAATGCAAGTTATGCAAATTTACAGGATTTCACTTCTGTTGCAACATGTTGATGCTCATATGAACTATGTTTTCAGCTCAAAAATGTCCAATTTCATCACAATTAATACTATATTTTCATGTCACAAATGGCCAAGTTATATTTGAACTGAATTTACCTGAAAAACAAATACTCTATTCTTTTAGATTCCCCAGTTTTTCTTACCAGATTCTATACTACATATCACATGTTTTATTTTTACAGGTTTAATATGGAGTATGATGCTGATCCATCCTGTTTATGTTACGCCAATACATACATTAAGAATGTCACACGTCACTTTTTAAATCAACAGTTTTCTAATAATAAGCATTTTTATAAAGAAATAACAATTCTATATTGTTATTTACTCTTTAGTATGATGATAAACTATACAATAAATAATTGTGATCCTAGTTTTTGCACAGGGATCATTAGTGTAAACGGTGACATGGCTGCCGAGCATCAGTATGATGGGATCTGTAACAACCATGTCACATCCGTCCACTGCCACATTTTGTGTTTTTGTGTCAGCTGTTATTGTTTTAGATCCACAATACTAACATTTATGAATAAGAGGAGAATTAGCAATAGTAAGTATATAAGTTTATTACAAATAAAGTACTGGTACTGACCAGAGCATCATGGGTAATGTCACGTCCGTCCACCAGCAAAAGTTTTCACATACACGTGCTATTCAAAATCCAATATTTCTGAAAATAGAGCTTCCACTGTCAAATAATATCAGTAGTCTGTGCACAAATGGATTAGCATTATTTCAACACAGTTCTATGCATTTCTTATAACTTTTTTTTTTTTTGACAAAAATGGCCACTCATTTGACCCCCTAAGTAAATTTTAGCCGGTAGCTAAATGCACCAAAATACAATATACAGACATTGACTGAGTCCATATACCTGCCGAACCTAAAAAACAGATTGACACATTATTTGAGTCATGCCATTTACATGCAGACGATGTCTTTTTTCCTCTCTTTCATACCATAGGGACTACCCAAACAGGAGGTGGGAGTCCCGACCACCAGAGACCACCAGTCAGCACCACCAGGGTCGATGGGGCCCGAGGCAGATTGAGAACAGCACTGCTGACCGAAACGGTTATGCGTTGGCTCCTCCACCCGCTCCACTTTCGCTAAGGGGACGAGCCATGTCTGAAAACGATATCCGCTTCGACAGCAGCCACCGCTGGTCACCATCCATCTCCACGGCAACCAGCCAGATTCTGAGTGAAGTGGAGGAGGGAGCAGTGAGCACAACCAGGCCAAACAAGAAGAAGACACCACCTCCGCCCAGACCGCCGCCTCCAAAGTGGGACCAGTTCCACCGCAGGCGTGCATCTCACCACGCCCTTTTTTCAACTTCTTCTACCTCTGCCACTCCTCAGTCCATTCCCTCAACCTTCAACTCTACAGAGGGAAACCATGTGACCCATGCCTCCTCATACACCCCCGCATCTGAAACCTCCAGGCAGAGGTCCTACAGTCTTCCACCTCAGAGGCAGGAAGTGACGGAGGGATGTCCACGCTGCAGCTGCAACCAAACCCAGGCGTCCCAGGAACCCTCGTTTCCCCACACTCTGTCCAACCAGAGCCAACCACAAATGCAGGAACACCACTTTCGCCACAGCCCGTCCAATCAGAACCAGACTCAGCTTCAAGAGCCGCTGTTTCAAATCGCACCGCCCAGTCCCATGTTCTCCAGGCGAGCCTTCCGACCGGTGGCCCCACCTCAGAGAGAGAGGGAGGGGAACCTGAGGAGCACATACAGCGGACAGCAGGAGAAGGTTGACAGTTTTGCTCTCCCTCCTCCTCCACCGCCAGTAGCAGAGGATAGTGTTAACAGGTGAGCCCAACATGTCTCAATGTCAATGTCTACTGCTGCATCTGTCATCAGTAATGTTATATATTAAAGGGTACCTTTCAGTAGATGATTTAGAGAAGCAGACAGGAGAATGGGGGTAGCTGCAAATTGCATTTTAGCCTCCTAAAAATGTATGTATTAGGGATGCACCGATACCACTTTTTTCCAGATCGAGTACGAGTATTTACATTTGAGTACTTGCCGATACCGAGTACCGATACGAGTCCTTAATAATCCCATTAAAGTTCTTAGTTCCTTTTGTAAATGTGCCTTATTGTCGTTGTCATTAGTCTGACTGGAACAAAGTGCTGCTACTGACATTTATTGTGTTGGATTGAGCGTTTCTCAATTAATCCACCAGGGGGTGGTGCTCTGAATTAACCATACTGGACAAATACCACGAAGAAGAGTAAAGTTTTTTGAGAAGAAGAAGAAGAAAGTCAGTAATAACAATCACGGAGATGAGAGAGGCAACACTAATGTGATACTAATATTGCAGCGTTTTCGCTGGTAAGGTTTAAAAGTGAAGCTTCAGCAGGAAGAGAAAAGAGAAATGAGTGATGAGTTTCGTTTTCACTTCCACTGGCGGCGGTCCGCACCGCTCTGTACTCCTGGTGGTATTCTCTGTTGGGTACGCATCTGCCAGAACTGGAAAACGGATGGAATGTACGCAGAGGACGGACAGAACGCTGCGTCCGTATCTGTCTGTGTCTTTAACGTTACTTGCAGTCAGCGTTACTTTTGTCACTGTCATTTATTTTGAAAAATCTCCACACTCTTCACACTCCCCACACATTATTCCTCCTCCTCGTACCTGCTGCACTGAACTGTGAATGTCACACTGCCGTAAGTGGTATTGGTGCAGTGTATGGGATATCTTTTACGAGTACGAATACAAGTACACACAGAGTATTGGTATCGGTGCATCCCTAATACGTATGCTAAAATATAGACTATTTTTGCTGCTTTACCGTGCTGTCAAATATCCCATTCTGTAGCCTTTGTTTCATTTGTTTGTTATTTTGGATCCAAACTTGAGTTTAAACACTAAAACAAAAAACCTGTAAGAAAATCATTAATAAAATAAATAGAAAAAGCCCAAATAGTCTGAAGTGTTACGCAATAGGAGGAAGAATAAAACCACCAGGCCAGATTTAAGATCCTAACTACCCCTTCAATTTTTCTTAGAAATTTTTGTAAATTCATTTTATTTTTAAACATTGCTGACGCCTTAACTGATTGTGTCTCTGCAGTTTCTCTGACATGGATACCAGCCACAGCCCAGACCAGGACAGAATGACAGTGAAAACTCACAACAACACGCGACATGATGCTGAGTGGGAAAGAGCCCAATCTCCCAGAATTCATAGCGACACAGCGCATCCTCCTGTGATTGAAAATGGAGGTGTCAGCGGGGTTTTACCTGCTGAATCCTTCTTCTCCATAGACTACCAACAGGAGCAGCAGCAACTCAGCACGAACACAGAGTTCCAGAACTTCAACAACAACTTCAGTAACACTGAGCAGCAGAAGATCCCCGAACCAGGAACAGAATCGGAGACGACCCTCAGTCCGAGTCCTGCCCACAGTCTGGAGGCAGAACTGGACGTTCCCATGGAAACCGATATCGATGACTTCCAGGAAGAGGAGCTCCCGACGGTGAGCGAACCAATCACCAGCGAGCTCCCGTGCTTTGCGCTGCCGGTCACCGTCCTGGAGACGGACATCGACACTTTACCGGATGCGGAGAGCTCGCCGCGGGGCCGGACGAGGGCGGAGAGCAGCTCGGTGGAGGAGGAGCTGGAGGTCGGGGAGGGCAGCAGCAGAGAGGGGCTGAGTCTGGAGGAGATCTTCCCCCACAGCAGCGAGGGAGAGTCGGGCACAGAGAGCTGGAGAGGGGCCTACCAGACCATGGAGCACAGCACAGACAGCTTAGATAGGTAACCTCACTCACTGGTTCTCAAAACCTTTTATGGGACACCTTACTGATGCTAACTTTCTCTTTTGTCTGCGCTAATTTTACAAGTTGGACAGTAGATGCTAGTACTCATATCTTTTATTTACCTCTTCACCTTCTCCTTGGTATCAAGGCAAGGCAAGTTTATTTGTATAGCACATTTCAGCAACAAGACAATTCTAGGTGCTTCACACAGGACATTGAAATACGACGACAGGGAAAAGAAACACATTTAAAACACTATAAAAGAAAACATGTAAAAGGTGATTAAAAACAGCAAGTAAGAAAACAACACATAAAATACACATATTAAAGAGTTGCAGTGCAGATTTTCAAAGGAGAATATAAAATTTTAAAAGTCAAAAGCCTTTTAGTCAAAGGCAGCAGTGAACAGGTGAGTCTTTAACCTTGACTTAAAAGAACTCAGACTCTCGGCAGACCTGATAGTTTCTTCTAGTTTGTTCCAGATATACGAAGCATAGAAACTGAACGCTGATTCTCCATGTTTAGTTCTGACTTTTGGAACCCAGAGCAGACCTGCACCCGACGACCTGAGTGGTCTAGATGGTTCATACAGGACTAGAAGGTCTCTGATGTATTTTGGGCCTAAACCATTCAGTGCTTTATATGTTAGCAAGAGAATTTTAAAGTCTGTTCTCTGAGAGACAGGGAGCCAGTGTAGAGACCTCCGAACTGGACTGATGTGGTCCACTCTCTTGGTCTTAGTGAGGACTCGAGCAGCAGCATTCTGGACCAGCTGATAGACTTTTAGGCAGACCAGAGAAGATACTGTTTAAGTAGTCAACTTAACTAAAGATAAATGCATGCAAATATCAGCTTAATAAAACGCAGATATGCAGTCTTTCACATCCGGTAGGGAACATAAATACCATAATACAGGGTGTCCACAAAGTCTCTTTACAATTTCAAAAATGTATTACAAAAGCAATTGATGAGCTATGCACTCAGTGGTTATCAATGTTTTTAATCACATTGTGAGATCATGTGCAATCGAATCATTGGTCCATTTTTCTTCAACGAGAGATCAATTACTGCAAATGTTGACCTTGACCTTTTGGCTGAATGTGACATCACAACTGGATGACCTTCAACCAACCATTATTTTCTAGCTAGATGGTGCCCCACTACATTGGGGACTGCATGTTGGTGGGTTCCTAAATCAGACATTTCCAGACCGGTGGATTGGAAGGGATGGCCCAGTTCCCTGGACACTTCGTTCACCAGATATCACTCCCCTTGATTTCTTTCTATGGGGTTACGTTAATGATATCGTGTATCGAACAAAGATATGCGACATCAGCGACCTGAAGCGAAAGATCATTGACATCCTTAGTCAGGCTATGATACAGCCAATGTGCAAAGAAATCCAGTACCGGGTTGATGTGCTTCATGCAGCTAATGATGCCAATATACATTTGTATTAAATAAGGCAAAAAAAAAACTTCAGTATCTACTTTTCATTTTATTACAATTTCCACAGATTTGTTTATTCATTTTTTTCTTTTGTAATAAATTTGTTAGATTGTAAAGAGACTGACACCCTGTGTTAAAGCAGGTTCTTATTAAGTTATGTTTTCATCTGGGTTTGTCTGTTTGTCTGTTAGCAAAATAACTCAAAAAGTTATGGATGGATTTTGGTGAAATTTTCAAGAAATGTTGATACTGGCACAAGGAGCAAATGATTACATTTTGGTAGTGATCGGGGTGGGGGTGGGGGGGTGGGGGCACTGATCTGCCTTGGCTCGCCTGAGACTGTGTCAGTGAATCAACACATACCAACTTATTAATCATAGCAATTTGCCAAAAAAAAAGATGAATCTAAATGCAAACTAGAAAAGCACTCGGAGAGCACAGACCTCTGCCAAGACAGATTAGGAATTTCTTGGGAGATACAGCTTATAAAATTCAAAACATAGTTAATATTTGTGACCTTTCACCTTTAAAAAATGGTAACAATTTCTAACTTTTTTTTCCGTCACCTGCAAATTTAAAAATGCAGTCATTTTCCTTAAGCTCCAGTTGTTTTCTATTTTTTTTTCATTTCATTTATTTCGTTCATGGTTGTGCATTTCATCAGCAGACATTCAATAATCATCAGGTGAACAAACATGTACACACCCATGCTCGAAACAGAGCAGAATGAAGAATATGTTATGTTTTTATTTGCCCCTTTCTGAATAATAATAGCCTTAATGGTTAGCGATACACAACTAGCTATAAAGTCATACTGTATGAAGTCAGACAAACCAAACAAAATACATCCAAAGATAATACAAATTAATACAAAACCAAGTGCAAAACTACATGTCTATGAAGTACAAAACAAAACATAGGTAAATATATACCTGACGAAATGATCAATGCAAAAGAATTACAATACCAGACCAAAATATGTAATGGCAAAAATTTACTTAGGGGGTCAAATGAGTGGCCGTTTTTGTCAAAAAAAAAAAAAAGTTGTAAGAAATGCATAGAACTGTGTTGAAATAATGCTAATCCATTTGTGCATAGACTACTGATATTATTTGACAGTGGAAGCTCTATTTTCAGAAATATTGGATTTTGAATAGCACGTGTATGTGAAAACTTTTGCTGGTGGACGGATGTGACATTACCCATGATGCTCTGGTCAGTACCAGTACTTTATTAGTAATAAACTTATAGACTTACTATTACTAATTCTCCTCTTATTCATAAATGTTAGTATTGTGGATCTAAAACAATAACAGCTGACACAAAAACACAAAATGTGTCAGTGGACAGATGTGACATGGTTGTTACAGATCCCATCGTACTGATGCTCGGCAGCCATGTCACCGTTTACACTAATGATCCCTGTGCAAAAACTAGGATCAGAATTATTTATTGTGTAGTTTATTATCATATTAAAGAGTAAATAACAATATAGAATTGTTATTTCTTCATAAAAATGCTTTTTATTCAAAAACTGTTGATTTAAAAAGTGACGTGTGACATTCTTAATGTATGTATTAGCGTAACATAAGCAGGATGGATCAGCACCATACTCCATACTGCAACCTGTAAAAATAAAACATGTGATATGTAGGATAGAATCTTGTTAGAAAAATTGGGAAATCTAAAAGAATAGACTAGAAGCACTCGGAGAGCGCAGACCTCCGCCAAGGCTGATCAGTGGCCCCCCCTGTGGGCCCCCCCCACGCCAAGGAGGTTATGTTTTTGCCAGGGTTTGTCTGTCTGTCTGTTTGTCTGTCTGTTAGTGTGCAACATAACTCAAAAAGTTATGGACAGATTTTGATGAAATTTTCAGGGTTTGTTGGAAATGCCCCCCCCCCCCCCCCCGTGGGCCCCCACACCCCAGATCACCACCAAAATTTAATCATTTCTTCCTTATCCCATTTCCAACAAACCCTGAAAATTTCATCAAAATCTGTCCATAACTTTTTGAGTTATGTTGCACACTAACGGACAGACAAACAAACAAACAAACCCTGGCAAAAACATAACCTCCTTGGCGGAGGTAAATATTTGTTTTTCAGGTAAATTCAGTTCAAATATAACTTAGCCATTTGTGACATGAAAATATAGCATTAATTGTGATGAAATTGGACATTTTTGAGCTGAAAACATAGTTCATATGACCATCAACATGTTGCAACGGAAGTGAAATCCTGTAAATTTGCATAACTTGCATTTACCAACACAAAGTTCCTTTGGGGATTCACTTAGATTGATTTCTTATGCACAAAGACATAAATAAGACCTCTAAGCAAATTTTAGCTGGTAAATAAATGTGTCACAAGATGCTTAAACAAATTTGAAGCAAAATGTAGAAACTTCTAACTATTCATATGATCTCATTGTTCTGTCTTGTTCTTGTTCTGTCCTCTTAATATCGCGTCACCTGAAGGTTAGCCCACACACTTGCTCTCTGGCTTCTCATCTTATCTTCGTCTTTTTATTTCCTTGTTTTAATTTAAGCTGTTTTCCAAACGCCCCCCCCACCTCCTTGTTTTCCGCTCGTCTCACTGAGTCCAGATAAATGATTACACTCCTGATTTATGCTGTTTTTTAATCACGGTGCTTTATGAGTGCATGTCTGTTTTACCACTCTGCTTCTGGTTTTTATCTCTGCGTAAATTAAACAAACTGTCCTGTCCGTGCCCCGTCCCTCAGGCGATCCGGTGCGAGCTCCAGCTGTTCGTCCTATTACAGCACGTCGGCAGCCAAGGCCCAGCTCCTGTCGCAGATGAAGGACTTCACCGACAACCACGAACGGGACGAGGACGACGAACTGACCTACAAGGTAACACAGGCCCGCTGCTGTTATTTTGGTTTTTGGAACATCTTCTGTACCCGATCTTCAATAAAAACACTTTTACTGTTGATGGTGAGGTGATGAAAAGTTGACAGACATGTGTTGGCTGTTATTTTCATTCCGCCACGTTTAAACAATTCCGTCTCTGTCGTGCAGAAACAGCTGATGGAGAGCCTCCGCAAGAAGCTGGGAGTGCTGAGAGAAGCTCAGAGGGGGCTGCAGGAAGACATCAGAGCCAACGCACAGCTGGGAGAGGAGGTGGGAAGACTCTCCATCTGTTAACTTTGTCGCCCATTTTGTCAACACTGTATCGACAATGGGCCCGAGACAGCAGCATCGTCTTAAAATTCACTTTTCTTTTAATTTTCTGCCAAGAAAAAACAAGTCAATTCCAGATGCAGCAAGCAATCCTCAAACACTCAAATATCCTCTTAAGCAGATGTGCTGAATACAAATAGAACTATATATTATACACTGATCATACCCAAAAAAATTAGGGAGATCCCACCTAAAAAAAAAAAAAAGCTGTAAGAAAAAGAACAACTTGGTGTCACTGACATTGTTAACCCTTTCATGCATGAATTATGAGAACCTTAGTATTTTTTTCTTGAGTGTTTTTATTCCTCTTTAGGCATGAAAAAAAACAATGTAAATTAATTTTTTTTATGAACCTATTTTTCGTGGAGTCACAAAAATGTCCACTCAGCTGGACACCATGCATTTAAGCAAAGAAACATGTATTTAACCCTTTCATGCGCAGTGGTCACTCCAGTGGACAGCTCTTCTACAGCTGTTCTCTTGTATATTCATGGGTTTTGTTGTTCTTTTCATTGTTTTTTTTTTTTTTTTTTTTACACATATCTTTATTAAAGTTTTAAGACACTACATATCTTTTCTGACATGAATTAGTAACATTATGTAGATCTCTCCTGAGCATAAACCCCCAGAATCACAAGCCCTCTCCATAGTTTTCACACAATTTATCGGTAAATACATGTTTTTATGCGTCAAAAATTAAACGTGTGGTGTCCAGCTGAGTGGACATTTTTGCAACTTCATGAATAATAGGTTCATAAGAATTTTTTTTTTCAGTATTATTTTTTGTATGTATTTTTTAAAAAATTTTTAAAATAATTTTTATTTATTTATTTTTTTTTTTTTTTATTTATTTTTCAGAAGAAAATTTTCAATCGCATTGTTTTTTTCATGCCTGAAGAGGAATTAAAAACACTCAAGAAAAAATTTTGATTAAGGTTCTCATCATTCGTGCATGAAAGGGTTAGTTATATTTTGTCCATATTGTTCAGCCCTACATGAATTATGAGAACCTTAGTCAATATTTTTTTCTTGAGTGTTTTTATTCCTCTTTAGGCATGAAAAAAACAATGGAATTGAAATTTTTTTTTATGAACCTATTTTTCGTGGAGTTACAAAAATGTCCACTCAGCTGGACACCATGCATTTAATTTCTGAAGCAAAGAAACATGTATTTAAAACTCATCATCAGAAAGTGATAAACTGTGTGAAAACTATGAAATAAAAACATTTTTAATGCCGCTAATTGCTAAATCGCTAATGTTTTCTCACATTTTATCACACTCTAATATTAGTTATTACTCATTTCATGGAGATAATATCCTCCTGAGATCCAGGAATTTGACAGTTTTAGCTTTTTTACATTAAAAAATTGTCTTGATTGGAAACTGCATAATGGAACAGTTTTTTCAGATACATTTTTAAAATAATTTTTATTTATTGATTGATTTTTTAAGGGAATGTCCTTTGTAATGCATAGCATTTTTTAAGTAAAACTGTCAAACTTTTGTCCCCTACAGAGGACAACATGCATTGCTGGGTCTCAGGAGGATATGCAAAAAAAAAAAAAAATTGTTTCAGAAAACTGTTAATTACAGTCTATTAACAATTAGCAACTGATTTACACTAAAATATGTTACTGCAGATCAGGTTTATCATAAGCACCAAAGTTACAATAATTGTATGAACTGCAGTGTTTGGGAGGATGCATAAGCGTCCACTGTGTTGGCTGATATGGAACTAAAACAACAAAACCCATGAATATACAAGAGAACAGCTGGAGAATATCTGTCCACTGTAGGGACCACTATGCATGAAATAGACAGACAGTGAAAAGGGAGGGTCCTAACAAACTAACAAATTAAGAACACATTATTGTACTGTACTAACAAACAAAAGTAAGAGGAAATGTGTTTATTTATGAATTCCTGCATGAGGGTGATTCACTCATTTACAGCAGAGGCTTTAACACCCCACCTGTTGTGTGTCGTCAGGTGGAGGGGATGGTGGTGGGGGTGTGTAAACCCAACGAGGTGGACAAGTTCCGCATGTTCATCGGCGATCTGGATAAGGTGGTGAGCCTGCTGCTTTCGCTGTCAGGGAGGCTGCTGAGAGTGGAGACCACGTTGGACACCCAGGACCCGGAGGCCGAACACCACGAGAGGGTGAGGAGGGGGAACATGTGCATGACAACTCACAGACCACAGTGGATCTACAAATGCACAAAACATTTGATAACAGGCAGGATACTGGTAAAATTACACTTAGCACATTTCAGGTTGTTCATATTCTACACATATTTACAGTAACCTATAAATAATGTTAAAAATAGGACCAATGGCCCTGTAGCTTACCGGCCAAATTAAAAGCTTTGGGAAATGTATCCAGATGCCATTTATTATCACCCAGTTCTGTGTATTTATTCTATTACAGAAATAGCCCATGTTTTGGTCATATTCCAATCAGATCTGTAAAAAATTCAAATTCCTACTTGATATCATTGATACTGATTTATTGGATCAATCCACTTCCTATCTGTTATAATGGGAAAATTTGTCAAAGTCGCACCAAATCCAGAATCAGATCCGGATCCAAATAATTTCAATACCTTGTGTTGACATCATCATACAGAAGCTGTATACCAAGTTTGAAGTCAATCGGAATTGTAGTTTTGGAGAAGAAGGCGATTGAAATTTTTGTAACAGACGACGACGACAGACAACACCTGACGAAAAAGTTTAGAAATATGAACACAAAGAACAAAAAAATACAATAAATTAACAAAATAGAAACAAAATCAATAATAACAAGAATAAAATTTGTACAACAATTTGAGAGACATGAACAAACTGAACAGAAATAAGCAAAAATTACAAAAAAAAATTAACAAATATGAACAAAATAACAATTGCAAAAACAAAACATGCACAAAAATGTGAGGGAAAAATGAACAAAATTAGGTTAAACTGGCATTTACTTCTCTTAAGATATTTCATGTTCAGATTTGTTCATGTTACTCACATTTTTATGAAAAGGTAGTTTGTAAATATCAACATTTTCATGTGAATTTTCTTTTTTACACTTAAACAAAAAAAGATTTGGGGTTGTCATTATTTATAGGTTATAATGATCTGATCCACTTTGGATCATATTGGTCTGAATGTAGAACCTGAACTAAAAGGATTTTAACATCATTGATTGTTAATATGTTATAATATGTTATATCTGGTGTAAATTTTGCATTTCACAAACATCCAATGGGCCAGATTGGACCCTTTGGTGGGCCGGATTTGGCCCAGGGGCCGTATGTTTGACACGTGTGTATTATAATGTCTAGTTGTACCATTATACTGTCCTGCTGCTTTGAATAATGATTATTGATAAGCTGATTATTTATTGTCATTGTAGATTGAGAGATTATGCATTCACACATGATTAAAATGGAGAAAAACTAAGTAAAGGCCAAAAGAAGGTGCAGAACAAATATATTATGACCAACTTACTATTTTAAATGTATTCCTTTTTATGCTTGTAATTTTATCTGTGTTCTTATTTGTATTTTATTGTCTTATTTATATTTTATTATCTTTTGTGAAGCACTTTTTGACTTCTTTTGTCTGTGAAAGGTGCTATATAAATAAACTTTGCTATTAACCTCCTCAGACCCAGTTATGGGTTTTCTGTCCACATTTGTGGACAAGAGTTTCACAACTTTATACAAAAAAAAAAGAAAAGAAAACTGTCCATCACAAAGGACATTCCGTAAAAATTTTAAAAACTGCATCTGAAAAAACTGTTGCATCATGATGTTTCCAATATAGGCACACAAAAAAAGTACTTTGCTGACATTTCCTGGGTCTTAGGTGGTTAAATATACAGGGTGTCCCATAAGTCTCCATACATAGGAGACATAATACATTCCATTCATATATGGTACATGTATTTCTTTATATTTCTTCTTTATAGTTCTTCAGCAGTGGAGGACACGCATTGAAATGTGTTCCCGACAAAATGGCAGTCATATAGAGCATATTATATAAATAAAAATGGTTTATGTCAAGAAATGTTTATTTTTCCTATGTATGGAGACTTATGGGACACCCTGTACAATGTTTAGTGAAATTTAGGCAGTAGGTGAAAATCTGCCAATATCTATGCATGTGTCTCTGTATTAAATATGACCTAAATATGGAAAAGGTGCACATGTAGGGTAAAAGTTAGTGAATGCTAGTTATGATCAAGTGAATGGGAAAAAGGAAGATTTAAAAGAAAAAAAAAAAAAAGTGACAAAACATCTTCTTCCTGTCAGTACCTCATCACTCATGTTTCCGTTTCTTTGTCTTGTAGCTCCCCCTGCTGGAGAAGAAGCGTCAGCTCATGAGGCAGCTGTCCGAGGCCCAGGACCTGAAGGACCACGTCGACCGCAGAGAGCAGGCCGTCAGCCGGGTGCTCGCCCGCTGCCTCTCCCCAGAGCAGCACCGAGATTACAGGTACAACACCACTTCCGTCTGCCGTTGAACCCTTTAACCCAGGGGTGTCAAACATGCGGCCCGTGGGCCAAATCCAGCCCGCCAAAGGGTCCAGTTCGGCCAGCGGGATGAATCAGCAAAAATTACACTTAAGATATAAAGAATCAAGGATGTCGTAGTCGTTTTTGTTCAGGTTCCACATACAGACCAATGTGATCTCAACTAAAATAATAGCATAATAACCTATAAATAAATGTTCTTAGTTTAATATGAAAAACGTAATATTACATTACATCTATAAATAAGTAAGGACAACTCCAAATTTTTCTCTTTGTTTTAGTGCAAATCTTACATTAAATGAGGAAAATATTAACATTTATAAACTATCCTTTAACAATAAAATGTGAAAAACCTGAAATTTTGAAAGTGAAATTTTAATTATTAATTATTCTTCCTGTTATTAAATATTTTGTGCCTTTGTAGATCCAGTTTGTAATATATTATTATTATTTTCTCTCAGCACGTTTTGAAATTTTTCCTTTTGAGCAAACAGTTGAATTTTTTATGAATATTTGAAATAAATCATACATTCAGAACACTCACCACAGACACTTCAGGAGCTAAACCAGGGGTGTCAAACTCATTTTCTTCCTGGGGCCACATTCAGCCCAATTTAATCTAACTTGGGCCGGATCAATAAAATAATAGCATGATAGCCAATAAATAATGACAACTGTAAAATATTTTAGTGCAAAAAATAACATTCAATTATGCCAATATTTACATTTACAATCTATCCAAACAAAAATGATGTGAATAACCTGAAAAAAATGGAATTTGTTAAGAAATATAAGAACAATTTTATCAATATTCTGCCTCAACTGTATCATTTCTACATGTGCATTACATATGAGATCTACAAAGGCACGAAACATTTAGTAACAGGCAGAATATTGTTGAAATTCCACTTGATTTTCTTTAGACATTTCAGGTTGTTCATATTTGTTCAGGTTTTTCATATTTTATTGTTAAAGGATAGTTTGTTCATGTAAACATTTTCATAATTTAATGTTTTTTACGCTAAATCAAACAGACAAAATGGGTGTTGTCATTATTTACAGGTTATTATGATATTATTTTTGAGTTTGATGCCCTAACTTGCACTTTGCAAATTCATCCCACGGGCCGGATCAGAACCTTTTGTGGGCCTGTTTTGGCCCCCGGGCCGCATGTTTGACACCTGAGGGCTAAAGGGATGATAGACAGACGCCTCAGTAACATAGATGTAAACCTGAGGAAAGTGGGTTTGTTTGTAGGATGTTTTTTTTTTTTTTGTATGAAATGTGTGTTTATGGAAAATGATTCAATCCTACAGGAATAAAAAGGTTAATCTGTGTGGTTTTATTTTTTTGTTTGGTTTTTTTTTGCAGCCACTTTGTGAAGATGAAGGCCGCCCTGTTGGTGGAGCAGAGGCAGCTGGAGGATAAGATCCGCCTGGGAGAGGAGCAGCTCCGAGGGCTGAGGGAGAGCCTGGGACTGGGACTGGGACTGGGACTGGGAATGGGAATGTCAATGGGATACGGACATTATTAAAACAAACAAACAAACAAAAAAAATACCAGAGAAGATGGAGAAGCAGGCTTTAGCTGTTTTCATGAAGGTCAAATGTTCAACTGTATTCTGTGACCCAACAGGAAACTTTTCCACCATCATTTACTGCCTGCTTTATTTTAAAAACCAAACCCTTCGTACACTTCAGCGGCAAAGGGCTTATGGGAAATGTAGTTTCCAAAACATTTTACGTATTTGAATAGATGTCCATTTTACTGACGTAGCTTTTACATTGGACTGTCTTAAAAATAGAAGTTGGGGTTTAATTTCTTTTAAATCCAGTTAAATTGTTTCATTTTTATTTCCCTCCTCGGTGGGATTCGTTTCGGCAGTTTTATAGTGGTGTATTTAATTTTGTCGAACCAAGGCTTTCAGCTCAGGTCACAGAATACAGTACAACACCAGAAACAAGCAGGTCTGGGATAAAGTGAAACCAGAGCAGTTTGGTTCCACAATAAAACAAGAACCAAACATGCAGCCGTTTGTAAAAAACACTGATTAGAATTTGAAGTATTAGCTGCAGGAGAACGGATGGACTGTCCTGACGGCTTGTGTTTAGTGAAGAAACATGAACATGAAGCACAAACTGAAGATGTGAGGAAATGAGGAAATGAGGAGTGGAGCTGCAGATACTGGAGTACGACGGAGTATTAGTGACACATGAGAAAAAAAAAAAAAAAAAACACTTGTCACTATGAGAATAAAGTCGTTATCTTTCAAGAATAAAGTCATTAATTAACAGGAATAAAGTCGTAGTTTTAAAAAAGTCATTATTTAACAAGAATAAAGTCATAATATTTTGAGAATAAAGTTATAATATAACAAGAATAAAGTTGTAGTTTAAAAAAAAATCATTTAACGAGAATAAAGTCGTCATATTTCGAGAATAAAGTCAATAATTAACAAGATTAAAGTAGTTTTAAAAAACTCATTATTTAACGAGAATAAAATCATTATTTTTCGAAAATAAAGTCATTATTTAACGAAAATAAAGTCGTTATATTCAAGAAAAAAGTCATTAACGAGAATAACATCGTAGTTTTAAAAAACTCATTATTTAACGAGAATAAAGTCGTTATTTTTCGAGAATAAAGTCATTATTTAACGAAAATAAAGTTGTTATATTTCGAGAAAGAAGTCATTAATTAACGAGAATAAAGTTGTAGTTTTAAAAATGTCATTATTTAATGAGAATAAAGTCGTAATATTTCGAGAATAAAGTCATATAATGAGAATAAAGTCGTTTAAAAAAACCCTCATTATTTAACAATTATATTATGACTTTATTCTCGAAATGTAACGACTTAATTCTCATTAATTAACAACTTCATTCTCGAAATATTACAACTTTATTCCCGTTAAATAAGGAGTTTTTTTTAAACTACTCCTTTATTCTCGTTAATTAATGACTTTATTCTCGAAATGTAACAACTTTGTTCTCGTTAAATCAGGAGTTTTTTCAAACTACTCCTTTATTCTCGTTAATTAATGACTTTATTTTCGAAATATAACAACTTTATTCTCGTTAAATGAGTTTTTAAAACTACGACTTTATTCTTGTTAATTAATGACTTTATTCTCGTAGTGACAAGTGTTTTTTTTTTTCTTATGTGGTCTTAATACGCCGTTGTACTGGAGGAATCAAACACCAAAAAAAACCAAAACAAAACACTGACATCATCTTCAGAACCATGATTAGAGCTGAGAGGGTTTGTGGACGTTGAAGGAGAAGTCACAGTTAAAGACTTAGCTAACGAAGAAAACTACACACACACACACACACACAGCGTTTGCTTCACACACTCGTACTGTAAAACTACTTTCTTCCACTTTTACACTACGTTACCAAAGACACTACCCATATCGCTTGATGACTGTTTCATTAAGACGCTGCTTATGTTTTTTAATTGTTTTTTGTTGTTTTTTTTTAATCTCCTGGTTCAGAGAATCAAAGGGAGACTCTTATCGGTGCTTCACACTAACAAAACTGTGTTTCTGTTTTACGTCCTGAAGTCAGTATTGTGAAGTGTTTGCATTAACCACCTACGGCTTGTGTTTTTTTTTCCGTATTCACCTTATTTTGTTGCAGGCCGACAACCTGCAGCCATTCAAGAAAACACATACTTTATACTGTAATAGCTAGCATAAAAGTATTCTATCACTTTATATTCACCGTTACTGTAACGCCTTTTACTGTGTGGAGTTTGACACTTCGCAGGTTTGACCGTTTGTACAGAAGACACTTGTGTTTATAATGTATACGATGTGTATATAGTGCTTTTTTTTTTTTCTTTTTTTGATGTGTGAAATGACTGGAATTGGATGTAAAAGATGAGTGGACAGATTGGACAGCGTTGCATTTACTGTATATTTTGACAAGGAAAAAAATTATTTCAGCCAAATCTGATTCCTTCTCAATTTGTGCAACTTAAGAAAAAAAAATCTTTCAATGCAAATGATTTAAAAAGCAGGACTGTTTCTGTGTTATCTGTTATTCCGGTTCATTACCTGCCAATAACTTGCGTGTTTTGATATTTAACCCTCTGGTATCCCGTCCACCAAGGCCCTTACTAAGCACCAAGTGTGCGTTTTTGGCACACTTGTGGAATAATGTCAAAAAAAATTTCACAGTTTGTTTTTAATTCTTTTACACTTTTTTTCTATTTCATCAACTTGATCTGTAAATAAAAATACCAAATACTCAATAATTGTCACATTTCTTAACCCTTTAAATGTCGTGTTTGTAATGTAAACAAACCATTTTTTTGATGCAAAAAACAAAAATTTTTTTTTTTTTTCAATATACTACATAAAAAGTGGATCACATGTTTGATTTTTTCATCCTGGCATATGTCAATGATTAACTCCAACACTGGTTAATTTACATTATTATTTTTGGTGCAAATGTTCAAAAATACTAGCATCTGTCACCAAATGTGCGTAAAATGCACACCTATAAATCAAACAATTAAATATTATATATTGATTTATTTTTCTGCTCTAATTTGATTTTATTGTTTTAAATCAAGGTCACCCCTAATCATACATATCAAATAAGCATTCATTTTACTTTTTTTTTAACCCTTTAAACGATCTCTTTTCATCATAATGTCACTACATTTTTTGATGCAAAAAAACACAAAATATGTTTTTGTTTTTTGTTTTTTTTTTTTTCCAAAATACTACATAAAAATTGGATCACATATTATTTGATTTTTGCAGCCTGGCATATGTCAATGATTAACTCCAACATTAACAACGTTAATAAATTAATTTAGACCCTCACCTCTCAAATGAAGCCCAGATATCAGTAAAAGCAGGATTTATGCCTTAATGCAGGGGTGTCAAACATGCAGCCCGGGGGCCAAATGCGGCCCGCCAAAGGGTCCAGTTTGGCCCCTGGGATGTTTTTGCCAAGTGCAAAAATTCCACAGCCTTGAACTGAATTAAGCAAAAAAAAAAAAAAATAGCTTGAATTAAGTAAAAAAAAAAATCTTGAATTAAGCAAAAAAAAGAAAACTTCAATTAAGTAAAAAAAAAAAATCTCAAATTTAGCAAAAAATCTTGAATTAAGCCAAAAAAAAATTCTTCAATTAAGCCAAAAAAAAAAATCAAGAATTAACAACTTAATTTTTTTTTCTTTTAGTGCAAAAAAATAACATTAAATTATGAAAATATTTACATTTCTAAACTATTCTGTAACACTAAAATGTGAATAACCTGAACAAATATGAACAACTTGAAATGTCTAAAGAAAATTCAGCCCAATTTTAACTATTTTTCTGCCTGTTCCTCAGTGTTTAGTGTCTTTGTAGATCCAGAATGCACAAGGACAAATGAGAAGTTGAGGAATAATATTGTTAAAATTGCACTAAATTTTCTTACATTTCTTAATTCAAATGTCAGTTTTTTCAGGGTTTTTTTTTTTTTTTTTGGATAGTTTAGAAAAGTATTTTCATAATTGAATGGGTTTTGTTTTTTACACTAAAACAAAGACAAAAATTTGCAGTTGTCATTATTTATAGGTTATTATGTTATTATTTTTCTGGTCCGGCCCACTGCAGATCAAATTTAGCTGAATATGGAACTGAACTAACATGAGTTTGACACCCCTGGTTTAATGGCTTTCAGCTCAAAAACAGTGGTTATAATGGAAGAAATTGTGCGTTTTAGGCACACTTGGGAGACAGATGCTAGTCTGGTAATTTTCTTTTGTTTACAATGTGCACATTTCAGTTGGTGGCCAGAATTTTAAAGATCATGCAAAAATGAACAACTTTACAATTCTAGCCTTATTTAAATTGGGAAAAATAATATGACGTTTATTAACACGAAGTACAAAGTGTGCCTAAAAAGCACACCTGGATACCAGAGGGTTAATAATCTCTCCAAAGTCTCCTGAGCTTTAACCTGCATCCTGAACGTATTTTAGTAGCTTGTCTTTGAGTAAATCAAGCTAAAAAAAAAAAAAAAAAAAATGCAGTTCCACTTGAGATGAGACAGAATTGGAAGAGGAAACGTGTATTTTGGTGTGGAGGGTTAAAAGAAAATGCAGTTTAAAGTTTGACAAGACACGTTTCTATCCAAGTATTTCATCTGTTAGAAGCAAAATTTCAGATTAAAGTCTTGTAACACTTGTTCTGTTCACTTCTCAGATGTTTTTTCATACCAAAACAACCCTGAACTTTCCACTCACATGTCGGAATTTATCTAATGGCCTTATTTTGTACATATTACACATATTCTTGTATTATAAGGTGATTTCTCAACTGACTGAAAGGTTGATGATGTGAGAGGAACTAAAGTTTCTTAAAAGGAATGAGTAAAGAGAGAATATTTCTTCTGTTTGTGTCTCCTGATGTTTGGATTTATTACTTGTAAAATACATTACAAAGCATCTTTTTTTTTTGTAACTGCAAAAACACTTGTGAAGAAAAAGTACCATAAATAATAATAATAGTATTTTAAACTACCTTTTCAGTCTCCTGTTGTGATTTATACACTGACGGGTGAATGGTCTGCGTATGTGAGTGCCTGGTAGGCAGGGGTGGGTAGTAACACATTACATTTACTCTGTTACATTTACTTAAGTAACTTTTTACATAAATTGTACTTTTAAGAGTACTTTTAACCCTTTCATGCATAGTGGTCACTACAATGGACAGTTATTCTCCAGCTCTTCACTTGTATATTCATGGATTTTGTAGTTTTAGTTCCATATCAGCCAACACAGTGGATACTTAAAAATGTGTCAAAAATGTGTCAAAATGCGTTGACGTAGTTTATTACAAAAAGCGTCAGTTTATTACATAATGCAGCTTTATTACAAGATGACGTGACATTCTTATTACATTTTGAACTTTTAATACATAATGCGGCTCAACAAGGTTGTTCATATTTGTTCATGTTACGTTCAAGTACAATTCATAGATGTAAACATTTTCATTACAGAATTTTGTTTTTTCACTCAAAAGTGAAGTACTTTCGTAGTAAAGTAGTTTAGTAAAAACTTCATCTAACACTTTTTGGGAGCATATTTGATTCAGTTGAATATACATTTTAATTCGTGTTTTAGGACTTTACATCACATCAAAAAATAAAAACAAAGTTTTTTTTTTGTTTTGTTTTGTTTTGTGAATCCATAATATTATTAAGGTACTACTTTCAGCCAAGAATGTGCTACTATGATAGTTAATGTCGGCAAAAGATGATTAATTAGTTACAGATGGGAACCTTAGAAGTGTATTATTTATAATGGCAACAGTATTAGAAATATGATGAGCCTGTTTGAGTAAGAAATACATTTTTTCATATTTTAACGTGCATTAACCCTCTGGTATCCTGTCCACCAAGGCCCTTACTAAGCACCAAATGTGCCTTTTTGGCACACTTGTGGAATAATGTCAAAAAAAAATTCACACAGTTTGTTTTTAATTCTTTTACACTTTTTTTCTATTTCATCAACTTGAGCCATAAATAAAAATACCAAATACTCAATAATTGTCACATTTTTTAACCCTTTAAATGCCGTGTTTGTAATGTAAACAAATCATTTTTTTGGATGCAAAAAACACACAAAAATTTTTTTTTTTCAATATACTACATAAAAAGTGGATCACATATTTGATTTTTTCATCCTGGCATATGTCAATGATTAACTCCAACACTGGTTAATTTTTGTTTTTGGTGCAAATGTTCAAAAATACTAGCATCTGTCACCAAGTGTGTGTAAAATGCACACCTATTAATCAAACTATTAAATATTATATATTGATTTATTTTTCTGCTCTAATTTGATTTTTTTTTTGTAAATCAAGGTCAGCCCTAATCATACACATCAAATAATCATTCATTTTAGATTTTTTTAACCCTTTAAACGATGTCTTTTCATCATGATGTCACTACATTTTTTGATGCAAAAAAACACAAAATATGTTTTGTTTTGTTTTTTTCCAAAATACTACATAAAAGTTGGATTCAATATTATTTGTTTTTTGCAGCCTGGCATATGTCAGTGACTAACAGCAACATTAACAACGTTAATAAGTTAATTTAGACCCTCACCTCTCAAATGAAGCTCAGATATCAGTGAAAGCAGGATTTATGCCTTAATGCAGGGGTGTCAAACATGCGGCCCAGGGGCCAAATGCGGCCCGCCAAGAGGTCCAGTTTGGCCCCTTGAATGTTTTTGCCAAGTGCAAAAATTCCACAGTTCCACAGATGCAAAAAACAAACAAAAAAAATTTTTTTCAATATACTACAAAAAAAAGTGGATCACATATTATTAGATTTTTCCATCCTGGCATACGTCAATGATTAACAGCAACAATGGTTAATTTGCATTATTATTTTTGGCGCTAGGTCAAATGTTAAAAAATTCTAGCATCTGTCACCAAGTGTGCGTAAAATGCACACCTATAAATCAAATTATTAAATATTATATATTGAATTATTTTTCTGCTCTAATTTGATTTTATTTTTGTAAATCAAGGTCAGCCGTAATCATACATATCAAATGGAAGAAATAGTGCGTTTTAGGCACACTTGGGAGACAGATGCTAATCTGGCAATTTTCTTTTGTTTACAATGTGCAAATTTTAGTTGGACAGAATTTTAAAGATCATGCAAAAATGAACAACTTTTGAATTCTAACCTTATTTAAATTGTGAAAAATAATATGAAGTTTTTTTTAAAACGAAGTGAAAAGTGTGCCTAAAAGGCGCACCCGGATACCAGAGGGTTAATTTGCCATCCTCCATGTAAGGATGTTCTTAAACACCAGTGGACTGGATCTGGATCTGTGGTGTCATTCATATGCAGAAGTGGACGGAGACAGGAAAGTGTTTTGGGTGGTCAGGCTGAGGCTGGTGGAGGTGGTGGTTAGTGGAAATAATACAGAAAACATCTGCTGTGAAAGTGAAGAATCTGCACTTTTCACAAAGAAGCATGTTTGTCCACTTGACCCAGATTAGAGTAGGGAATGGAAAAAGAAAGAGGGAGGATGATGGAAGACAATGGTGTGAATGAGTGAAGAGGGAGGGATAAAAGAAGAAGAAATGAGTAAAAAAAAAATAAAAATGTTGGAGAGAGGAGTGAAAGCTCCAATAAATGCAGTGTCAGAGTGAATGAATGGACTGAAGTGAAGAGAAACAGACCAACTAAAACAGAGCACTGTGGGAGGGAGGGAGGACAAATGTTTATACTGGGACAGGAGGAGCAGACTGGTGGAGTGGAGGAAGACAGGAAGACCAGTGGGTGGAGGTGAGAGGAGAGGAGAGGAGCCACACATAACGGGAAGTAATGAAGGACGTGGATATATTAAAAAAAAAAACAGAGTACGTCTGGTTCACAGGTGTCAAACATGCGGCCTGGGGTCCAAAACTGTCCCGCCAAAGGGTCCAGTCCGGCCCATAGGATGAATTAGTGAAATACAAAAATGACACTCAAGATATTAACAGTCAATGGTTTATTTTAGGGGCCATAAAAAGCCCCACTTTAGTCTCACGTGGGTCAGATCAGTAAAATACTTCCATAAAAACCTACAAATATTGACAATTCCAAATTTTTCCTCTGTTTTAGTGTAAAAAAAAAAAGTGAAATTACATGAAAATGTGTAAATTTACAAAATAGCCTTTCACAAAAAATATGAAAAACTAGTAATGTGTTAAGAGAAGTAAGTGTAATTTTACTAATATTCTGCCAGTTACTAAAATATTTTGTGTATTTGCAGATCCATCATGATCTGTAAGTTGTAATGCACATTTACAAATGATAACACTGGTCAACAACAAATTTAATGTTTAAGTTTTTTGAGCTGATTTAGGATAATTTTGGTGTGCTGAATCCAAAAATCACATTAATTTTGCTCAATCAGGTCAACTTTCTGAACTATGCTACATATTGGCTTTTTAACATTTTTGCTTACATTTATGGGCATTTTCACATCATATGATACAAAATTCTTTCATATTTCTTGCAATAAAGGAGTTCTGAAGATTTGACTTTTGCCAATTTATGATTAATGTTTCTTTTAATATTACAGGCGAATGAAATGGCTTCGACTAGAAGATCTTGCAAAAATAAACCTGACGTATTCTGCTACATCTGCGGTGAATACATAATAAATAATAAATACATCCTGTTAGAAAATGATTTTTTTTCTCTTAAAACCTTTTTTGGGTGAGAACTATATAAAAAATCAACTGATAAAGTCACAAAAATGTAATCAATTTTGTGAGAAGATCACATTTTTCAAAATCAAATTAGCAAAAAAACCTGACCTGATTGAGAAAAACAGATGTCATTTTTGGATTTAGCGGTGCAAAATGGTCCTAATTCAGTTGAAAAAACCTAGACAACTTGCAAAAAACATTTTATTGTAACCCAGTGTAAGCAGAGGCAAAATAGAGTTAAAATTGCACTTATTTTTCTTAATAAATGTCAGTTTTTCATGTTTGTTCATGTTATTCACATTTTTAAAAGGACAGTTCATAGATGTAAACGTTTCCATAATGTAATTTTACTTTTTTCACTATAAAACACATTGAAAAGTTTGGAGTTGGCATTACACTGAGTTACAAAAAAATGTTTTTTGTAAGTTGTCTAGGTTTTTTCAACTGAATTAGGTCCATTTTGCACCGCTAAATCCAAAAATGACATCTGTTTTTCTCAATCAGGTCAGGTTTCTTTGCTAATTTGATTTTGAAAAATTTGATCTTCTCACAAAATATAATAATTAATACCAAAATAAGATTGGTAAGCACACTTTATGAAACTTGTGACTTGATTCCTGTTAGGTACAATGGTGTATTCACCGCAGATGTAGCAGAATACGTCAGGCTTATTTTTGCAAGATCTTCTAGTCGAAGCCATTTCATTCACCTGTAATATAAAAAAAAAAACATTAATCATAAATTGGCAAAAGTAAAATCTTCAGAACTCGTTTATTGCAAGAAATATGAAAGAATTTTGTATCATATGATGTGAAAATGCCCATAAATGTAAGCAAAAATGTTAAAAAGCCAATATGTAGCATAGTTCAGAAAGTTGACCTGACTGAGCAAAATTAATGTGATTTTTGGATTCAGCACACCAAAATTATCCTAAATCAGCTCAAAAAAACTTAAACAATAAATTTGTTGTTGACCAGTGTTATTTATATATTATTACGTTATTAATTCACTGGCCCGGCCCACTTCAGATCATATTGGGAACTGAACTAAAATGAGTCTGACACCCCTGCTGTAGTGAATCAAAGCTCCAGACTCTTTTACTACAGGACTCCAAAAAGGCCAGACTGTCTTCACTCAACTCATTCCACTCTGTCATATTTACAAGCTGTCATTTCTTCACATGGCCACAAGATGTCACTTTTGGGCTGTTTTAATCTTCCTGTGGTACTTCAAGAAAAGAAATCATACACTGTAAAATTACTTTAAGAAAAAACAGTAAGTTTTGTACAGTAGTAATAGTTGTTTGTTCCCTCACTGTGTATTTCACTTTGCATAAAACAGGGTACAAAAGAATTCAAGCTGTAACCAAATAATTTATTTTGAGAGACCTATTGATTTGAATGTTCTTGCATGAATTGAAGAAAATGTGTTAACTACTGAATGTATTTGACGTGGTAGTTTCAATTAATGACATGTAATGTATGATGTCTTGTTAAAGTTCAAGAAAAAACAGAGACTTGAATTCACAGCACAGGTGTCAAACATGCGGCCCAGGGGCAAAATCCGGCCCGCCAAAGAGTCCAGTCTGGTCCCTGGGATGAATTTAAGAAATGCAAAAATTACACTGAAGATGGTAACAATCAAGGATGTTAGAATTATTTTAGGTCATTTTAGTCTAAAATGGGTCAGAACCAGTAAAATATTATCATAATAACCTATAAATAATGAAAACTACAAATTTTTCTCTTGGTTGTAGTGTAAAAAAAAAAAAAAAAGGTAAAATTACACAAAAATGTTTACATTTACAGACTAGCCTTTTACAAAAAATGTGAATAACCTGAAATTTCTGAAGACAAGTATGTGGAATTGTACCAATATTCTGCCTGTTACTAAATGTTTTATGTATTTATAGATCCACTGTGGTCTGTAAGTTGTGATGCACATGTATAAATGATAAAACTAAGGCATAGTATTGCTAAAATTGTACTGATTTTTCTTAAGAATTTTCAGGTTCATATTTTTTCATGTTATGTTCAAGTACAGTTCGTAGATGTAAACATTTTCTTTACGGAATTTGACAAGCCCTGCGGTCCGAAAAAATTATATTAATATTCATCTACTATAAAAATATAATAAATCAGGACAATGGTTGTTTTTTTCAACTTTTACTCGAAGTTTAGACCCTAATGTTAATAAAAGTACATCAAAAGTGTAGTTTAGTGCAAACTTTAATGTTCAAACACGATTTTTAATCTTTGTGGGGTGAAATATACGCTATTAAAAATCTCTGACACGAACAATTAATTTATGCATATCATCGTCAATCCAGCCGAAAAAAAAACAGGCGAGGATAAAAAAAATTCTAATTTCTCTTTTAGTTTGTTACAGTTTACTCAGGCATAGTAATAGATACAATATTTTAGACAATGGGAATAGATTCTGTGAGGTCTGTAAATGTCCACAGACACCAAGAACATCCATATGAACCTTATTATTGTGAAGTAATTCTTCATTTACTTTGAGTATGTCTTTTTAGGCATTTTTCCCCTGAAAATACAGTCAGGGTTTAACAGGTTTTTAATTGTGTTTTATTTATTTTTAACAACTTTGTTTGGTGACCTTGAGTGTCCTCAAAGGCGCCTATAAATAAAATGTATTATTATTATTATGTCATGTATTTAGCCCACACATTTGAACTAACTATTCTTTTTTACGGTAAGATAATATTTACTGCCAGGCCAATTAAACACCTTTAAAATGTATGTCAATCATCACATGTAGCCTATTTAAATCATTAAAACATTGGTGTTTCAAAATAATGGGAAAAACATAAAAGAGTCAGTCTTTTGAACGACTCTTTTCAGTGAACGACTCTTTTCAGTGAACGGCTCCTGATTGAACGACTCCTTTCAAAGAGCCAAAAGTCCCATCACTAATAAATTCTACAAAATTATGATTGATTTGCAGCTCATATGGAAAATAATATCGATGCCAGATAAATCGAACTGCTCCACTGACCCAGTTGAAGCAGTCGCTCTGAACTCGACTGCTTTTCCTGGTAAACAGATGCATACGTTAAGTTAGCAAAATTTACCGGAAGTTAGCCTTCAAAATAAATACGTGGCATTTGTTTTACATCCAAAGACGGATACAATTTAATGCCATTAAAAGTACGTATATATGTTATGTATGCGTTTATTACATCGTATGAATTCTCCTTTTGAGCATTATAAACAAACTCGGGTAGTTAGCTTAACTTTAACGTCGGCTACATGCTAACCGGAAGTCATTAACCGTTATCTCCACTCTACCTTCACGTTTGTATTTTAACCGTACAAAACAACACAGACTGCGGCAATTCCCAACAAATTCACAACCTGTGGCGTCTGAGTGGGAACGTTACCTCCAGTTGCCTCGTTCAGTACACGTACAGCGTCATAAAAAAAGGTAGTTTTGACGGACCTAGCATGACGCAGACGGATTTTCACGGGAGCCGCTGTCAAGTTTACGTTGGCTGCTGTTGACATAAGCAGCCTACGGTAGGAGACGGTTACGGAGGGGCAAATCCGAGTCACAAGACTTCTTCACTGAGCTGGACGGATAACTTGTCTTCCTTACAGGTAAGCAAAAACGCAAACTAAGAATTAAGTCTGTTTTCCATAAAAGTAGTTAGCGTTAACTTACAGCGCGTGCCGTGTTAGCCGCTGACAAAGTTAGCTAAACGGTTGTAATTTATTTAACAGTAACTGCTAACTAAAATGCTTAAGCTAGGCTAACAGGATAATAATCTGCCCTGTATTGTATGTAGTAGGTTTTCCCAGTGTGCAGCTCCTGTCTGCTGTCTGCTGTCTGTTTAACTACAAAGGAGGAAGAAAATGAGTCAAGCCAAAAGAGCGGAAATAATTGTGAAAACTTCCCTGTAACTGGAGATGTGCTGTCATTACCGTCAGTGATGGACGAGCTGTGCACCAGAGTCGACTGTTTCTAGTTAAAAATGTTATGAAATATGATCTAAGGGACCATACGGAGGTTTGGGTGAAGAAGATAGTCTTATAGTCTTTCTGCGACAATGTTTCAGTTTGTAAACTTGCACCTAAAACGTGCAGCCGACAGTATTGGAGGTAAATCCGATGGTTATCATGTTTTTGTCCCGGACGCTGTTTGTTCTGTTTGTTGTGTTTTTCTAATCGGATCTTTCCTTTGTTTTTGTTTTATTGTTGTTGTTGTTGTGAGCAGGATTTGGAGGGATGGAAAACCCCGAGTACCGTACCGGGAGCTTTGAGGCCCTTCATCACCCCAGTGACGATGATGATGACGAGATGGTGGACATTGCAGGGGCCACGCTGGACTTCTCCTCCACGGATGATGTCCCTCCTCTGAGCTCAGGTATCTGCAGGGAATACTGATGTCAGCGGGGATCCATTTACAACAAACTCATTTTAGTTCAGGGGCCACATTCAGCCCAATTGGATCTCAAGTGGGCCAGACAGGTAAAATGATAACTGAAAAAAGTAAAATTCTATTCTGATCAGGTTTACATTTACAAAGTTTCCTTAAAAATCTGAACAACATGAACAATTTGAATTGCCTTAAGAAAAACAAGTGCAATTGTAACAATATTATGCCCCGGTTTATCATTTAGACATGTGCGTTACAGTCGCACAAAAGATTTAGTAACAGGCAGAAAGTTGGTAAAATTGCATTTACTTTTCTTAAGACATTTCCATTTGTTCATATTTGTTCAGGTTATTCACATTTTTTGTAAAAGTATAGTTTGGTATGGTAAACATTTTCATGTAATTTTACTTTTTTCCACCAAAAAAATAAAGAGAACATTTGGGGTTGTCATTATTTACTACAAAAAAACCTGAAACTGAAGGATCTGGTTTCGTTGGACACATTTAAGAGGATGTGGTATGACTTAGAGAGGGAGATATCTGGCTGCAGATGTTTTACCTGACGCACTTTTGTCTACATTTCATGCGCACTTTTTGCAGAGTTGACTTTGGAAGGTTTGACTTGTCTGTGTGCTTTTTGTGTATTCGTTTTATGCATGGAAGTCTGTCTGTAACTATTTAATGTACTGCTGCTCGTCTTGGCCAGGACACTCTTGAAAAAGAGATTCTTAATCTCAGTGAGGTTTTCCTGGTTAAATAAAGGTAAAATAAAAATAAAAAAAATTATAGGTTATTAGGATAATATTTTACTGGTCTGACCCACTTGACATCTAATTGGACTGTATGTGGAACCTGAATTAAAATGATTTTGACACCATTGATTGTTAATATCTTCAGTGTCATTTTTGCATTTGACAAAATCATCCCACGGGCCAGATTGGACCCTTTGGCGGGCCGGATTTGGCCCCCGGGCCGCATGTTTGACACCTGTGATTTACATTTACATTTACATTTATGCATTTGGCAGACGGTTTTTTCCAAAGTGACGTACAGGGGAAAACCAATCAAATCACTCAATCAATCAAATTTTATTTATATAGCACCAGATCTCAACAAAAAGTTATCTCATGACACTTTATATATAGAGTTGGTCAAAACCAGACTCTAAGCCAATTTACAGAAACCCAACAGAATCCTCCAGGAGCAAACACTTGTGACTGGTGACAGTGGCGAGGAAAAACTTCCCTTTAACAGGCAGAAACCTCAAGCAGACCCAGACTCCTGGAGGATGGACGTCTGCCTACATTTACAAGGAAATACCCAAGACCTTCTGATAGGAGCAGGTTAACTTTTTCAGCTGAGTCAGGACAGTAATAGAATCAGACACTCAAAATATTCCCGTCTGTTTCTAGTTTATTGCTTGAAAACTCACCTTGACACCTTATACATGATCTTACATTCTAATGTTGAAGTTATTTGGACTTAATTTCAGCACAGAAAAATCAACCTTAAATCATGAATGGCTACGGAGATTAAAACCTCAAATATTACATCCAAAGATCGTTGTACAGCACAGGTGTCAAACATGCGGCCCAGGGGCCAAATCCAGCCCGCCAAAGGATCCAGTCTGGCCCCTGGGATGAATTTGTGAAATGCAAAAATTACACTGAAGAAATTAACAATCAAGCATGTTAGAATCATTTTAGGTCAGTTCAACCTAAAGTGGGTCAGAACCAGTAAAATACTATCAGAATAACCTATAAATAATAAAAAATACAAATTTTTCTCTTTGTTGCAGTATGAAAAGAAGTAAAATTACACAAATATTTACATTTACAGACTAGCCTTTTACAAAAAATATGAATAACCTGAAATTTCGAAAGAGAAGTAAATGGAATTGTACCAATATTCTGCCTGTTACTAAATGTTTTGTGTATTTGTAGATCCACTGTGATCTGTAAGTTGTGATGAATATGTATAAATTATAAACTAAGACGTAATATTCTTAAAATTGCACTTATTTTTCTTGAGAATTTTCAGGTTCATATTTGTTCATGTTATGTTCAATTACAGTTCATAGATGTAAACATTTTCATTATGGAATTTGACTTTTTTCACTCAAAAACAGAGAAAAAAATCCTGGGCTTGACATTATTTATAAGTTCTAATCCTATTATTTATATTATTGTACTGGTTCGGCCCACTTTATATTGTACTAGTCTGTATGTGGCCCCTGAACTAAAATGAGTTTGACACCTCTGTTGTACAGGGTAAACACTTCAAAGATCTTTTTCTAGAGAAAAGTGGAGAGCGACCAACCAATTCGTTTGATGATTTGTGAAAGCCTCTCCAAGCATCTGGTCTCCATAAAAGAAAGAAATGTTTCTCAGAACTTCTCTCAAAGGAACTCTAAGGAAAATTTCAGCTTGTCCCCCTACAGATGATTGTCCTTTACATGTTACATGAGCAATTAAATACTAAACATGAACAGGAAGCAAATATTAAAATATTAAACAATCTTTTTATAATTAGCATCTTGGAGTCTCTGAGACTAATCTTTGCTCTTATTCCTTTATGTCCTTGTAAATCAGTGCATAGATGGAGTAAACATACTTAACAGGGTCATATTTTGTTAAACCCACTTTTATTAGTCTTTGGTTCATTTATTTGTGTATTTGGGGACCATAAGAGTTCAAAAAGTTTGAATTTGAACCCTCCAGGTGCTGCAAAACTATCTTTATATTCTTTTTGGCAAAAATCAAGTGGATTTCTACAACCCGTTTGAATTCCTGCTTGATTTGTTGCATCTATAACTAGTTAGGTCACGACATTTGCACATATAAGGTCAAGACGTCCGACGAACATTTCGCCGAGTACGACATAATCGTTTATCGTAGCGGTTGTAGTAAAAACTGAAAATATGTCCAAACTTCGAGCCGATTACCTGAAATGTTCAGTTGTTGCTTGTATTAACGAACACAAGTGGTTGAAGGGGACAGAGAAGCACGGTCAACAACCTGTAGTGGGTGGGGTGTGAAGTGGCTCATTTGCATTTAAAGGGCCGGCGCTGAAAACGACCTTTCATGTGTCATTACTCAGAAATAGGATTGAAGATGGACCTGTGGAGTTGAATTAATGAAGAATTTAGACCCAAGCATAGCATTTATAGTTTATGTAGACCACAGGGAAATGTTTTAAAATGCATAATTCCATTTAAATTCATTCTAATTAAAATTCAGTGTTCAAATTCATCTAAAGCCCTGCCTCCCTTTTTCTTTTTTTTTTTTTTTTTTTTGATTTGGTCTAAAATTCAACTCTTAAGCTGCAGTTCTTTCCTAAAACCTATTAAAATGATTTTCCATAAACTAGCAGACATTCATGGAAAGACCTTTTTCTGACAAACGCTTTGCCTGCAAGCAGATATCCATAGAGTTGCAAGGATCCCGGCGCTGTGCTGTCAACACACTACGCTGTAGAGCTTTTCGAAAGGGAATTGTGAATGCGACGACTGCTGGAAACTGTCGCTGAAGCAGAGTTAGCAATTACTTAACAGTTTTCATTGGTAGAAAATGTGACAGCAATGATGACTACAGAAGGTGTGACAAGCACGTGAGAGGAGCTCATTTGCACAGACCAGTGTGAGTCCTGAAGTACCCACCTTCTGATAAGTTATCTGTAATTGAAGGGCCAGAGTATGTGTGTGTGTGTCACATGGTTTCAGTTAGTCATGGTCAGACTTCTGAATCATTGGCTACTTTGCTCTTTCTGTCTGTGTCTCGGTCAGGGGGTGATTTATCGTATTTTGTTCCGACTTCACACGAGAACATAAAAACAACTATTAACGGCTATTACCGTATTTACAGTCTTTGTGGAACTAGCCGTTAATCTGACATGTGTACCTCCTGTATCTGCTAGATTACAAATGATGGAAACGTACTTCCCTCCCCACCCTCTTTAACAACACAAACTCCTAAATAGGCTTCCTAAAGCTTTATGATACTGGCTTATACGTCATCATTAGTTCAGTTTAGACCTTTCGCAGCTCACTGTTAGATAAGGATCCAACAGAGACAGTAAATGTTCTGAAATCTGCATATGTTTTAGATGCTGCTTCCTTCTTCAAGCAGGGAAACACACCTTCTTTAACTATTTACTTTAATTTCTTACTTTACTTCCCTTTCTGATCTTCATATTGTAAAAGCTGGGACTATAGGTGGTGGTGTAGTGTGCTAGCCATAGACATAAGCAGACGTTAGTGCTGATGTTATCACATCGTATGACGTGTCTTCCTTCCCTCATCTAAACAGAATCCTACCTTGACTGAAACATGGGAGAGCCTATTCTGTCAGTAGTTTACATTTTTAAGCTTTCCACAAAGCTATCTGGCATGTATTAGCTTGTTCAACTGTGTTTAAACACTGCACAACCTTCTTTTTAACAATCTAACTTTAGGCCTCATCCTGATTCTTGAGGTTGTTGTCATTGTTGTATGATTTAAGTCAGTATAAGAAACCTTTAAAACTGCAGACAGCTTTTATTCTCACGGCAAGTCAGTGGTTATGGTATCACTTATGATGACATCAGCAATGAGTGACTTTACTGAGTATGTTTCACTTTGCGAAATCTACAAGTGTTCAGACGTTTGCTGCGTTTGCACAAGAGACACCTAAAAATGCATCTGTGAAGTTAAAAATGATTGAAAAAGGAGGCAAAATGTTTTCATTCCCATAGAATAACATGTTGTTTACATTAAGAAGACATGAGAAAATATTTATAAAGCAAGTTCTGTAGGACACGTTATTCATACATGAACAGTTTTAGCTCTTGGACTAGAGATTTTGTATTGTTTTTATTTGAATACACAATTTTTTAGTACATAAATAAGACCTCTTGTGTAAATATATTCTTTCCAATGTATTTTCAGGGAGTTATATGTGTTTGAAGAATATCATGCACACCCAGGTTACAACTGAAAGTTATTAGATTTGTCTTGAAAACAGTCCTGTCATTCAGTGATATCACCTCCCTAGTTACAACTGATGTCACAGTGAGATCATCAACGTCTTGTTTTCACGAGTTGCGACAGAGAACTAAGACGGTGCCAACAGGAAGGAAGTCTGGAGACAAGATTTTCTGGTAGTGAATAAAGCTGTTATTGAGCTGAATCGTTTGTTTCCACCATGTCAGCTCTTCACAAGCAAAGAAACACACTTTTTTAAAAACCCCATAACCACGTATTTTAAAATTACACAGCAGCTCTGTGAAGGAAAACCATAAGCCAGTGTGTATAATGACTCAGTTCAAGTAAAAGTATTAGAATCAGCAAAAACGGAGTTACAATGGTTCTTTCTGACAGTAGTATTTCTCAGACTGAGTATATAAATGTGTGCAGGGCTCCAGGGAAATCAGGAGGTTTTTTTGGTTGCGAGGCCTGTTTAATTTCACCCTCCATTGTGCAGAGTCAATCATTAAAGTTGGAGATGACAGCAGAAATACTCTGCAGTGGTTCTAATTCAAGCAGAAACCTCGTAGAGGTCATTCTAGAGTGATTAAATTCTTCTTTTGAGATCAATACCATCTCAGCTTGTCTTTAATTTCTTGCCTTTTATAATATTTCAGCTCCTTTTCTTTCTTCTCTTGAGGCAGCGGTAAGTGTCGGCGGGTCCCCTAACTGCTCATTAGCACGCACTTGAACTTGTTGGCAAGGAAGTCCTCTTAAAAGCCCTGTACTTAGAGCTTCAGTGAGCGTTTAGTCTGGTGTAACCTGTTGCTCAGGGACTCATTAGCCTCCAGTGTTTAGAAGGGAGATTCTGAGCCTGGGAGAGGTTAACGGTGAGAATACAGTACCTTTAATAAATATCAAGGCACATTCATCCTCCCCTCAATTTAAATGTGTGCACAGAAAGGGTGTTGTTCAGCAAGGACTCTTTATTTTATTCTTCCCCCATTAGGACATGATGCATTGTTCTTTGGAATTTCAGACATCCATTGCTATGTGTCCATTTAATGTGTGTGTGTGTGTGTGTGTCTTTGAAGAAAGACCACCTCTCCCACCATGAAATCTCTAGATCCTTGTAGGAAGTAAGCATGTTACTGCTTGTTCCTCCCGTCTAGATCTGCTGCTTGTGTCTTAGGCTACATTCAGACCGCAGGATTTTTTGCTCAAATCGGATTTTTTTGTGTGCTCGTTCATATTACACATTAAATGCGACTTCTGTCAGTTTTGAGTATGAACTGAATGCGACCCTGAAGTGACCCACATACGCAAAAGAGGTCCTGGCATAATACGTGATCACGTAGGCATGCACTGTGTTTGCAGAAGTAAATATGCTTTTTCAACCGCTTCTCCTCCCGGGACGCAGAATAGTGACGTTTGTCGCATTTCAATAATGTAAAGGTCAGATAAATGCAACCCATCCGTTCAAACTGAAGTCGCATTGCAAAATATTGGATACGTATCGGATTTAGGACCACATATGATAGTGGCCTGGGTTGGATTGGAAAAAAATCGGATTTGTGCCGTTAAAACTGTTTTTAACAGATCGGATACAGGTCACGTATGGTAAAAAAAAAAATCGGATTTGAGCCACATTTGCCTGCAGTGTGAACGTAACCTCAGTTTGTTTTTTGGGAACAAAAGAAGGACAAGAGTTGATGGCAGAGGCACACAAGTACGATTTTTAGCAAAGCAAAGTGCTGGTTTCTATAGAGTAACATAGATGACTTGTTCTGGGGAAAAATATACTTTCGAATCTATTGAAAATGGATATCCTGCCAATAAATTCATCTTGGCATATTCTCGTCAACACCCCGTGACATAGTTATAGTTACAGCATCCTCATTTGGTAATTTGATAATTTGCTAATGAATCCCATGTTGGCATCATCCTGAGTGTTCACTGTGTGTTTGTTAAATGCCACTTTGTGTAATTTCTTTCCGTGACATTATGCTTTTCTCTTTTAAACAAATTCTTGGGGTTCCATTGTGTTGTATAATAACAGTTATATAATAGCAAAAGGCTGCAATGTGAAGTCTTAGTATTGTCAACAGTATTTGCTACATGATCATTGAACCACCCTCTTCAAAAGGTTAGCGTTGCGATAAATGTGCACATCCAAAAACCTGTTGATACTCGCATCTTTTGTCGTGTTTAAAAGTAGGTGTTTCTTCCTTCCAATCAGACATGTGGACTTTTCTTCGGGCAGACATGTGCAACCCCAGCCCACAAAAACTGTGGGCTAGTTGTTTTGAGCATGACATACAGGACTGATTGTAAACAGACTTGAGGCCACATGTCCCAAATCATGCATAAAAACCCAAATGAGATCCATATTCCAAATGCACGTTATACTGTACATACATGTCCAAACAACGATCTTGAAACTGAACCCCATATCAAAGTCAGAATATTGTCATTTGTTGCACCACGGTATCGTAACTGATATCGCATTAGTAATGTACTGATGTAACATGTATTGGCCAGATTAAGCAATGACACAGGGACACATTTCATGTTTAATAAGCTCTGTGTTGAAAACTAAATAACTTGCCTCCATGTTTAATACATGGATGAATAGGTGTCAGTATTTTCCCATGACACGTTACAATTTACATATATAAAAATTTGGGGTAAAAGTACTTAATTTGCTGCTGCGTGACACTGGGACTCAAAATAAACATAATTGTTTCCACTTTACGCAAATGTACAAAACATGCTGTTCTTTTAAGTTATTGATACTAAATGAAACACAGGGATTTAGCTATGATGTTAAACTACAGTTGTGATCAATATTGGATAGAAATGTTGAAATGATACATTTTTATGAACACAAATATGTTGTAACACAGGGACAGCAGTTTGTCACTTTATTAAGTAGCCATAATAAAAGACTGACTGGAACTATAACACCACAAATATGCAAAAAATCTTTTATTTAACATACATATTTCAACTGAAGGAATATATACAGATAATACCAGAGCATATTTTATAAATAATGTGATTGTACATAACCTTCCTATATCTTGTATTGTTGAATAATTAGTTCCTTCAGATTGACAGACTTAAAATATCACTTATACAAGCAAGAAAAAATATGATTATTGAAGTTAATAGTGCTTTTACATATATGTCAGAAGTATAACTTTACATAATCAGCTATATCTTTTTTTTCTACAAGTGATACTGAAATTTTGTAAACAGTTCCATAAAATAGAGTTCTTAACCTATAAAGACCTAAATATCTGCCAGTGGCCAAAATCATTTACTGATATAAAAAGGTAAATCACTGTTGATTCCTATCAATCCATGGAAATAACTGTTGTAAAATACAGTTTGTCATCTTTTCATGGTCATCAGATATGACCCATTTGGACGTTCAGAGGCTCCGTAGTGAACATGGAAACACCGTCATCTTCTACAACATTGATTCACCAGTAAAACCCATGGAGTTTGATAAATGACAGTAGATGGTAACACTGGGTTTGTGTTCATCTAATGATATACTTTACTGAAAAAGTCACTTTTTCTGAGGTTTTCTCAGTTTTTGGTATAATAACCCTCAAACATAATCTCAGCTTGATGTTTAGAGTACATGACCAGTATGCCAAATATCAGAAAATACCAGATTTTCACTGAAAAAATGTAAAATGAAGAGAATAATATCATGATAACTGGAGATAAATCACTTAAGAAAGGTTAAATCTAGAGAAACAAAAGTCACAAAAGTAGCGCTGGGTCTTTATGGGTTAAGCTAAAAAATAATGAGCCTATTTGAGAATGATAAATGAAGCTTAAATTTCTGACACTGATGTTCACTTTCGCTTGACCTGACCCGTATGTATGTACAGTCAGTGTTTACTTCCTGAAATTGGCGTTAACTGCTGACTTTTTGACCCCACTGATTGCAGTTTTACAGCCAAGAGGAAGCAGAGAAAGTGATGACTAAAGTAGTGCACCATAGATCTTGACACAGTCCGTCTTTAAATTCTGATTTGGGCATCAGTAAAATACAGAAAATGTTTAAAAAAAAACTAAAGTTGCAGGAGGGAAGTTGCTCCCATCCCACCAGACAGACAAGAAAAAAAATCCACAAATCCCACAAGTGTTTAAAAAGAAACTAAAACACAGCAGAATGGTTTAGATATTCAGAGAGGGGATTTCCAACAGTGAATAACTGATGTGGAACTAAAACTTGACCACTTTGAACTAAGTTTTACACAAAATACATTTAATATTATGAACAGCAGAAGTGATTTATTTGGATGCCTTTTATGTTATCTGATATATTTGCTTTGTCTTGGTTCAGTGGTTTTATGAAGTGCTTTTATGCTTCCTGTTGTGCTTACGTTGCTCTGTTTTACTGCTGCATTTTAATTTGTTTAAATCCGTGCCATTTGTTTTATAAGGGCTGTAAAGATGATCACTGTTGCTCATACTGTTTTTATTGATAGTCACAGTGGCATTAACATCCATTCAGTCAGAAGTGGACCGTGTTCGTTATGCTGCCAACACCTTGACTTTTATGATTGACAAGCAATGAGTCACAACCCCTGTGTGGAGCTTTTTATATCACACTGTGTTACATCACAAAGTACACTGAGCAAAACTATAAATGCACCATGTGACACTTTAAAGTTTAAAGGTGCAGGAGACTTTTGTAACCAATTTTTCATGAAATCTGTCAAACCTCAGTCATACCCTAAGTTTCACAAATCTGTAAGTCTTTCTGTGATTACTCACCTGAATCTCTTGCATTACGGTGAACAATTTCAAAGTGCCATCCACCATAAACAAAACATGTGTTTACAAACAGAGCTGGGAGGTCACTCGGGCATCTTTGGAATTTTGTCGCGACGTGCATTGTGGGAAAGGGAGGTTCGCGCAGCCAACCATATGATATTATATGGATGAAACAAAACACGATGCGGAAACGTCTGAAACGCGGAAACGGCTGAAGGAATATGCATAGAGGGAAGGGAGCTCCTGCCATTTCCGCATCATGTCTTTAGCAGCTGCCGCTGTCAGGTGGCTGCGCGAACCTCCGTTTCCCACAATGCACGTCGTGACAAAATTCCAAAGATGCCCGAGTTCCCTCCCGGCTCTGTTTGTAAACACATGGTTTGTTTATGGTGGATGGCACTTAGAAATTGTTCACTGTAATGCAAGGAATTCAGGTGAGTAATCACAGAAAGACTTAAGAGATTCATAATACTGAGGATATGACTGAAGTAGGGCTGACAGATATATCGTTATTGTATTGATATCTAGATATGAACATTCAAGATATTAATATCGAAAAAGCAACGATTTAAATGATATAGATTTCCCCTGCGCTCGCCCTGCATGTACAGCTCTGGAAGTTGCAACAAATTTCATTTATTTGTACTTTATCATACATACTTTATCATTGTCATATTGTATCGTATCGATATTGAGATATCTGGCATGAATATTGAGATATGAAATTTTGTCCATATCGTTCAGCCCTAGACTGAGGTTTTACAGATTTGATGAAAAATTGGTCACGAAAGTCTCCCCCACCTTTAATAGCATTAGGTTTTGCGCAATATATTAAATTGCACATAATGTATTTTGTTGTTCAATGTGGTACAGATTACTGTCCATTAAAAGACAATAGTGGCGTCTGGCATTCAGGGACGTTCATGTGGACACGATGGGGGGTGGTTGAAACAAATCACAACTCGATATCTTATGTGTCCACCATTGGCTTCCTGTTGAGCAGTGTTTCTCAAACTGTGGAGCGGGCCCCCCTAGGGGAGGCACAAAGGCTTCCCAGGGGGGTCATGGGATCACTCCTGGGTGTTTTTTTTTTTTCTTCAGGTTAGAACATTTCATTTCATTTATTAAGATCCCCATTAGCAACTGAATCATCAGTTGCTATTCTTCCTGGGGTCTCCTCTACATTACATTACAATTTTAATTATTTACATTAATCTTACAGCATTCACACACACACACACACACACACACATACACACACACACACACACACAAATGGGACATATACAACAGCCCAATGCAATAAAAATAAATAAACAAACAAAATAAGTACTATACTTTGTACTCCTTCACCAAACAATAGCTGTCTGATATAAATCATAAGACATCTTTCAATATTATCAATACACTTTCCATTTCATGTCTGTTGTGTAAACACGAAAAGTTTTAATTTCTTTTGAAAACTTTTTCTGTTATTTTCCAACAAGAGAAACCCTGGCAATCCATTCCATGCAACCATGGCCCGATAAAAAAACAGTTTGCTGTAACTGATTTGTTCTGCCTAAAGGCAGAGCACACTGTGTTTCACTGGCTTGTCTTGTACAATAATTATGTTGATCAGCAAAAAACGACAGTTTTCTGTGAATAATTTCTGGAGTTTGTGTTACTATAATGTGTTACGAATAAATGATAATAAAAAATATTTCAATCTAGGTTTTACAGTTAACCATGCCAAACTGTTGTGCATTGTGGTTATATTAGTTCTGTATGGGCAACCCAAAACCATTTGTGCTGCTTTGTTCTGTGCAACTTTGTGTAAATTATTTTCATTGGTATTAGTAGTAGAACATGTAGCAGGTGGAACTAATGTTTCAGTGTTGGAGCACCCTGGACTCATTTTAGGGACATACAACAAACCAATCTACTGCTATGGTGATCTGTCACTAGACTAGACAAATAGTTTAGGTTTGGAGAATGGACAAGGATTGGACTGGAAAAGAAAAATGTGCAATGTTTCTGTTTTTGCACAGTTTGTAGAGTTTGCACTTTAATGTTCTGAGGTGTGCAATGGAAACAGGCTCATTGCAGCCACTGATATTGTTAAAATGTTTAACTTCGTCACCAAAATTAGTTTGTTGTTCTAAAAACAGTAACTTTATTATCATAGTTGTGAGATAATTGTGCATTTCCTGTTTTTATTTGGAAAAATATTGTCTCAGGGAGCAGTCTGGTTGAGTTTATTTGTATTGTTAAAGCAAAAATCTAAGTTATTTTCAATTTGCACAACAAATTATTCAAAAGCAAAAAGTATTGTTACAATATTGATGTTTCTTTCAATAAAAGTTGTAATTGCACCAGTGTTATAGTGTTGTTGGGATTGAGGGGGGCCTGGAGATTTTTCATCCTCCAAAGTGGGGCCTGATGGAAAAAGATTGAGAACCACTGCCCCGTAGAGCGACACATCGTCTTCCCATTGTGTTGACAATATCGTAAATTGTGGTCGGAGGAATGTTATTCCACTCCTCTTTGAGGGCTACACAGAGCTATGGGATGTTATCCAGAGCTGTTCCCAGATGATTTTCAACATCTGTGGCATGGTGACATCTGAGGAAATATGACATTTTGAGGTGCTCTTTTATATCCAATCCAATCCAACTTTATTTGTAAAGCACTTTAAAACAACCACAGTAGATCAAAGTGCTGTACAGAAAAATAAATAAAAACCAAAATAACAGGAAAATACAAGAATAGATTGAAAATAAATAAATAGAAATACAGAAGAATAGATAAAACCTGAATAAAAGAATAAAATACAAGAATAGATTAAAAACATTAAAAGCTGTACAATTAAAAACATAAAAACAGCAACAAATAAGAACAATAAACCAATACCAAATGAAACAATTGAATAAAAATAATACGTTCAAACATTTCACGTGGTTTCAAAGGCCAAGGAGATAAAATGGGTTTTAAGAAGGCATTTAAAAACAGACAGAAAGGAGGCCTGTCTGATATGGAGAGGTGGATCGTTCCAAAGTTTAGGAGCTGCTGCAGCAAAGGCACGATCACTCCTGAACTTATGCTGAATTCTGTCAATGCAGTCTGAGCAGCATCTGGACAGGCCACAGCTGTGTTGTGGGTGGAGCAAATACTCACTCGCAGAGATGGACACAAAGTTTGTTCACAAATCAAGATAATTACCCATGTTTTACAGTCATAAGATATCCCGAGCTCATTTTAGGCCGCATGTCTTGTGTTACACAAATATTGTACATGGTGCGTTTATATTTTTGCTGAGCGTATTATGAGTAAAGAGGGTGACTGACTTAGCTAGGGGTAATTAGTATATTTAATTGTCCCCAAAAACAAGGCTGTAAAATGAAGTGGCTGCCCACAGTCATGGAAAAAATTATTAGACCACCCCTTGTTTTCTTCAGTTTCTTGTTCATATTAATGCCTGGCACAACTACAGGTACATTTGTTTGGACAAATATAATGATAACAACAAAAATAGCTCATAAGAGTTTATTTCCGAGCTGATATCTATCCATTTTCCATGTTTTCTTAATAATAACCAAAATCTCTTCAGTTCTTCCATCAATATCTATGGCATTGTACTGACAAAAACAGCACTTTTAGGCATTCCATGTTTTCTTTTCTGTCTGTTTTAGTCACATGATACACACAGGAGTTAGTACTTGATTGCATAACTATTATTTTTGATGACTTTTGATGGTCTAATAATTTTTTCCGGGACTGTATGGTTTTTACATCTTTTTTCTTGCGTGATCCAGACTCTCAATCTGGGTTGTGAAAGCTCATGTTGAAACGTCCGTCATTTCACAATAGCTGTTGATTTGGCTTCATTAATTCAGCTTTTCTTCAATGCCTAGAACGCACATTCTTCTCTGTTCCGTTCTCAGTAACTGTGTTTATTACCGTCTGACCTGCAGTGAGATCTTTGGGTGTTAAGGCTGAAATAATAGTGATAGATTGGAGCAGGGAACAGTGATCAGTTGGTTGATATCATCCCCAAATGTTTGAGCGCTGAAAACATACTTGTCGGCTAAAATTTACTTAGGAGGTCAAATGAGTGGCCATTTTTGTCAAAAAAAAAGTTATAAGAAATGCATGGAACTGTGTTGAAATAATGCTAATCCATTTGTGCACAGACTACTGATATTATTTGACAGTGGAAGCTCTATTTTCAGAAATATTGGATTTTGAATAGCACGTGTATGTGAAAACTTTTGCTGGTGGACGGACGTGACATTACCCATGATGATCTGGTCAGTACCAGTACTTTATTAGTAATAAACTTATATACTTACTCCTGCTAATTCTCCTCTTATTCATAAATGTTAGTATTGTGGATCTAAAACAATAACAGCTGACACAAAAACACAAAATGTGGCAGTGGACGGATGTGACACGGTTGTTACAGATCCCATCATACTGATGCTCGGCAGCCATGTCACCATTTCCACAAATGATCCCTGTGCAAAAACTAGGATCAGAATTATCTATTGTATAGTTTATCATCATACTAAAGAGTAAATAACAATATAGAACTGTTATTTCTTTATAAAAATGCTTATTATTTGAAAACTGTTGATTTAAAAAGTGACGTGTGACATTCTTAATGTATGTATTGGCGTAACATAAGCAGGATGGATCAGCACCATACTCCATATTGCAACCTGTAAAAATAAAACATGATATGTAGGACAGACTCTTGTAAGAAAAATTGGGGAATCTAAATGAATAGAATATTTGTTTTTCAGGTAAATTCAGTTCAAATATAACTTGGCCATTTGTGACATGAAAATATAGCATTAATTGTGATGAAATTGGACATTTTTAAGATGAAAACATAGTTCATATGACCATCAACATGTTGCAACAGAAGTGAAATCCTGTAAATTTGCATAACTTGCATTTACCAACACAAAGTTCCTTTGGGGATTCAATTATATTGATTTTTTTATGCACAAAGACATAAATAAGACCTCTAAGCAAATTTTAGCCGTTGTCTGAAATCAACTTTCACCCTTAGTACATTTCAGTCTGAGTAAAGGTGATTCAAGTTTGCAACATTTGCAACTTGGACCTTTGTGTGTTATCTTCTGTTCCTGTGGGTCTGTGTCCAGGGGAAACTGTGTATGACTCCTGTGTAGTTCACTTGACAGAAACCGCTCACTGTCCTCATAGTCTAGTTGTCTGTCCACATGTTGTCTTTCACTTCATTATCTTCATCAGTTATGTGTTTCATACAAAACACTGTGCAAGTCCAGGTCCAAGTTTGTGGCGGTTGTTGTGGTGTTTTTTTATTTTTATGCGAAAACTTGGAAAGATTTACCGGGTTCTGAAAAAAATTAAATACTGCCTTTTTAAAAAAAAAATGTATGAAACACCACCACGTGACATTCACATTCTGTGGGAATGTACTCGTAACATAAACAGTGGTTCAAAAAAAGATACAATGCTATGTGAATGAATTAATTCATTCATTTGTTTTCTGAATTGCTTGTTTCTTGAGAGCATCACGGGGCTACTGGAGTCTGTCCCACCTTCCATGGGGTGAGGGCGGGGTACACACTGGACGTGGCTGACATATACAAACAAACAACCTTAACAAATACCTAAATAAATAAACCTGTGTCACTGAACATAAAGTAAATGATCAGTCCATAAATGTGGAACTGCAAAAATCCTGCATAACACAAATGTAAAATTTTTGCAATATTATTTTTTGTCCAAGTCGCTTTTTCTAGTTTATAAGACTAATAAGTTAGCTATCATCTACTTACTCCAACTTCTGCTTATAGTTTGCAATATGTACCACCGTCATAGGTAAAATGGGCATTTAATTTGTCTGTTTACATCTTAAATATTTCTTTACCTTGATTAAAATCCATGTGATTTGTGTTTACATGCTGCAGACCCTTTTTGACATTCACAAAAGTAAAACTTCTCATCTGCCAGATAGATAGATAGATAGATAGATAGATAATATAACAAATATTCAAAATAAAATTAAAGTGTTTTGTCTGAAGGACTTTTGAATTTTTTTAATAGAAGTGCATGTTAGGTCTCTAACCAATTCCTTATTCAACCTTAATAAAATTACTAACATTTTATTTCCAAATGACAGATTTTACACTGTATCATGATTGAAATCCAACCTCAATTTGTTGATAAGAAAAACTGTTTCATTAGTTTGTCCCTCAGTAACTTTGAAAGCAGCATTTCAGAGAGCTTGGTACATATCATTTGTGATGTAGATTTCATGACCTGGAAATGAATGTAATTTATCTTACACGTAATTTATCTTACACGTATTTATGATATCTTCTTTTAAACTAATTTATATAAACTAATGTACTGGGGGAGGAGTTTAAAATGTGCTATGACATGATTGAAGCATCGAAATCATTGTAAAATTGTATAGCTGAGTGACAGAGTTTTGGGGGGAGGGCTTACAGGGAATTACCCCTTGCTCCCCTCACCAGATGATAAGAAACCATGCTAATTATGCCTGGTAGGTTTTTGAGGCCAAACGTCCTGACTTCAGGTGCGAACCGGAGGAAGTTAACCACCTGGGTATGAAAGCTTCAGACAAGATTGGTTGCTGATGCCATGTTGATGTGTCCGTCCTGTTTTAAACTCTTCTCATGACATATTGTTATCTCCATGTAGGGTTAACATGTTGAGAAAGAATATATTTATTCCAAAGAGCAATTTTTGGAATACAGATATAGGCTACAGACTGGACAGATACAGTATTCTTTTAAGGATGACACTGCCCGTTTCAGACCAACTGAAAACCAGTTCAGCCTCTCCTCTATTTTCATTCCCATATTGATCTATCAGATTATCGGTGGAATTTAGAGTTTTTATAAATCTAGCCGCTGTAGCACTTCATTAGTCACTTACCCCTCTATCTCGTACTAAATTAAAAAATTATTGGATTTCCTGGTGTGTCCACGCATACCGCGACATGTTTCTTCTTTTTCTTCTTTGCTTGTAACGTACGTCAACATCTGTTTTTTTAATTCACCTCACTCTAGTTGTGAAAAAAGGTCTTTCAATTGCAGTTTTGCGTGATATTAGGTCAATTTTTATGCGCAAGTTATATTTGTGCAATTTAAGGGTCAATGGAAAAGCGAAAAAGTGTTGTGTTGAGAGACAAAGTGTGTTATTTGCTCCAGCTGACCTTAGCCACTGGTTGTTTTGCAGTGTAAAGCCTGCTCACGTAAACATTTAAGAGGTGTGACTAAGCCACAGTCATCGCCACTGCAAAGATGTGAAGAGCACCAAGCTGCAATGATTAAACTGGAGTATCATGTGACAGGCAGTCAAGCGAGTGCATTATATCAGAGCTGTAACCGGTAATTGATATGAGTGTCACAATCATTATCAGATAAATCCGTGACTTCATGCAGCCCAAGCATAAAATATGTCCTTATGGAGTGAGGTGACTGAGGCTAACCCCCCCCCCACACACACACACACACACGCACACACACACAAAAACAGCAAATTCTGCATCAGGGTGAGTTTTAACTTTTGGAAACTGATTAACTTCACCACTTAATGATTTCTAAAGTCTGAGCTACGTCTGTGTAATTATCTAGGACACAGGTGTCAAACATGCGGCCCGGGGGCCAAATCTGGCCCGCCAAAGGGTCCAATCCGGCCCTTGGGATGAATTTGTGAAATACAAAAATTACACTGATATTAACAATCCTTTTAGTTCAGGTTCCACATTCAGACTAATTCAATCTCAAATGGGCAGGGTTCAGTGAAATACTATCATAATAACAAAGAAATAATGACAGCTCCAGATGTTTCTCTATATAAATGTAAATATTTTCATGTATTTCCACTAAAACAAAATATAATTTCGCAAAAAATGTGAATAACCTGAACAAATATGAACAACCTGAAATGTCTTAAGAGAATTAAGTACAATTTTAACAAGATTCTGTCTGTTACTAAATATTTTGTGTATTTGTAGGTCCACTGTGATCTATAAGTTATAATGTACATGTGTAAATAATAAACTGAGGCAGAATATTGTTAAAATTACACTTATTTTTTCAGTTTGTTCATATTATTCACCTCTTTTGAAAGGACAGTTTGCAGATGTAAATGTTTTCATAATGTAAATTTACTTTTTTTTTTTTTTGCTCTAAAACAGAGAAAAGTTTGGAGTTGACATTATTTATATATTATTTTGTTATTATTTTACTGGTTCAGCCCACTCAAATTCAGCTTAATGTGGCCCCTGAATTAAAATGAGTTTGACACCCGTGATGTAGGAGGATACATATTTAACCCTTTCATGCACAAATTATGAGAACCTTAATCAAAATTTTTTCCTGAGTGTTTTTATTCCTCTTTAGGCATGAAAAAAACAATGCAATTGAAAAATTTCATCTGAAAAATAAATTTTAAAAATAAATAAATAAACAAAAATAATTAAAAAAAAAAAAATTCAAAAATACATAAAAAAAAAAAAAACAATGAAAAAAAAAAATTTATGAACCTATTTTTCACAAAGCTGCAAAAATGTCCACTCAGCTGGACACCACATGTTTAATTTTTGATGCACAGAAACATGTATTTACTGATAAATTGTGTGAAAACTATGGGGAGGGCTTGTGATTCTGGGGGTTTATGCTCAGGAGAGATCTACATACTGTTACCAATTCATGTCAGAAAAGATATGTAGCGTCTTAAAACTTTAATAAAGATATGTGTGGAAAAAAAACAAACGAAAAAAAAAGAACAAAATCCATGAATATACAAGAGAACAGCTGGAGAGTAACTGTCCACTGTAGTGACCAGTATGCATGAAAGGGTTAAACTAGAAAGGCACTCGGAGAGCACAGATCAGTGTCTCTCTCCCCCCCGATCACTACCAAAATTTAATCATTTATTCCTTGTGCCAGTGTCAACATTTCCTGAAAATGTCATCAAAATCTGTCCATAACTTTTTGAGTTATCTTGCTAACTGACAGACAAACAAACAGACAAACCCTGATGAAAACATAACCCCTGCCGTTCCGTCTCGGACGTAACAGTCTGATCATGTGATCATTAAAAAATGTGAATCAGCTGCAGAGACACGCTTTACTCATTATTCAATTTCCTCTGCCCCATGAAAATATGATTTAAAAACTTGGCTTCGGCAAGTACATTAACATGCGCCAGAGATGCTCAGTTACAGTCACTGAGCGTCACGGGGGTCACATGAGACATCAGTTCCCATGGCAACTAGACCTAAGGAGTTCAAGGTTCGAACTATACTTGAGTGTGTGTGTCAGTGTGTGTCATTCAGCAGTAGATAAACATACTGTGCAGGTTTGGTAGACAGCGCTGTGGTCGTACGCCAAAGGAAGCACATTTTGAGTTCTCCAGAATGTTCTGTGAGGAGTTAAGGACATCTGGGGGTTGATATTCTGTGAAAATGTAAGGTTATAGCCTGTTCTGGATGCACACACACACACATACACACACACACACACATACACAGAGAATGAGTGCTGAGCTCAGCATGACATCTCTTGCTGGAAACGAGCAGTGTTACTTCAGGGACTCTGTGTTGCTGACCCACTTTCTCAGGAGCGCTAACGCTGGATGAGTTTGCACAGAGAATTGATTTTGTTTTCCTTTTAGCACTGTTAGATACAGGCCAGTTTCTGGTGGGTTTTAGTTCTATTTGTGTCTGTAACAGGCTTGTGAGGCTTTCTTATTTGTTAATCTGTTTGTTTTTTTTAATGAATTGGAGCACATGTTTTCGTTCATTCATTTACCAAACCTCTTAGTCTGCTCATTCTGTGGACTAGAGCAGTAATAATTAACCAATTAACTGATTAGTTGATCCAGATGAAATATAGCTAGTACTTTCTTTAAGCAGAAATAACTACATTTTTACATATTTGCTGCTTTTTTTTATTATAGCTAATTATTTCGGATGGTCTATTACCAATGCTGATATCATGCAGTTTTTTTTTTTTTATCTGATAAAATACAACATTTTAGTAATAATAACAAAAAGAGAACATGTATTAACACAATCTGGTCTGTCTTTTCTTTTCTTTTTAAATCTATTCTTGTGTTGTATCAGATGTGTTATTAAATAAATACAGTTGTTTTTTTTTTGTCTGATAAAATACAACATTTTATTAATAATAACAAAAAGAGAACATGTATTAACACAATCCGGTCTGCTTTTTCTTTTCTTTTTAAATCTATTCTTGTGTCGTATCAGATGTGTTATTAAATAAATACATGTCCATAAGTGATCAAAAAAACTAAACTTATGAAAAGTTATGAATAAAATATAAACAGCCTCAAATTGAAACATTGTCATAATAATGAAGTCTGTATCTTAAAGAGGGCATATTTTGCTAAACCCACTTTTATTATTCTTTGGTTCATTTAATTATGTATTTGGGAACCCTAATAGTTCAAAAAGTTTGAATTTGAACCCCCCCAGGTGCTGCAAAGCTATTTTTATATTCTTTTTGGCAAAAATCGAGTGGATTTGTACAACCCGTTTTAATTCCTGCTTAATTTGTTACGTCTATAACTAGTTACGTCACGACATTTCCACATATAAGGTCAAGATCTCTGATGAATATGTCTCAGAGTACACCATAATTGTTTGTCAGCGGCAGTGGTTATAGTAAAAACTGAAAATATGTCCAACCTTAAATGTTCAGTTGTTGATTGAACGGGACAGAGCAGCACAGCCAACAACCTGGAGGGGGTGGAGCCTGAAGTGGCTCATGTGCATTTAAAGGGCCAGTACTCAAAATAAACTTCCTGGTGTCATTACTCAGAAATAGGGTTGAAGATGGATCTGTGGAGTTGAATTAATGAAGAATTCAAACCCAAGCAGAGCATTTACAGTTCATGTAGACCGCAGGGAAATGTTTTAAAATTAATAATTCCTTTAAAAAAAACAAAACAAAATATCACTCCTTTAAAGGATGAATAAAAAACATACATAAAGTACAAACAGAAACCTTTGGCTTGGGAACATCCACCCTGGACCAGTTTTGTTATAAAATTAAACATGCTTAAGTTGCAGTTAGTTACAGCCTTATTGAAAACTTACCTATTTTATATTGTGGATTTTCTAGAAAAAATCATATCACAGATAGGTTTGTGCATTCTTGAATACGTTTCAGTTTTGAAGATCGACTGTCTGAGCTGCATTTAAATTCAATAGTTTTTAGGGTTTCTCAAGCCGTGTTGGTTGTATGTTTTTACTGTAAAAATGTATCTAAGATAAACCAGGATAATGTATAGTAAATAGTTTCTGGTGATCAAATGAATAAAAATAGATAATTTATTGCAAAATCGTATATATACATTATTATTATTATTATTATTATTATCATCATCATCATCATCATCATCAATAATAATAATAATAATAATAATAATAATAGTAATAATAATAATAATAATAATAATAATAATAATAAATTATTATTTTTATTTGTTTATTTCATATCTAGAAGTGTATTTTTTGGACAGAAAATCTTGCTTAAGCTAGGTTTGGGGTGGAAAAAAGGCTGCTGATAATTTCCTTGAAACTCTTTTAATTGGAAAGTATTAGTATCCAAGCAACTTCATAAAAATGAATGACAATGTCTTGTCCTTAATCATGTAGTTTTCATAAACAGCTTGTTTTTCATATGTTTCTTTGGCTTTAAAAGTACATTTAGTGGTTTTATCTCATCGTTAGTGTACCCGTTTTTTCTTTGGCTTCTGGAAATTTGCAAGTTCCAGCTTGTAACGGCACTGAAGACTAAAATAATTCCAGGCCCACTCTCTGAATAGAAGTCATCACCACCACTGTCAAAAGAATTTCACTGTGGTTTCACTCTATCTTCTTTAAATACACTGCATTGTTTAGCATAGATTTCTAAATCAGCCATTGTTGTTAGACAAACAGAAGGAAAATGCCGATCTGATGAGGTCAAAAAAGGGTTAACGTCATATAACGTGTAGCTGACCCACTCTGTTCCACATTTTTAGTTTTGCGGTCTTAGTTTCATCATTTTTGTTCAAATTTAACATAAGTTTTTGGATCAAATTCCACATTTGTTGCTTTTTGGTTTAATGTTTATGAGACTGCATGATGATTAAAGGGGCTGTATTCTCAGAAATGACTGAATTCAAGTAAACTGACCCACAGACTGACCCTTTCTAATAGGACCGTTCTTCCCGACATCTATTAGGTACACAGGATCCAAAGGGTCAAAGACCTTATAAACACACATGATCTCATTTTTTACGTAGTCAGTGACTATGCACAGGCCTGAGCTGAGTTCCCACAGCCTCTGCAAATCATCATCGACTTCCCAGAGCAGTCAGCCAATCGTTACTGATGCCCAGGGATTTGTGACCAATGAGGGAGCGCTCTGCTCATATCTACTTCCTAGAAGGGCTTAGAGGAGGGAAGAGCTTTCCAGTTTGATTTGTTTTCACTGACTGTGGATCTTAGGGTTACAGTCTGTCTGTGTGTGTGGTGCAGGAGGGAGACATGAAGTGGGAGTTCTGGAGCAAGGAGGCAGACGAAGAAGAACTGGTGGAAAACGGTTAGTTTGGGACTGCGGGTGTTAGATCTTTTCACGGACTGATATGCCACACTCGTGGTCTCTGGTTTTCAAGTAGTTTGGAGAGTAGGAGAGGTTGTGTTTGAGTAACAGGTTGGATTTCTTCAGTGCTGGAATAGTGTTTGTGTCTGAGTTAAACTGTGAATCGCCTGCATCTTTGTTCTGTTTTTGCTGCTGCCTTTTAACATGGTCAAGTTTAGCCTTTTATGACTTGTCAGTGTCATGTGGTTCATCTTTCTACACTACAACATGCATGTTTATTTTGTGTGAATGCATCACACATATCAGCATTACCTTGTGTAAGTCACAAAAGCTGCATTGTACCTTTTTTTCATTGGTTTTGACTTGTATTTCACTTCATCTAAAGCAGTGTACAGCTTTCCGTCAGCTTTAGTTTCCTGTATGTTAGCCCTTGTATGTCCTCCTTTTCTTTATGTTTTGCAAAAAAACAGATTCCTGTACTCGTGATACTTTATTTTGAGTGTGTTTGGGTTACATGGTTGTGTTTTGTGAAGGATCAGAAGAGATTGTGTTGCAGCTATCACAGAGAAGGGGCAAGGGTCAGCTGCAGTGTTTTTGTTTTGAAAAGTCCACGCTGACTACAGACTGAAACATGATGTTCATATTCAGCAGCCTTTTGATTATGATGGCTCTCGTTTCACTCAAAAATGACCCATTACTGAGTTTATAAGGAAAGTAAATGTGCTGCAAAGAGATCTCGGAGAAGGATAGAAAAAATTAAGATGTTTACTGTGGGGATTGAGTTTTCAGGGACAAGAGAAGTATTTTCCTGCCATTTTAGTCTTTTATTTCATTCAGTCCTGTGCATGATCCAGGGAGATTTAACTGTACTAATGCCTTTCTGTGCAAGCAGATATTTTAATTGAAGCCATTCCTTGTCTTTGTTTCTCAAACTGTGGACTAAGTGTGACTGTTAGTTGGGTTTAGTTACATTAGAGGGTTTAATACCATCAGCTGACAACCACCTAGTACACGCAGATATATGTAAGTTAAGATGGTTTTGTAACATAAAGCCAGAATCACTTGGCACAGAAAGCTGTTTTCCCCACCTTCATAACAGTAGATTTGGGCTGTGTGCCTGTGAGCAAGGCAGTTTAACCTCCAACTAGCCCAGCATAAGGCTCTGGATCCCAGATTTATTAGGTTTTTTTTTCAAGTTGCAGTAAATCTCTATGTAAGTGAAACATAATTTAGGTGGATCAGAAACAACTCATTCTGTGTGATGTAGGTTTTCAAGTTTGGAGACTTATCCAGGACATTCTTAGCGCTACAGTAAGCAGGATTTAAAACCAGTACAACCAGTCTGCTCAGGTGTGTAAATGCCTCTTTTGTGTTTGGCGCATGTTTCTGGGCTGCTTTGCATGTAGCTCCCTGTCAGTTTGCTTCCTCGGATCAAGCTCACCAGACTACATCCTTCTCTGTTTGCATCACATCTTCCATAAAAACACATTTCGTCTCAGATGTTTACCTGTAACGCCTTAGGTCATTGTTTCAAGTACAGGGGCTTCACTTCCTGTGTGGTTTCCTGAGCCGTTTTTTGATTGGTGGCTTTTGTCGTGGTAAATTGTTGCAGACTATAGTTCAGCCTCTGCCACGTACTCCAGCCCCTTTGTTTGGGCCTAGTAAGGAAATCCAGCTGAAGTCCATTTAATAGATTTTGACCCAGATGCTCATCAGTTACAGTATTGTTCAGAATAGTCTTGTCAATATTTGAACACTAGGTTACAATACATGCTTTCTGTAGCTTCTTTGTTCTTGGCATTTTCTTTTTTTCTGTAACAAGAATAGTGGAGTTACTACTGGTAGTACTTTCTCAAGACTGGGGTGCTTGTTCTTTGTGTATAGTACATGTTCTTAAAACCAGATATCTGAGACTAGAGGACATTTTATTTATGTTGCTGAGAAGTGCTGCTTCTGTTCTGTGAAAGTTACTAAATGATGTTTTAATGCATTGTTTTTCAACCTTGGGGTCGGGATCCCACGTGGGGTCACCTGAAGTTTCTACTGACTGATAAAAAAAATAAATAACGTACTAATAAAAGATATGGTGAGTTGAGAGAGACAATCCCAATTCATAAAAAACATGGCAAACTGTGAAGCTGAAACTAAAGCACTGTGGTACTGTTTATCTGTCAAATGTTCATTGTGGTCGGTTTCAGATGCTGCAGCTCTTTCATAATTCATAATTTGAGTTCTTGTTTGTTCAGTATTAATTGTCAGCCTTGTAAATCCAAGCTGGACCGACTGTACATATCCTGACCAAGGAAAGTCAAATTCTCACTTTGTGCAGTAATCTACACCTGGCTTTTCTGCCTCCGTCCATAATAATACACATTATGTAGACTAAATGTCATCTAAAATGAACGTTTATTTGCAACATACTATAGTAAACTATTACATGGTCAAAAACAAATTAATTTTAGAAAAAAAATGTCTCCATTTTGAATGTCTGGAGTCGCCAGAAATTTGTGATGTTAAAATGGGGTCATAAGCCAAAAAAGGTTGGGAACCACTGTTTTAATGAGACACAACAGTGATATGAGTTAAGAATACAGCAGGGCTTTTGATAAGTTTGTAACCAAATAGTAGTTTTAGAGATAATTCAGACAAGAGTCACTGTTTTCCCAAGGATCGGCACACTTCAGTGTCTTTACAGTGAGATGTTTTCATTTTGGGGTTTAGTGAATCCCTCCCACAAAAAAAAATAAAAATAAATAAATAAAATACAATAAAAATTGATATTTGACCAAAAACACACGCAGTAAAACATTTTTGTAATAATTAGGACTTATATGCATTATGTAACCAGAATATCAGGTAGAAGGCACACAAAAAATTTGCTCATGGAATGAATTCAAACACAGGTTTGCATTCGTCACTGGTGTCTGAGCTCATTATTTGGGCCAACTCCAAGTGTTGTCAGATGATGTTTTTGAGAATATTTGCCAAATGCCAATGTCAAGTCAAAGTGGTTGGCTGGATATCCATACTTGGGTAAAAAGAAAAAAGTGTCCTTAGTTGTCCTGTAATGATTAGACTGTTCAAAGATGGCACTTTATACTTAAAGGGGTCATATTTTGTGAAACCCACTTTTATTAGTGTTTGGTTCATTTATTTGTGTATTTGGACCCTAATAGTTCAAAAAGTTTGAATTTGAACCCTCCAGGTGCTGCAAAGTTATCTTTATATTCATTTTGGCAAAAATCAAGTGGATTTCTCCAACCCGGTTTAATTCCTGCTTAATTTGTTACATCTATAAGTAGTTACGTTACAACATTTGCACATATAAGGTCAAGACTTCCAACGAACATTTCTCCGAGTACGCCGTAATTGTTTATCAACAGTAGCTGTTGTAGTCCATACTGAAAATACGTCCAAACTTCGAGCCAATTACCTAAAACGTTCAGTTGTTGGTTGAACGGGACAGAGCAGCACAGCCAACAACCTGGAGGGGGTGGGGCGTGAAGTGGCTCATTTGCATTTAAAGGGCCAGCGCTCAAAACAACCTTTCTGGTGTCATTACTCAGAAATAGGGTTGAAGATGGACATGTGGAGTTGAATTAATGAAGAATTCAGACCCAAGCAGAGCATTTACAGTTTATGTAGACCACAGGGAAATGTTTGAAAATGCATAATTCCATTTAAAAAAACAAAATATCACTACTTCATCTTTTTTAGTCATGTTTCTTTAACATAATAAGCACTAATGTTATTGTTCCAGAAATGTTGTTCTCCTTCTGCCTGTGGCCATGAAAGGAGAGATAATTTTTTTATTTTTTATTTTTTTTTTGAACCTGTTGAAATTGGCTTCAGCTGTATCTATGTGATATGTGTATGAGAAGCACCACAGGAGTTTCATACTGTGCTGTGTGTAAGAGTTCACACACTGGGGTCATGCAAATACTGTTCTGCCTTTTATACAGCTATGCAAGCAACACAAAATTAGAAACTGAAATTAGAGTGACAGGTCATTTGTTTGGTGGAATTTGAATAACAGGAAAACGCAGCACGGTGGACAACAATGGAACACAGTGTATAAAGTGATAATGCTATGGTAGTGACCGAGAAGCTGGTGTGAAGATGGTTTACTTGGTCTTAAATCATACTCTCTCTCTGACTCTCTCTCTCTTTTCTGTCCTGCTCCCTGTCCCTCCCTCCCAGGAGCTTACGATGAGTACAGCAGCTGCAGCGGCAGCAGCAGAGCAGCCGGTATGAACGGTAACGGCCCCGGCAATCTCGTGGACCCACTGGAGGACCCCGTGCCTGGACTGGGCACCTACGAAGACTTTAACACCATCGACTGGGTCCGAGAGAAGAGCAAGGACCGAGACAGACACAGAGAGGTACAGAGGAAGGCAGAATGAGGTTTTCCAAAACTGTCGTTGCTGTTCCGCACATGCTCGGTTAAACTCTCAGGTGTACCTGTAATTAAATGAAGAATTCCTCCAGGGTACCAGAGCTATAACTAGCATGACCTTGGCAAAACTCCTGGTTTGTTGAATTCTGAGGATAGAACAAAAGTTATCGCATAAGTACAAAAATGTCCCGTCCAGTTAAGGTTTGTCTAGTCGTAGAAAGCAACTACATGTAACCTGTATTTGAGCAGGGACTGGAGAGACATATCGCTCTTCACGCCCCGCTTAGCTTTTATATTTGTAGCTCCACTGATTCTCGCAGAGTCGAGAATTGAGGTTATGCACCTTGCTGTTGACAGTAGATGGTACAGTCACCGTTTTCCTACATAGTTCATTGATTTTAATCTGGCAGGGTAAGATTAGGTAACGACTTATATCTGCAGCAAGGGTATTCAAGTGGTTCAGCAACTGGCCAAAAAAAACCAAAACTGCAAAATGAATACTGAATTAAGAAGGTATAAACAGTGCAATTGCCTGATTCAGCACATATGAGCAAAAGGGGAACAGGGGTGGTTATTTTTTAGCTTTGATAGCACATGATAAATATAATATTTCATTGTAACTGTATATAATGTAATATTATAAAGTATGAAATAAAACTATATAGTGTTTCATTGTGATTGCGTTCTAATGCCTGTCTCTGTGTCCATCCAGATCACCAATAAGAGCAGACAGTCGACTGTGGCTCTACTGCACAGCGTTAGTGATGCCTTCTCTGGTTGGCTACTCATGCTGCTGGTGGGACTCATGTCAGGTACATACATTGGTACATCAATACAAGAGCTGCACAGTTATATGAAAAAGACTATATTGTGCTTATTGTGGACATTGTTTGGTAATTTTTTTAGCACGAAAAAGGCACAGATTGCTAATAGGTTTGATATGCATTTTCTCTACACAGATACAAATGTGCAAAAACTCACTAGCAATATCTTTTTTCAAAATGAAGCTAGTACCACTGACTTGCTATGTTCTCTCAGTAGTACAACTGCATAATGGACACACACAGGTGCAATAAATAAAAACTTCCAAATGCATTCATCATTCCTTTCTCTATGCTGTTTTAATGTGCTGATAAGTATTTGTTTTGTTGCAGCATACAGCGACTTTCTTGTCTTTTTATCTTTACTACCTCTCTGCTTAGTGTGCTGAAGTCCAAAATGTTCCCATAGAGGTCGTGTTCTTTGGTCTGCAAAAGGACATTCATGTGAACATACACGGCAAACCTTTTGCTACTAACGCTGAGACTAGTCTGTTCTATGTTTGTTGTGGGTCAGTGTATGTTTTGGTAATTGGATTGTTTTGTTTTGTTTTTTTTGTTTTTTTTTTTCCAGAAACAAAAGAAAAGCTAGTGGTTAGTTGATATTTATATACATTCTAAAATAGAATAATTAAAATTTAATGTCAAGATGTTTTTCTTTTTCAGTGTCAAAACAGATAAACCAAATAAAAAAAACTGATTGGTTTTTGTTTTTTCTTTCTAATAACAAAAAATAAAGTTAATACTTGACAGAAATGGACAAATAGATCAAAAATGCCGATTTTTATTCAGTTTCTGAGACTGGATGTTGTCACTGTCAAGGAAAGATTTTTACGAACGATGGGTTTTTACAAATCTTCCATTTTGTACAAAATCTGGAGTTCATAGACATTCATGGCGGGAGCATTAGCTTTTTTTATGTTAGTCTTTTAGAATGTCCCTCTTCTTCTGCTGCTGCCAGACTAAAACAGCAGCCATAACTGCTCAATCTTCCTCTTTCTCATCTTGCAGCTGTAGCTGTAGAAGTTTCAGTGTTGTGGGCATCATTGCCATCTGGAATGCGATGATCACGACACAGGATTTTTAAGAGAGTGCATGGCCACTTTGTGTATACTGATCTAAATGTTCTGAAATCTAAAAATATTCTGGTGGTGGTAAACTACATACGCTACAAACAAAAAAATAAGGATTTTTTTTGGTCTTTTTTTTTTTTGTCATTTTTGCCATTTGTAAATAAAACTGTCTGGTCATTAAAAAATGTGTTTCAATTCAATTCACACACAAAAAAGTAAAAAGTGCTGTGCAAGAATCCCAACTGAAAGAAATAGCCCCAAAATTAAAAATACCCTTAACTTTTTGTTTGTACTGTATGTTGCCACAGCTGTCGTGGGGCACGCTGACAGATGCGTGGATGCCAATTCAAGCCTATGGCCCCTCCGATCACCCCTGAACATTCATAGGCCAGTCCCAAGAACACAACAGCACATGACTAGGACAGAGCAGGATTCAAACTGCCAATCCTTTGATTACTGGACAACCTGCTCTACCTCCTGAGCCACAGTCCCCCTTCCTACCTACTTACCTATTTATGACTTGAGAGTGCTGTGATTAGCACATAAAGGTGCCATATAGCCACCTTATGACAAAAAAATTAATGAAGTGGCCATAGGTATGATGTAGGAAGGTTCCAAGGCATCTTTCAAAGAACGTGACAACTGTACGGACCTCGTATGACACAAAATCACATCATTTTCTCACGGAGGCCTCAAGTTACTCATGCGATTTGAATGGCAGCCGTACCAACTTTATAAGATGGCTGTAAGAAACTAATGCTCGGTCCACAAATGTCTACAAACTCCAGATTTTGTACGAACTGGAAGATTCGTACAAACCCATCGTTCATAAGAATCTTTGTGACTGAGGCATTACCGCTCTTTCCTTGAAAATGACAACATCTGGTCTCAGAAAATGAAAAAAAATCTGGTGTTTTTGGTCTGTTTGCCCATTTCTGTCAGGTAGTAACTTTATTTTTATTATTAGAAAGAGAAAATAAAATCAGTCTGCTTTTTTAATTTGGTTTATCTGTTTTGACACTGAAAAAGAAAACCACCTTGAAATTCAATTTTAATTCTTCTATTTTAAAACGAAAATCAATTAACCACTAGGTTTTCTTTTGTTACTGAAAAGAAAATCCAATTACCAAAAGATGCACTGACTGTTAATGATCGTTAACAAACATAATGAGCAGAGTGCACATAAAACGGAAAATGGCTGTTTCTACTGACATATTTGTTTAGTAAAAGAAAAAACAGACTTATGCTGTTATGTAAGTGCACAGGTTGACAACAGGACTGTGATTAGATTAATAAAATACAGACTTATAAACACACAAATACAACATACTTGTAAGTTATAAAGCACAAAGGTCTAGTTTGGTGGATTACTGTTATTTATGAAACAGAAATTACAAAGTCATTTACTTTACCATCTACTTGGATGAAATGTCTAAAAGGTGTCTCCTAATCCATCTTCTCCGGGAGCTTTGCAGTACCTGCATCAGCTAAACATAAATTCCCATGTGGTGGTGGATGGCAGGTGTAGAGCCACAAAGTAGCACTGCACAATAACACTGGAAGTAGGCAGGCTGACATGTTTGTAAAAGAAATGAATATGGTGCGACTAGAATTATATCTTTTTTTTTTACCAGGAGATTTAAAAGGGAAACTTAAGAGCAGTGGTGTAAAACTCATTTTAGTTCAGGGGCCAAATTCAGCCTAATATGATCTGAAGTGAGGCAGATCAGTAAAATAATAACATAATAATATATAAATAATGTCAACTCCAGACTTTTTTCTAGTTTTAAAGTGGAAAAAAGTGAAATTACCTTATGAAAATGTTTACATCTACAAACTATACTTTAAAAAATGTGAATAACATGAATAACCATGACAAAGCTGAAATTTATTGAGTAAAATAAGTTAAATTTTAATAGTATTCTGCCTCAGTTTATCATTTACACATGTACATTACAACTTACAGATCACAGTGGATCTGCAAATACGCAAAACATTTAGTAACAGACAGAATATTGTTAAAATTGACTTCTACTGCTTTACTAAAACTTATTTCTCAAGTCTACTTATGTTCATATTTGTCCAGGTTATTCAGATTTTTTGTGAAAGGATAGTTTGTAGCTAAAATTAAGTTTTTTTTTTACTTTTTTACACTAAAACAAAGGACATTTTTTTTAGTTGTCATTATTCATAGGTTATGATAGTATTTTACTGGTCTAATCCACTTTAGATCACATTGGCCTGTGTGTGGAACCTGAACTAAAGTTATTTTTACATCCTTGACTGTTAATATCTTCAGTAGCATTTTTGCATTTGACAAATTCATCCTACTGGCTGGATTGAACACTTTGGCGGGCGGGTTTTGGCCCACAGGCCGTATATTTACCACCCCTGCATTAGAGGATATGACATTTAATTATGGAACCCTGGTCTCTCCAACACATGTTTACATCTACATAGACCTAATAATGAAATCTATATGTGAAGAGTTTGAATGGAGTGAAATCACTGCTCATTTTTTCTTGTTTTCTCTCTTCCTCCAGGTGCTCTGGCAGGTGGCATCGACATCGCAGCCCATTGGCTCACAGACATGAAGGACGGAGTGTGTCTTATCGGCTTCTGGTTTAATCATGAGCACTGCTGTTGGACGTCCAATGAGACAACGTTTCAGGAGAGGGATCGGTGTCCACAGTGGCAGAGTTGGGCTGAGCTCATTACAGGGACTTCAGAGGTGATGGATGCACTTAAATGACTGACTAATTAATGACTGACTAATCTAAGTTGTTTTTACATCCGCCAAGGAACGGCAGAGGTTATGTTTTCATCAGGGTTTGTTTGTTTGTTTGTCTGTCTGTTAGCAAGATAACTCAAAAAGTTATGGATGGATTTGGATGAAATTTTGATTTAAAATTTTGATTTTGATTTGAGTGAATGAATGAATATTTTTGTTTCGGTTATGTACAAAACACATACATATTAAAAAACAAACAAACATAAAATTAACACAGTTGGTAACTGAAAAAGGAAGAAGCTGAAGCCAAAGGCTTATTTCTGCTTCTCCTATTCCTATTTGATTTTATGGATGAAATGTTGATATTGGCACAAGTAACAAATGATTAAATTTTGGTGATGATATCTTGGGGGGGGGACTGATCTGCCTTGGCGGAGGTCTGCGCTCTCCGAGTATTTTTCTAGTTTAAAATTTTGTTTCTTTGTTATTATTATGAATGTTGACAGTGTTTACATTTTTTAATTTTTAGAGCAAACTGAAGTTATATTCAGAGCTTAAAAGATTTATTTGACCACTACCCAATATATGGTTTATGTCACAGCTACCCTAAATGAACAGCATTGGTAATGACCAAAATCCTTATTTTGTGTTTCTCTAATGGTTAATTCACCAGTATCTAGAAGCTAAATGATATTTTTAATGCTAAATTATTATTATTATTATTATTATTATTATTATTATTATTATTATTATTATCCATTATTTTCAAATTTGCTATTTTATAAAAAAACCTGAAAAATTAGTTCAGCACATTATTATTTCTTGATCAAAATGTCAAATTATGGTAATTTACTTACATTTCTGAGCTACTTTTAGTGGGTGAATGTTATCCTTTATTAATTTCTGGCTCAAATTTGGGAATAAAAAAGTGAATTCAGGTTGAAATTCCTCATTTCTAAAGATGGTGAAACAGAGAGCTCACTGAAAACCTAACAGTCTGCATTAAAGTACTTCATAACAATGGATTAGCATTTTTTTGCTGCATATTTGGCTGAAAATCATAAATGTGTGAGTTATGGACCTTATATCACATTAAATAATATGTTCACACTTTCACGCCTAGATTTATAACATTTTCTCACATTTTTTTGAACTTAATGAACACTATCCTTGTCACTATTAATGGCACTAGTGATGCTTTGGTTCCACCTACTGGCGGTGATCAGAAATAGCATGTCAGTTTTCTTTTTTCCCTTTGAATAAAGTGTATTCCTTTTGTATAACGTACTTACTGAGTCTTCTCTTGTGTGTTTTGTTTGTTCCTACAGGGTGCGTTCGCCTACATAGTGAACTATGTGATGTACATATTCTGGGCCTTACTCTTCTCTTTCCTGGCCGTTATTCTAGTTCGGGCTTTCGCTCCGTATGCCTGTGGCTCAGGAATACCAGAGGTGAGATTATATTTAAAATAACACCCATTAAAATAAAACATATTTTTTTCAGATACAGTTTTTACATTTTCCCCCTCAGATATTGATCAGCCATCTTCCATGCACACTTTATTTTTGCCTTTTTTCGTCATCACTAACGTTTGTTTGCATTCACTGATGCCATGTTTAGTACAGGTCACATACTTTAACGCCACACTTCTGCAGGTTCATAACATTTACTGGGATACATCAGAGTGTACACTGACTGTTTTCACTGGGTTTTCCCATTCGTGCACAAAATATAATTTGAGCGATCAACATTTTGTGGATCAGCCATGTTACTCTCCTTCTCCTTGTCCTTTTTTTTCTTGCAGCATGCATCCAAACCAAAACATTTATAGTTACTTATAGTAAGTAACAGAGTTGTATGTGGTAAATGACTCTTTTCTTCATGGACTCTTAAGCAGTAAACGGTCATAGCAGTAAAATATATTTTAGACATCTAAAACCAATCAGTATCATTTTAAGTGTAAAACTATGTGGGTGCTTCTGCGAAACTGGGTTTATTTTGGTACCTGGTAGTTTACCAGCTTTTTAGACCCAATAATAAAAGACAAATTTAGACATATTTCCCCCCAGGATGTACCTAATGATGACCTCAGATAAACACGAAAAAATGATACTCTTGCGCAGAGACATTCAAAATTAATGACTTTCTAATAAAATATTGGGACCAAAAATAGGACCGAAATTGGGACAGGAAAGGTACCAAGGTGACAGTGCATTTGATCTGGAAAACATGGCTTGAAATAGTCTTATATATCACTATAAATAAAGACACTGTTAAATTTGACGATTCTAGTGGTTTTTCTAATCCAGACATGTAGGTTTTTTATGAATCCTCAGTGTCTTTCCAGGTTTTGTGTGTAACCCATCGTGTCCACTCGTGTTACATGCAGAACCTGCCCATTTAAACACAAATAAATCGCAAGTGATTTTGTTACAACGGTCATTTTTGTGAAACACTCTGCCTTGAATATTTACTTCGATTCCCAAAATGTACATGTGAGAAAATAAAAAGACGTTTGAAAAAATAGTAGCGCATAATTTTAGTGTCCTTTTTACGGTGTTAGATGCAGATTTTTGTATAAAATTATATAAAAATATGTTTTATCTGAAAAATAGTTTTTCTTTTATCTCAGTAAATATTTATTTTTAAAATAGACCCAAAGTTCTTCCAAACTTGCTTTATAATATTAGTCTACATCTGGTTTGACTTTTTAGCCCCGCTGTCCTGTTTTTAGGGACCAGTTTCATAGAAGCACCCATCCTTTTCTGAAGCTGTGACTTCCATCCGTGACTTGTTTGACAAAAACAGTAACTATCCTGAATAATACATGGGAGTTGATTGGGATCATTTACTGCTTTTTTAGATGTTAATTAATGTGTCAAACCAAAAAGCCACACAGTAACACTGACAAACTAACCGATCAAGACAGCAGCAGACTTGAAGCTCACTATGAGGATAGCTGAGATAAAATTGAAAAATAATTTAAAGAGCTTTCTCACCTGCCTAATTTGGTCTGGAGGTTGCAGTATGATTCAAACAAAATTTGCAGATATGCAGCCTTCCTCGTATCATGATGTGGACCAAACAGCAGAGCTTTGGTGTGGCCAAAAGAGGTGGTTTTAGTCGGGATAAACTGAACCATGCTTCAACACAGTATGCAAACACTTCTTGGATACTTTGATATTTCAGGCCAGTTGCCAAAAGCAATTGCAAGGCTTACTGTTGAAAATGTTACAAATCCTTGAACTTTGGCTCAGACCTTGGTTTGAATCTTTAGGTGTGAAATTGCCCTGAGTCAAAGTTATCGAATGACTTCAGGTCAGGTAGCGTGGGGCAATACACTGACTATGGTTAAGTAGCTCATTAAGCCTCACCCCCAAAAACAAAAACCTCAAAGTGTTTGTTAGGCACATAATCCAAACACAATTTCCTTGGCCCCTCCATTATTGAGCCCATTTACATGCACACCAATACTCCGATCATTATCCGATTTTTGGAGTTATGAGATTTATTCAAGTCATCATGTAAACAGGATAATCCGATAGGCTTTGTCTGATAAGCAGTAATCTGATTATGAGAAATCGGGTTAACACACCTAGATTTCGCCCCAATACTCTCAATACTCTGATGTCTTCATGCATGTATACAAGTTAATCTGATTTATTTCAAGCTTTTACATCTGTAAATGTGTAAAAAAAAAAATCTATATAAACGGAAGTTACGCAGCGACAATGTGAACCTAAGGAAAAAGGTACACAACTCTCAACATCCTCCATCCGCTTAATGGGAGGAAATACAGGAATAGTGACACATTCCAGAAGTTGTCCTTTAGAATGTCCAAGACGAGACTGGATGTTCTGAAAATAGCAGGAAGTGTACGTCCTATGTCATAATGTACGTACGTACTCTGAAAGAAGTCAAATAATGGACAGAAGCCTGTAAACCACGGTTTTTCAATTATCGCATCTGATTACAGCAGTTATCGAATTCCTCCCAGTTACCAGATTTTTATGGTCATGTAAACGGGCTCAGTGTTTACCTTCTTATTTGCTCTATTTCCCTCCGTCTTTATTAATGAGGAAGTGAAAAGCTGCAGATTTACTCACACTTTGAAAAGACATGTGGAAAATCTAAAGGCACACAAACATTTCCAACCCGATTCATTCTTTTTGTATTATACAGACAAAACACAAACAAAACTGAATACACAGACTCTTTGTTTCTCCTTCGCTTGAGTGAAGACCGTTGTTCATTTCGTGTAACTTAAATCCATTCCTCTTCACAGTGTCTTTACTGTAAGGTCAGATGCTGGTCAGCTGCCCCACGCATATGAGATTAACTGCTTATTTTAAAGAAAAATATCCAGAGCACAAACTGGCCTCTCTCCATGTTCTCTTCTTGCCTTCCATCAATGTTTACACTGTCTTTGTCTCAGTTACACGCTCACACACGCATATCCAATGTGATCCCACACTAACATAAACAGACACTAACATATCCTCATCCCCTCTGCACACACAGACTAATCCATGGACATGCAAACATCCATATTCACTTTCCATCTCTTTCAGATCAAAACCATCCTCAGCGGCTTCATCATCCGTGGCTACCTGGGGAAGTGGACTCTGATCATCAAGACCATCACCCTGGTGTTAGCTGTATCCTCAGGGCTCAGTCTAGGGAAGGAAGGCCCTCTGGTCCATGTGGCCTGCTGCTGCGCTAATATACTGTGTCATCTCTTCACCAAGTACCGAAAGAATGAGGCCAAACGGCGAGAGGTAAATAAATAATGAGGGGCTTTATTCCTTGTCAGGGGAAATATTTTAGGTCAACTCAGCAGGACAGAAATGAAATCCTAAATATATATTATATCCAACCATCAGCCTATTATGCTGACCTGAAAGGAAAACAGTGTTACATGTTCTGTGTGTACACAAATTCTTCATTTTTTTTCTTTAACACTTGTATATGGGTGCTTCTATTAAAAAAAATTCAAACCAGATGTACAGTAATGTTATGGAGTAAGTTTGGAAGCACTTTGGGTCTATTTTAAAAATAGATATTTACTCAGATAAAAAAGAAAACAAAACTATTTTTCAGATAAAACACATTTTTATGATTTTTATATTATTTTTGATACAAAAATCTGCATGTAACACAGTAAAAAGGACACGAAAATTACGTACTATAATTTTTTTGGAATATGTTTTGTATTTGTATTTATTTATTTATGTAGTTACAGGACAGTATGTATTGGCATTAGTTACAAAGAGCGATTATGGATGCACCAGATTTAGCAGAGAAGCTAATTTCCATCTGTTGTCCTGGACAAACGACTAACTAAACAAACATCACTTAAATTACAAAGTCATAATATACTGGAAGAAAACCGTTAAACATGACAGATACAGGAAAGTCTGCTCAGATTGAACGGCTTTAGCCAAATACATAAAACGGGGCTAACATTCTAAAGCTACACTAACTGTCCTAGAGCTAGAAGAATAAATAAATAAAAAGATAAATAGGCTAATTGTGCAATTGCAAACCAGACATAGAAAAAAAGTGCAAGTAAAACTATTGATCTGAAAACTTCAATAGAACTAACCAAGACAGTTTATACAAAACATGTGTGCATTGTTCTCTCACAGGTACATTTTGGGAATCGAAGTACATATTCAAGGCATAGTGTTTCACAAAAATGACCGCTGTTGCAAAATCACTCGTGATTTATTTATGTTTAAATGGGCAGGTTCTGCATGTAACGTGAGTGGACACAATTGATTATGCACAAAACCTGGAATGAGACTGAGGATTCATACAAAAACCTACATGTCTGGATTAGAAAAACCACTAGGATTGTCAAATTTAACAGTGTCTTTATTTATAGCCTGTATATAAGACTATTTCAAGCCATGCTTTTCAGATCAAATGCACTGACACCTAGGTAGTTTTTCATGTCCCAATTTAGGTCCTATTTTTTTCCCCAATATTTTATTAAAAATTCCTTAATTTTGGGATGGCTCAGAGCAAGAGTATAATTTTTTTTTGCATTTATCCGAGGTCATCATTAGGTACATCCTGGGGGGAAATATGTCTAAATTTCTCTTTTATCATTGGGTGTAAAAAGCTGGCAAAGTACCAGATACCAAAATAAACCCAGTTTCATAGAAGCACCCATATTGATTTATATGGATTACAGGCTCAGATGAGAATGTGTGATTGAATTAAGAGCAATATGAAGAAGCAAAAAATCTAAACATTTCATCATTTTATCAATATCTTAATGCAACTTTGTGCAACAGCTTTTCATTTACTTTATAAACATATAGAAGTTCTGGAATGTTGAAATGGCAAATGTGTAAGATTAAAACCAAGTGTGTGATTTAAACTTGTCATAATATTGGGGAATAACATGAGTATGGTTTGTTTAAAGTATTGTCTCATGAGCCAATATAGATATTTTTCATATAAACTTTATTGCTACAGTTGTAGACAAGTCTTCTGGCTAATTGTAGGGACTCTGCCAGAGGAAGAATGAATATTTGCATTGTGCTGTGGCAGGATTGTTATTCTTTTTCCTTCTACTCTCTGTGTATTATCGCTTTGAAAGTCCACCAAAGAACAACAGGCTCTGAGCTGCAACTGAACCCTGAAGATGGCTTTTGTGAGCTCTTTCCCTTTTTAGGGATTTAGTCTTTTTAATACCACAGTGCACTCCCTCACTTCCTCATCTGCTGCAGCATCCTGTGCACAGTGCAGCTGAAGAAATAGCCAAACAACCCAGATAACTTTTACCCAAATCCAAAATAATAATGGATGATGTGTGACCATTCTGTAGCACTGTCACAGTGTTAATGAAGGATGGAGGCAAGTCTGGAAATGTGAGAATGATGGACCAGTATTCTCATGTAACACTATTTACACACTCCATCAAATGCTTCGAGCTGAGAAAGCTGTGTTCCATGTCAACGCATCTTTGTGAAAAGTTAACTTAACTTTGAAGTGGATGCATTTGGCACATGTTTAGCATTAACTCTGTGCCTTTAAGACAACTAAACAACCTCTTCATTTGTAAATATAAAAGCATGAAACCGAACCAAGCTACTGTCAGACAAATTGAAAAAATCATCTATCGTGTCTTTTCAGCTTTGATGAATCCATTTTAAATCACAGTACCAGTGCACTGTGATCACAACCACTGAGACTAACTCAGACCAGAATATTCTAACTCAGATGCTATCTATTAAATCTACATCTGTTCATTTCAACAGTAATGACTACATGTTGATCTCCTTTGAGGGGTTTTTTTTTTTTGTTTTGAGCAAATTACACAGAAAAAAATCATGATTCCCACAGCAAGACCAAATGAAAACAACTCATCACTCCTTCAGAGCCAAATGATGTTAGCCCTAACCAGGGTGCAATTTGTTTAGGGGGAGTGGGGGGGGAACAAACCCCCCTCTGGTTTTTCCATCCCTACTTCTGCTCACTTAATTTCATCCTCAGGGGGGACAGCCAACCAATTGAAATAACAGGCAGGTTGTGACAGTTTTCTTACACCTATATCCTACATTATTGGCACTAACGTTCACCTGGACCGAACTGTCGGCAGTCTCAGAATTCGTGAACGTCCCCATGCACTAGGGTGCTGTAAAGGGGGGGTAAACATGACAAATTCATGGAGTCCAGTATTTATGGGAACAGTGGTGAATAGTTTGTGTAAGAACCGCTGTATAATAGAGGAATAGAGGCCGAGAGTAAGACGCTGAAAGTATGTAACCCCCCCCCCCCCCCCCCGTTTTTTTGACAAATTGCACCCTCGTCCTAACTGATAATTACCAAATGTTTTCCAAATACTTTAATTACTACTTGGTATTTAATCAAACTGTCCCATTTTCATTTGTTTTCTGCTGTTCTGTAATTAAATGTTTTTATTTTTTTTTTTAGGTTTTATCAGCAGCTGCAGCGGTTGGGGTGTCCGTAGCTTTCGGTGCTCCCATAGGAGGAGTTCTTTTCAGCCTGGAGGAGGTGAGCTCCATTCATTAAATACTGTAAATTAAATCCGATCAACTTATTTTCAGTCGTTTCTCTGGAATTCCACCGTTTGCACTCACTGTATGTCAAATTGATGTCAAAATCACAGGACGTCTGGTGTAATACGAGATTTTCTTCAATCAGTCATAAAATATACACTTTCATGCAAAGTTACAGAGAGGCACACAAAGCTGGAAGCTGAAATAGATTCTTTACTTCAGAACAAAAGGCTACGGTTGTTTTATCAGTAACAAATGAAACTAATCCGTAGTGTTTTTAAATTCTTTCACAATCCTCTTTAATTGTTCTGGCTCATGCTGTACACTGCACAGCTTTGGCAAATAATTAAGGCATAATAAACCGTGAAAAAGTGTTTACATGGATATTCCTGGAAATAAATGCGCAACTTTATCCAATTTCATTGTCATCATTTCCAAGATGCCGGAGTTAAAGCTTCATGTGAGTGCTATTTGGCAGCACAACAGAAATTCAAACTACTTCAAACAAGTTTCTGTCCTAAGACATTATTTTTCCCCTATCAGTGATTGAAATGTTAATCTGTTCTACAGCTGTTTGTACAATTATCCCTGGCATCTTTCTTTGTTGAATATACAGTAAATAATATCATGTTTGTGTGTTAAATAATCATACTTTTTGTGATGATTTTGGAAGAGCGTGATTGTTTTTTAAGTTTGTTTGGAGCTTTTCATTCCATCTAAAGCGTGCTCTCTGTACATGATTCTCTGCCCTCCAGGTGAGTTATTATTTCCCCCTAAAAACCCTATGGCGCTCCTTCTTCGCCGCTCTGGTCGCAGCCTTCACCCTGCGCTCCATCAACCCGTTCGGAAACAGCCGTCTGGTGCTGTTCTACGTCGAATTTCACGCCCCGTGGCACCTGGTGGAGCTGGGTCCCTTCATCCTGCTGGGAATATTTGGAGGCCTCTGGGGGGCGCTGTTCATCAGGGCCAATATTGCCTGGTGTAGGAGACGTAAGTAAATGTGTTACAGTGACTGTATGTGTGGAGTAAACAAAGGCACAAATGCGCTCAAGGATTTTTTAAAGGTCACCACTACCCCTATTTCTAACCACAGTGTATTTCTTGACCTTTCCTGTCTTTATTTTCTAGGTAAGTCCACACGTCTGGGTCACTACCCTGTCATCGAAGTGTTGGTCGTTGCTGCGCTGACCGCTGTGATTGCGTACCCAAACAGCTACACCCGGATGAGCGGAGCTGAGCTGATCTCGGAGCTGTTCAATGACTGTTCTCTGCTCGACTCCTCTCAGCTCTGTGGCTACAAACAGGTCAGTTGTGCAGAAGAGCCAGGTGAATTAAAGGCGGGGTAGGAGATCTTGGAAAAACAGTTTGAGCAAGCTACTTTTTTTTTATAAGTCAAGTTTTTATTTCATTTTGTAATGGAGAATTGACACATTGTACATTCACATGTACATATAACATTTTAGAATGTTGTTACCTCCGCCAAGGAGATGATGTTTTCGCCAGCGTTGGTTTGTCTGTCTGTCTGTGTGCAAGATAACTCAAAAAGTTATGGACAGACTTGGATGAAAATTTCAGTTAATGTTGATACTGGCATAAGGAACAAATGATTAAATTTTGGTAGTGATCGGGGGGCGGGGGCACTGATCTGCCTTGGTGGAGGTCTGCGCTCTCCAAGTGCTTTTCTAGTTTTTCTATATTTCTTTTCTTTTCAGAAAAGAACAAAACAATCTGACTGTATTGTTGTTTTCTGTGTATTTCTCCAGTGTTTTCACTTCTTGATTTCTCTCCCCCCTTTTTTTTAAAACCACAAAACATTAAAAAAAAAAAAAAACATACAATAAATAATAATACAAACGACAATAATATAGTAGCTAAACAACACTGAGTGTCATGATTTGTTCCTTTTGAATGTTTATAAAGTCCATCCATGGTTTCCAGCATTCCTCAAATTTGTCTTGTTCTAATCTCAATGCGAATGTGAGTTTCTCCATCAGGGAAATTTCTTTAACAAGCTCTATCCAATCTTCTAATGTGGGTAGTTTGTCAGTCATCCATTTTCTAGTGCTTACTTTCTTGCTAGCAACCAACAAAATATTCAACAGATATTTTTACAAATCCTTTTATACAGTCTGGTTGTTTGCCTAAGAACAGAGCAAGCTGCATTTTGAAAATATTCAATTCAGAAGTCCAAACTGCTTTCTTCAGACCCCCCCACCCCCCCACCCGAAGCCACACCTCCAGAGTACTAGCACGTGCAATACTTGTTCCCTAGGGTTCCTGAGCACTGCACAGCATCAATTCGCCCGGCTCCGGCCCGCGGATCCATGCATACCTCATTCAGTCTCCTCCAACACCGCTGCTCTTACAATTCACGCCCCTACCCCCCCACCCCCACCCCCCCTGCGGATCTATGTACCTCTGAATTCAGGCCTGTTCATCAGTACATTAGATTAGAAGTTAGACTTTTCACTTGTTATTTTGATATATGTTCTAAATAATCTTGGGCTAGTAAGAACAGCTGATTGCAGTAAAACTGATGTCAGGCTAGCAGCTCACTACACTTTGATTTGAACACTGTAGTCTGTGCATTTAACGATTACGTTTGTCAGCAGAACAGCCCCAATTCATAGCTATCTATCTATCGTTACATTCCCTAGTGATTTATGTTGGTGACAAAACAGTTTCCCGGGAAAATTTCCATCTTAATATAGTTAATATAGCTAAGCTCTCACTCTGGCTTTGTTTCCTGTACAAGTGCTCCAAATCTCTGAGAACGCACAATTCATTCACAAAGAGGGGTACGCACAGAGGGGGGAGGGACAAATGGCAGTTGAGTTTGACAGACATATCGCTATTCAATCATTTCGATGGGTTGGTTGAAATGATTGGATGGTGTTTTTTTCAGTCCTGTCCATTCCACAGGTGACCTAAAATGTTTATTTTTGCATTAGAGCATTTAATTAATTGGTTGTAATTGGGGTGTGAAGGGGATTTTAAGCAATACAGTAAAAAATGCTCCAGGAAAACATCTCCTACCCTACCTTTAAGCCAGAGTTTGAAAGAGTCATTTTAATCTTTTTGGCTGAAACAACATTTTATTTTTCTATTAAAAGCGTATTAACTTCTGCTTTCATTTCTTCTCTCTGTCCATCTCATCTTCTTTTGTTTTTTCCCTATTTTCTATCTGTTTCTCCTATACTGTTCAGCCACCCAACATATCAGAAACGGGTGTTGGCAACAGTCTAGCAGACCGGCCTGCCGGACCGGGCCTCTACACCGCCCTGTGGCAGCTGGCACTGGCTTTAATTTTCAAGATGATGATCACCGTCATTACTTTTGGCATGAAGGTCGGTGCAGATGAGCACAGCTTTACTTTTTCATGTCTCTCGTATGCATACTCTTTGGATTTGTGTGTTTGGTGACCTGCTTAACCCGAGCCAGTCTTTCCCTTTGAACTTTTTTTTTTTTTTTTTTTGCAAGCAGACCTAATGCTGATTCTGATGTTATTACACCTGTTATTGACTCTCTGTGAACTCAGTGCTGTGTAGTGTGTGTGAAAATCCCATGAAGGCAGCTGTCTTTAATATGTTACCTACCAGATTTTCAACCAGCGTCCAAATTTGATTCACCAAAATGACTCATTGTGCCCTTTCTCAGATCAGATGAATTGCAATTAAACTTGCAGACTTTACTGAGTCACAACAGGATGACTCACCATCATGTGGCTGATGGGAGATCGTGTTATTTGTTAAAAAATGACAAGGGGGTTAACATGTTAATTAAAAAGAGGCTGTATTGAGTTGAGAAGGCGCAGGGACGGACGGAAACAATAATGCAGGCCAGGAGTTCGACCTCATCCCAGGCTGCCATGTTCACACAAACCTCCAGACCACTGGTTTCAACTCTATCAGCTGATGTAACGAGTACCAGACGAGTTTTATATCTGGCCATATTTGAGAGGACAGTAATCCACGTTAGAAAACTACAAAATATTTGAAACTTTGACTTAAGTGAGGCCAAAGCTTCAGATACAGACTTAAAACTAGAAATACCGAACTTTGCACATATAAAGGCTAACAATTTAAATTAGCATAAAAAGGATGAGATATTGTTTTGTATTATAATAATGCTATTATTATTATTATTATTATTATTATTATTATTATTATTATTATTATTATTATTATTATAATTATTATTATTATTATTATTATTTATAGTGGGTTTTGCACTATCTTTACACAATTTTTCTTGCACTTTATTTTGCTGCTGCCTTGACTGTTGAATCTCCCTGTTTTGGGATCAATAAAGTCTAATCTAATCTAGCCTAATCTAATCTACAGGATGGGTCAAAGTAACTAGGCATTAAGGTTGGTGATAAAATCCATATTCCTGTTACAAATTTATTGAAACAAATGATGCATGTTCTTTATTACATGGGAAAATGAAAGAAAATCTTCATATTTCAATGTAAACACCAGTGGCATCAGCCAGTTTCCTCCAACAGCCAGGGATGGAATGAACAACCTTGAGCAACCTCCTGAATCTGTGATTAAAAATAAGACAATAAGAAATAAGAAATCCCATCAGAATTTTCAGCCTGAGTCCTGCAGCTAATGATTATTTTCATTGTCTGTTGATTATCTCTGAATTATTACATGTACTGTCTATATCATGTCAGAAATTAGCAAAAAAAAAAAAGGGGGGGGGCTTTCCAAAGATCATATCTTTGTGTGCCTTGTTTGGTCCACAACACAAAGATATTTTAAAACAAGGAAATATGCTTCACTCTATTTAATTACTAGCTGTCAATGAATTTAATAGACCAACTAACCAATTAATTGGTTAATCGTTGCAGCTCTACTACTTCAGTCACTGGTCTCTATAAAGCAGAAAGCACAAAAAATATTCACAACTATGCATCGAGTCAATGTGCGTGTGTGTGTTTCAGCTACTTAATGTGTTTATAGTTTTATAGTCCTTTGCTGGTCAACATGTAAAGTAGCTGCATTTGTCTTTTTACTGTATCCCTCTCTGCTCCACCTTGACTTTTTCTCCCACCGTCCATTTCACCAGGTGACTTGTCTAAATGTTAATAGAGAGGGATTTATGAAGTTGATGATGTGTGTCACTGAGAAACCCAATAACACATACTTCTTCTGTAGAGTCCAAACTGACACTGAGCCCATTTACATGACCAAAAAAAATCTGATAATTCCCGTAATCAGATGCGACGCATTTACATGCACTTCAGAAATGCGATAACTGAAAAACCCTGGTTTACATGTTTCAGTCCATTATTTGATTTCTTTCAGAGTACGTACTTACATCATGATATAAGATGTACACTTCCTGTCATTTTCAAAACACCCGGTCTTGTCTTGTTGTCGTTGCCCATGGCAACGCCTACAGTGTCAACATTAGCAGTCCTAATGTGGGAGCTTTTAAGACTACAAAATAGGTCACATGTTGCTGCTATCCTTCATTTAATTTCATTGTTTTTTTTTTACCTTTTTCCTTTGGCTCACGTTGTCGCTGCGTGAATTCCATTTATGTAGATTTTTTTTTTACATGTGCACATGTAAAAAAATGAAAGAAATCAGATTAACCTGTATACATGCATGAAGACATCGGAGTATTGGGGAGAAATCTACATGTGTTTATTCGATTTCTCATCATCAGATTGCTGCAGTTATCAGATAAAGCCTATCGATTATCCTGTTACATGATCATTGGAAAATCTGGTAACTCCAGAAATCTGTTAATGATTGGAGTATTGGTGTGAATGTAAACAGACTCTTTGTCTTATCAGAAAACCTGTCTGTCCCATTAGAAATCATTCAGTCTATTATCCATCCAGGTTTCCCTCGGGGCTCTTCATCCCCAGCATGGCAGTGGGAGCGATTGCTGGCAGACTGCTGGGTGTGGGCATGGAGCAGCTGGCCTACTACAACCACGACTGGTTCATCTTCAAAGGCTGGTGCTCGCCAGGAGCAGACTGCATCACCCCCGGACTTTATGCCATGGTCGGAGCTGCTGCCTGTTTAGGTAAGATGTGTGTATGTGTGGAAGTGATATTTGTGGGTGGGGTATTTACCTAAAAGATCATCTGTTCTTAGACCAACAAATGAGATCTGTCTGATAGCGTTTTACAGAACCTGGAGCTCACATTGTAAAGGCCCTGTGTGTTCTTTACCATCATTGAAGTGTCTCAAAGAAAATGGTAACAAAACATGTTGATAGTAATGTGGGATTGATTGATTGATGTATTTATTTCAAATATGAATGTCAAAACAGAAGAAAATAAATAAACAAAACACTTAAACATAAGACAGAAGTGAGAAGAAGCATAACTTACAAACTCCCACCACTTCTCCTTATATAATTAATAACAGTAATAATCTTCCTAGTCCAAGCATATCGATACTATATACTATAATATGACTGATACGTATTATTAAATTATTTGGTTTCTGGCTTTATATTGTTATGAACAAATACGATTTACATAAACACATAATACAATAACATATATGTAAATACATATTCATACACAGATATATACATATACATACATACATACATACACACACATACACACCTGTACATACATATGCATACATGTACCACATATTTGAACATCTTTATAACACCCAGTGATACCCAACACCCCCCTCATCCCTGTACCTCTTAAAAATTGTGTCTTTTTATCTCCTTTTAAATCTTTCATGCTTGGACATTGCTTTAACTCTACGTTGAATCTGTTCCACAGTCACACACCGCTGACTGAAACACAAAACTTTTCCTTGTCGTGCGTATTAAGTGAATATTAAAGTTAATTTTCCCCCTTAAATTATAACCCCTCTCATGAATACTGAATAATTTCTTTAAATTTGTTGGTAACAGATTATTTTTAGCTTTGTACATTATTGAGCTGTTTGATAGTCCACAATGTCTCTGAATTTGAGTAATTTTGACTGTAAGAATAATGAGTTTATGTGTTCCTGGTAGCCAACATTGTGAATGATCCATATAGCTCTTTTTGAAAGATAGTTAGTAGCCAAAGTGAGGTCTTGTACTTGTTGCCCCAGATTTCAGCACAGTATTGTAAATATGGTGAGACTAAGGAAGAGTATCGAGTGTGGAGTGATTTCTGAATCAAAACCTTCTTTGCTTATTTATTATTGCAACGCTTCTGGAGACGTTAGTTTGTACATGTTTGATATGTACATGTGGCCATGGGAGTTGTTGTTTTCACCATCATTGCTGATGATGAGCTATCTGACATCACTTAGGTAGAAACCAGGATAGCAGATGAGACACAGTATTAAAGTTTTATTGATGTTACAGTGTACATTTAGTGACATATATTCACATAATTCATCTGAAACATCAGCAGGTAATAGTAGATGTAAATATCAGGAAGGGGGATAAATTATGATCTTGAGGGGAAAAAAATTACAAATGAACATTTAATATTAACAGTACACACAGGGTTCCCGCAGGATCTTAAAAAGTCTTAACAGTCTTGAATTTACTGCATTTAATACCTTAAAAAAAAGTCCTTAAAAGGTGTTAAATTTGATATGGTAGGTCTTAAGTTATGTTGCCATAAACTTGTTGGCTGTATTGTGTTGAAATGTTTCTGGGAAATGTCAAGTTGCAAACAATGTAACATTATTCAACTCAGTTCATTTAAAATTAGGAACCACTTATCACTTTGCAGCCCCCCGGTGAGAAACGATCACAGAACATTCAGCCCAACACGTGCAGCCGAGAAAGCTGACTTTAGGAACTGAAAGGGACGGCTCGCAAGCAAAAAGTAACCATGAGGAAGTGCAAGTTTAATAATGCCGGGTTGGAGAAAAGATTATTCTTGACCTGGTTGACACGAGTTTTCCTAAATTCTAGGAGTCACGAATTTTTGCTAGTGTGTCCGTGAAATAGGCTGTGAAATGGGCATTAAATTCTGTTCTAGATAAAGACTTAAATTTAAACTTGTAGAAACCTATATGAACTCAGTGACATCCCCGTACCTGGTCATTTCTGTTTGTTTTGAAGCCGAATCAATTCACCTCATAGCTCTTATAATCATCGGTGACACAAAGGGGGTGTTTGGATTTGCCGACAGAGGCCAGAATATCCAGGAGGGGCTTCAAGTAGATCAAAGTAACACGCTGTTGTTTTGCGGCATCTGATCTGGATGTTTTGTTCATGCTTCCCCGTGGTGGTATTCTGAGCATGTGCAACTGGGAACGCGGCGGAGGGATGAGCATTGCAGTCGGGGAATGTCTCGGTGTGTATGGGGAGCAGCTGGATGTGGGTGTGGAGAGCTGCTCTGCACAGTTTTCTTCCATTGTAACTCAAAACCAAGTGATACTATGAAATAGATGGAAGCGTTTACATAGACCACATTCCATACTAATATGCATACATCATGTATAGCAGTGGTTCTCAACCTTTTGTTGGCTCGTGACCCCATTTTAACTTCACAGATTTCTGGTGATCCCAGATATTCAAAACGGAGGCTTTTTTTTTGGTAAAATTAATTGTTTTTCATCATGTAATAGTTTGCTATACTATGTTGCAATAAACATTAATTTTAGATGACATTTAGTCTATATAATATATATTATTCTGGACGGAGGCAGTAAAGCCAGGTGTAGATTACTGCACAAAGTGAGAATTGATTTTCCTTGGTCAGGATATGTACAGTCAGTCCAGCTTGGATTTACAAGGCTGACAATTAATACTGAACAAACTATGAATTATGAAAGAGCTCCAGCATCTGAAACCGACCACAATGAACATTTGACAGATAGACAGTACCACAGTGCTTCAGTTTCAGCTTCACAGTTTGTCATGTCTTTTATGGATTGGGATTGTCTCTGTTAACTCACCATATATTTTTTATTAGCAATTTTTTTTTTTTTTTTTAATCAATTACTAGAAATTTCAGGCGACCCCATTTGAATTCCAGGCGACCCCACGTGGGATCTTGACCCCAAGGTTGAAAAACACTGATGTATAGCATTGTACATATTAACACACATACATATAAAAAGGTTAGCAAAGCCAAATATAAATTTCTTCGCATATATTTTACTTCATTCTTACATTATTTAATAATCTTGAGATGTCCGTGCTGTGATTGTGGTTTTGTTGCAACAGTAAAGAAGCATTTCATTTAAGTTTAATCCTCCAGCATTCCAAACCAAATACATCTCTCTCATATTCCACTGGCAGTAAATCAGAAAGTGTGAATGGATGATGAGAATTAAATGTTCACTTTACCTTCTGGCTACTTTGTCAAGACCTGAATAAACAGAGCAGAAAACTGATAGCTTTAGTGCTTTATCATATTCAGGAAGTGTTTTGTGTAAAAAAAAACAAAACAAAACAAAAAAAAGAAAACAGATGAGTACTAAGTTCTTACCATGAGCAGAGGGTTTAAACTGTTCAGGGCATTTGGGGTAAAAGGCCAGATTTGTCCGTTAGATGTGGGACAAAGTTTAGACAGGGTTCTGAATATGTTACTCATACATTCATGTAGCTCTGTGCCAATTTAAGGAAGTTCTCTACTCACTGGTTCATGAGTACCTTTTAATGTAAGTTGCCAAAAACCACCAGATCCCCCTTATTTAACAAATCTGGAGCCCTTATTCACTCAAGTCTCTCCGTTTTTCCTCTAGTGCTTTTAAAAGGCTATCAGTGGGTTTGAACTGTAGTTGGTTAGTAAAGTCTGAGGGGAAATAAGAAGCAGTCGTATTGTTCAGCGGTGGCGCTCTGTTATTTAGACACTGAAAGATGATGTTTCATCTAAAGCACAAAAAAATCTCCTGTCCATAATCACAGTGGACTGGAAAAGATTTAGATACTGTGTAAGTGACAATTCATTACATTTTCTTAAATTAAGCATAGTAATTTACAGTTTAAGACCTTTTATTTTCAATTTCAGACTAGTTTTATTTTGTTTTTAAAAGCATAATTGTTGGTTTGGTTGTTTCTTTATTAGTTTCTATGTTAGTTTTTGTCTCTTTTTGTTATAAAGTGTACATAAGAATCTAGAATGTCAGAGAAAGTACAGCACGATCCCAAATGCGATTCTTTTTCATAACTTTCATCACCAAGTTTCCAGGTAGGGATGGATTTGTAACGCAATCATGTGACGTTCGTGCTATCTGTCAGCTTATGTACAGGGTTTCTACAGGTGCTTGAAATCCTTGAAAACGCTTGAATTTCAATGTTGCGTTTTCAAGGTTTGAAAAGGGCTTGAATTTTAGTGTATATGCTTGAAACTGTGATGTGATTTATTTATTTTTAATATTAACTCAAGCAAAAGCTACTTTCAGAGAGGTGATAAATTTTGGAAAAATAAAACTTTATGTCAAAAAAGAAAATTAGCGGGTGTTCTGAGGTCGACTCAAGGTACATTTTTATCTTAATCTTTGGTTCAGTGTGAGTGTGTCTGAAGAATGCCAAGTGGCTTCCCCTTTTTTGAGAATAAAACTTTGCCTTCCCCTTTAATTTCTAAACTTTCGCTCATATGAAACATAATTTTAAATGTTTATAGCATAATACAGCTTACATCGCTGTGATTTAAAAAAAAAAAAAAAAAAAAAAAAAGAATTAAAATAATAATCATGAGTATTTGTATTTCTGTAGGTATGGGTTTTACCCCTGAGATAAGGTGCTGTGCTGGAAAAATTTGAAAACTGACCTAAAAAGTGCTTGAATTTGACCTTGAAAAATCTGTACAAACAACCCTGTAATGTATGAAATAATGGACAACGACAAAAACTTAAGACATTTTCTTTATGACTTTAGTTTATTTTAGTTACTTTTGTGATCACATTAGCTGTGTTTTCATGAAGTCTTTTTTTTTCTCTTTTTTTTTCCACTTAGCTTTCATTATATCATTAGGTTTTCATAATTTAATAAACTTGGAAATAATCTTTTTTTTTTTTGCTTAAAATGTGGATGATGTGATACAGTGACTTCTTTATCTTAGCAGTAGAACGATACCACAGCAGGAAAAATGGAACAAAAAAAAGAGGAAATCCTTTTTATTTGTACATTTTCAAAAACATTCCGCAGTAATGTAGCCCTTGACTGAAACTCCACTTCACATCCAGTTGAGTTTAAGTGTTTTGTTTAGAGGATGGAGGCCACAGCACAAAGCTACAACAGCATCATGTTAAAAGTATAGCCTTGGTTTCTGCCCACAATGATGATTATAATTGCACTCAGAGTGGAACCACTGACCTAAAATATGTTTCCAGATGAGGGGAAATTAAGAGCTCAAAGTTACAGATAAAGAACTGTCACAATCCATTTAATGGGCACTAAGTGTTCTTTTTGCTGTCTCAGGCCTATACACAAACTATTCTTAGGTTTGGTATGAACAGAACAAATGAGTTTGCAGCAGCAGGGCCACACTGTGTGTTTCTTTAACCTTGTGGCCCTTTGAGCTTTTCCACAGAGCTGTATTCCTTCCAGGCTCGTCCACTTTAACGTAATAAAGCTGGTCAGTTGTGTGGCTCACATGCTCCAACTTGCAGAGAAATGTGTTCTATGGTAGTTTGACAAGGTTAAAAAAAAAAAAAAAAACGCATAAAAAGAAGTACTTGTAAGGAGGTGAGGATGGTTTTTGCAGATTTTTCTATGCAAATCTTAAGCTGAACTGTCAACTTCAGCCCTGTCAAAGGGGGACGGTGGAGGTTTATATACATTTTGGCGCTGGAGATGTTTAATTCATATAATGCACACTTTAAAGGCAGTATCACCGAATATTTACAATGGGTATGCAAACGTTTGAGTCTGAGAATGTGATAAGATAAATAAAAACTTAAAGGGGTTATATTTTGCTGAACCCACTTTTATTAGTCTTTGGTACATTTATTTGTGTATTTGGGGACCATAATAGTTCAAAAAGTTGGAATTTGAACCCTCCAGGTGCCACAAAGCTATCTTTATATTCATTGTGGCAAAAATCTATTGGATTTCTACAACCTGTTTTAATTCCTGCTTAATTCGTTACGTCTATAGTCACTTTTCCATTGGACATCTGCATGAAACTTTACCGATATTTACTAAATGTCAAAAAAACAATAGTGTGTAATGTCAGTTTTTCCAGTAAAATCCCAAATGCGATGATTTGTTTATTTATTATCGCGAGATGATACGAGAAGTCATTCCATAAACATGGCGACGAATGTAAATATGGTGTTGATTTACAGATATATTCATTATTAATTATATATTACCCTTCTATCTCGTGCTAAATTTTAAAAAATGATCGGGTTTCCTGGTGTGTCCCCACATACCGTGACATGTTTCTTCTTCTCTTCTTTGCTTGTTGTAACGTACGTCAACATCCATTTTTTTTAATTTACCTGACTCTAGTTGCGAAAAAAGGTCTTTCCTTGGCAGTTTTGCATGATATACCATTTGCGCTACGCCCAGAAAACCACCTGTTGTGAGCGCAAAACTTTTAATCGAAAATGAGACTTTTGACGAAATTGTCGTTTTTCCATTAGGTAAATTTTTATGCACAAGTTATATTTGCACAATTTGAGGGTCAGTGGAAAAGCGACTTATGACGAGTTATGTCATGACATTTGCACATATCAGGTCAAGACTTCCAATGAACATTTCTCCGAGTACGACATAATTGTTTGTCAGCAGCAGCGGTTGTAAGTCCATACTGAAATATGTCCAACTTCGAGTCTATTACCTAAAATAATCAGTTTTTGGTGTGAACGGACCGAGCAGCACAGTCAACACCTGAGGGGGGCGGGACATGAAGTGGCTCATGTGCATTTAAAGGGGCCAGCGCTCAGTATGACCTTTCTGGTGGCATTACTCAAATAGGGTTGTAGACGGACCTGTGTGGTTGAATTAATGAAGAATTCAGGCCCAAGAATTGCATTTACAGTTTATGTAGACCACAGGGAAATGTTTAAAAATGCATAAATCCATTAAAAAAAAAGCAAAAGATTGCTCCTTTAAAAAATAATATTAAAGCATTAGTTAAACATATAAAGTGTTATGCAATATAGCATTAAGTAACAAAAACGTGATATTTAGTCAATGTGATATGACTCACATAGGCCACTTTTAGTTGGCGTGTTATCTGTATGCATTATCAGCTTAATATAAAATAATAAAAATTCTCTCTGACTGCTGAAATATCACATAGTAAAAACTGAACAGCCACAAGGAATAGACGGGTTATTCAAAAAGAATGAACCGATTTCATGAGGCATTGCTTCAGTTTTCTGCATCATCATGGAATGATCAGTGACCAGTTTAAAGAGGAGTTTCTAAGTTTATGTTCCACTGCTACCCACTAACCTCAATGACCGTAAACACTGAATAACAACAGCGATCAACTCAGTGGATTGTGGATATGATGATACGCATCTGGGAAGAATCTTCTTATTGCATTGATTTGTCCCGTGCTGCAGGTGGTGGCCACATTGAACACTTGTAAGACAGGAAATAAAGTTGATTGTGAGTAAATGCTTGTGACTTGGCTGGAGTTTTCTATTGCTTTCCTTATTAAAATATTGTGCAATGAAATCAGTTCTTTTTTTTTTTGAATAACCCTCTACACTGAATAAAATTTAAGTAACTGGACTGTATGTAGCAACTCCAGATACCTGTGAAATAGAGCTGCAGTAAATTCATCGATTTCGTAAATTCCGCACTATTTTAAGTCATTTTTAAAGAACAAAAGTCACAGTTTTCTAATCCAACCTCTTAAATGTGAACATTTTTTGGCTTCTTTTCTCCTTAAAATGAATGATTTCACAACCCTTCTCTTCACAACTGCTGTTTCACAGGTTTTCAGTTGTTCCATCCTTTCCTTATCAGTACCTGTGGATAAAATGAGACATTTGAGGACACGTTGGGAAAGCACTGATCGATATACACTGAACAAAAATATAACACACCACTTTTGTTTTTACTCCCATTTTTCATGAGCTGAACTCAAAGATCTAAAACTTTTCTATGTACACAAAAGGCCTATGTCTCTCAAATATTGTTCATAAATTTGTCTAAATCTGTGTTAGTGAGCACTTCTCCTTTGTCCTTTGCTGAGATAATCCATCCACCTCACAGGTGTGGCATGTCCAGATGCTGATTAGACAGACAGGATTATTGCACAGTGTGACTTAGGCTGGCACAATAAAGGCCACTCTAAAATGTGCAGTTTTACTGTATTGGGTGGTCCAGGGGGGTCAGAAAACCAGTCAGTATTTGGTGTGACCATCATTTTCCTTGCACAGTCTTCTTCATGAATTCTCTGAAACAGCTTTGGAGATGGCTTATGGTAGAGAAATGAACATTCAATTCACAGGCAAAAGCTCTGGTGGAGATTCCTGAAGTCAGCATGACCATTGCATATTCCCTCAAAACTTGTGACATCTGTGGTATTGTGCTGTGTGATAAAACTGCACATTTTGGAGTGGCCTTTTATTGTGGCCAGCCTAAGGCACACCTGTGCAAAAATCATGCTGTCTAATCAGCATCTTGATATGCCACACCTGTGAGGTGGATGGATTATCTCAGCAAAGAAGAAGTGTTCACTAACACAAATTTAGACAGATTTGTGAGCAATATTTGAGAGAAATAAACCTTGTGTGTACACAGAAAAAGTTTTAGATCTTTGAGTTCAACTCATGACAAATGGGAGCAAAAACAAAAGTGGTGCGTTTATATCTTTGTTCAGTGTATTTTTTTTACCTTTTTGTGAGATTTTGCCAATTTATCAAATAGTAGACAGTCAAAATAGTCATTACTTGCAGATCTAATGTGTACCCACAAATACAAATATTATGGAACACACTAAAAACAATGTGAAAGTAATTATGCAGACATCTTGATATACAATTTTGAGTAGTGCATGTCTGCTTTTTACATACAGTGCAGGTATTGTTGTTGTCTTTGGAGCTGCTCACCTGCCGTCTCTACTGTGACTCAACTTTGAGTCATCCACAGGTGCTTCCTCGGGGTATTATTCTTTCCCTCTTACCTTCACTTCTCACCTCCAGGTGGAGTGACTCGTATGACGGTGTCACTGGTAGTTCATCATGTTCGAGCTGACTGGCGTCTGGAGTACATCGTTCCCCTCATGGCTGCAACCATGACCAGCAAATGGGTGGCCGACGCATTTGGAAGGGAAGGAATCTATGAGGTAAGTTGATGATAATAAGACGTATTATCCGCCTCCCGGCTCAAAGTGTTGCTTTCCAGGTCTTGTCTGGTTTTGTACATTACTATCATGTGGCTTATCAGTAAGTATGTATTTACTCATGTGTGTTCCCTCAGGCTCATATCAGGCTTAATGGATACCCGTTCCTGGAGCCCAAGGAGGAGTTTGAGCACAGCAGCCTGGCTGTGGACGTGATGAGGCCCAGGAGGTCGGACCCTGCGCTAGCGGTACTCACACAGGAGGGAATGACTGTCGGGGAGGTGGAGGTACGCATACAGAAAAGGCCACACACACCATAAACAAAGACCAGACAACCTATTGCACGTTTCAGGTATTTTAGTTTACAACCACATTTTAATTTACTAAAGTACTTCAAGATCTAGGTTGATTACGGGGTATAAAAAACCCAGTTTTCCAAAAACAAGTGAAAGGGCCAAGGTTTGTGCGTTCAGGATTTCAGGCACCGGAATGTTTTAAATATAGTTTTGACTTGACTATAAAATAAAATGGATGTAGTTTTTCAGACGTGACCATCATTAAATGTGCAAGATTAGAAGTAGATTCTTTATTTATCGATATTCTTTGCAACTCACACTAAAATGAAACCTCTGCTTTTGACCCATCACTAGCTGAACATGCAGGAACACACCACACGCTGAAAGCTAAGAGAGCAGTGGGCTGACATGTCAGGCACCTGGGGGGCAAAAAGAGGGGGTGCTAGCAGTCCAAGAACTATTACACAATTGGTCAGAATTTTCTTTTTTTTTTTTAATAAATATTTTTATTGAAAAATATGGCACATCAAAAACAGAAAATTAATATTTCAGGAAGTTAAAATTTGACACAGATAAATGTCATAGTTATTGTTTGTGCATCACACACACACACACACACACATATATATTTTTAAACAAAGTATACAAGAGGTAAGCAAATGAAATGAACATGAAAAAAACATACATACAACATACATACATACAACATACATACAAACATACATGAAAAAACATACATAAAAATAAATAAGTAAAATTAAATATATAAAAAGAAGAAAAGAAATATAATAATAATTTAAAAAAAAAAAAAAGAAGAAGAAGAAGCGGGGGGGTGTCCATCAATCACAGGAAAAGAATGGACGTGATTTGGAGAAAGTTAAGAAGAGCTGTCATTTACTGTAGAACTTAAAGGGAACAGCTCTTCAAGAATATCTAATCTTTTCTATTTTTTAGAAAGGCATAACATCCTGAGCCATTCCTGATGTGGGCATGGTTTTATGCAGAAAGCAGAGGACCTCCCTCCAGTTCGGCACTATAATTTCTCTTGAAGTAGGCTGCACGATTACTCAATTTTAAATTGAAATCGTCCATTCATTCATTTCTGAACCACTTTATCCTCAAGGGGGTCACTGGAGCCTATCCCAGCTACTTATGGGTGGAAGGCGGGGTACACCCTGAACATGTCACCAGTTCATCACAGGGCTGAACATATAGAGACAAGCAATCACTCACACATTCACCCTATGGGCAATTTAGATTAACCATTAACCTATCAGTGCATGTGTTTTGGATGGTGGGAGGAAGTCGTAGTACCCGGAGAGAACCCACGCAGACACGGGGAGAACATGCAAACTCTACATAGAAAGGTTCCACCCCCATCGACTGGTGTCTGAATCAAACCCAGGACTTTCTTGCTGTGAGGCACGAGCGCTATCCACAAGGTCTACTGTATCCCCACCACCACACCACACACACACCACACACACACACACACACACACACACAACACACACACACACACACACACACACAATTTTCCTGTGGCCACCGGGGTGACTGTGGGACATAGCCGTGGCCAGGTCAGGAGCCTGGAGGATGTTTTCAACTTCTGTCTCACTGACCAGATAGTCCAGATGACCATGGACTAGACCAACCTCCAGGGAAAACACTCCGATCCAATATCGAACCCACATTTGTGTGTGTATTTAGGTGGGGGTGCACCGCTCCCACAAACAGACGGGCCGATCTGTGTTTGGCTCCACCATGTCCCTAAAGCTATTCTGACTCATCAACACCATGATGAGGTTCGATGACCGGCTATCCCAGCCACGCTGTCACATCGTGGCTGCCTACTGTCAACACCACAAATCCCGCTTTGGAAAAGGGCAATTAACCGGCAATTACTAATGTAATCGAGCAAATTCTTATTGACAATTAATTGATATTCTATTAATTGTTTACATACACACAGTTATGCAAAGTAAATGAGGTTAGCTCAAATGAATGTAATAGTGACAAACCTTTGGAGTACTGTGGTACTTGATGTGAGAAATGCTAGTTTCATTGAGATTTTGCTCCATATTTACATTAGGAGCATGATTAAAGTCCTGCCTCAGGGTGACAGTAAATTAAATACATTTTAAATCACCACTATAATGGTTGTGAAAAAGCTTTAAAGAGTGTTAAATGTAATCTTGGGCAGTTTGGTATCACTGTCTCCAAATGGTTAAACTCTGCTTGATACGTGTCTGGAAGATCTGGTCTGCTCCCAACATTTCACTCATCAATTTGGCTCAACTGTTACTGAACTAACCTCCACCTGGCAACTGTAGAATCAGCGAACAAACTGATATCTTCTCAGTCCCATTTTTCACAGCCTCCACTAAGGAAGCCAACCGTTTGTATTTTCTCTGTGGGACAGTAGAAGGGGTGAAATACGTTATTGGTCCTGTGGTCTTTCAGAACATCCAGAAACATTTCAATCTATCTGAGACATCTTTCTTTTTCTATCTCAAACTCCACACATTGATGCAAAGTGTGTCTTGGAACATACTTTTCATACCGCCATGTCATCTGGAGTGTTTTTGACAACTCATTCCATTTTGCTTAAGGCATCCTGAATGCCTTTATCTATTGACAGACCACTCCTAAAATGAATCCACTCATTCTGAAGCTGGAGAACATCTATCTTCCATCTTCCAGGAACCCCAACCGTCATCATTTTAATGCCATAAAAAGGAAACACTTCACTCAAAGCTTATCGCATATAAAAGTTAAAGTTTTAAAACCATACATCCACTGAGAATGCAGTGGGTAAAAACACAGTGTGGTCCAAGGGTTGCAGAATTTTGGAAGAGGCACCATCAAGTTCAATGTCCAGAATAATTTCTGGCTGTCAGAAATGATGTTACTTTGACAGCTCCAGCTTGGCACAGATGTAGAGACATCTTCAGCTGGCCAGCTTAACAGACAACAAGTGAATAATAAATTATAGATAAAAAGATCCTCATTCTACGAAGATGGCTTGTTGACAGGTAGTAAACTAGTCCATAAGGACCAGCGTGGGTGTGGTGGGAGGGATGTGGGATTTGAGGTTTGGGTTCAGTTACAAAACAAGTGCTCTATTTCCTTTTTGTGTTTTCCCCAAATTTTATGCCTGGACTTCTATGATTGTACTCATCTACACATAAGTATAAATAAAATAAAGAACTACAAAAGCGTGTTAAACAATTATATACCCTCATTAGAGTTGTTTTTGTTCATGCTAAATCATGTTGCATTCGTATGTATTTGTCTCCTCAGGCTTTGGTGGAAAGCACCCACTACAGCGGCTTCCCTGTGGTTGTTTCCCAGGAGTCCCAGAGGCTTGTGGGATTCGTACTCAGAAGAGACCTGCTCATATCAATAGGTCAGAACCAAGTAGAGTTGAAACTAATGGCAACTGTGGGACTAAAGATAATAAAGTGGCTATTGACACAGTACTGTGGTGTGAAATATCGGTTTGTCTGTTACCACAGAGCCAATCAGCGCCCTCATTATGTCATGTCTACACTGGTAACTGACGTCCTGAAAAAGTACCAAGGCAATCAGACAGCTAATAGGTCAACTTAGGACACAGAAGACATTTAGCTCAGTCGTTAATGTATCAGACTGCAGTGTGGAAGAGCAGAGTTCAATTCTCAGTCGGGGTATTATTTTTTTTTTTTTTTTCCAGAGATTTTCAAACAGGGGAGGGGGTGGTAGGTATATCCGACATTGATATAAATCAGCCACTGGGACAACGTTCAGAGTGCAGAATTCGGACCATAGCACTCAATACACTGAACTGACACAGAACTGAAGTCACATGGCACACTGCAGCATCTAACATGTAGCTCCACCCACCTTCTCCAGCCTCCAGAGCAAAGAACACCATAAAACAACACAGAGAGTATTTAGAACAATAATTCCTATTCTGTACTATATACTATCACCAATTTGTTGTATCTTCCATCAGTTGCTGCAGTACTGTCGTAGCAAAATGCACAAAAGAATGCACTGAAGCATACGTCATATATCACCACAGTACTGTGGCAAAAAGAGGATAATCAGTAAAAAAACAAAACAAAAAAAAAAAAAACAAGAGGCTAATGAGTAAAAAAAAAAACAAGAGGCTACTGAGTCCATGTAACAGTATCCCTGATTGGCTCTAGTACAGATGCTAACATTTGATTGGTCTGTGGCAATATACAAACCGATATTTCGTGCTACAGTACTGTGGCAGTAGCCATTGCCTAAAGATAAATCAAGCAGCTTAAAATATATAGTCAGGCCCATAAGTGTTTGAACAGTGACTGGGGTTTTGAAGTGAGGTAAAATCAAGGTGTGATTGAAGTGACGAAGAGATGTGATTTTCCTCTTAAGACCCAACTATGGGTTTCCTGTCTACGTTTGTGGACAAGAGTTTCACAGCTTTAACAAAAAATAAATAACTGTCCATTGCAAAGGACATTCTATTAAAAAAAAAAGAAAGAAAGAAAGAAAAAAATTCTTGCATTATGACATGATGTTTCCAATATATGCAATTATTTACTTTAAAAAAGCTAAAACTTGTACTTTCCTGGATCTCAGGAGGTTCAACACTTTAATTCATGGGGTTTAACAAAAATTGCTTGTTAAACTTGCTTGTCAGTCAGTTTTCCAGGTATATTTGAGCTTCTGAAAATGGAAGGACTTTATTTAAAATGACCGTAATTCCTTAATGGTTAAGGCAACATATTTAAAAAATAAATAAATAAACAAACAAAAAACATGAATAATAGAAGGTGGTTTTCTTCCTGTTCAACCACTTCCCACAATGTATCCTTATGCAGTCATTACCAATAATGTGTAATAATCCTACAAAATGTGAAATTATGTGCAATAAGTCATGCAATAATCTTCTGTTCAGCAATAACAATGCAATATTTATTCAGTATTTATCAAAATATCAGTGCACTATTTTTATATAGACTTGTGCTCATAGATATACATACTGTTTTCATAGGTAAAACATACTGCTAATATTATTATTGTTCATAGATATACATACTATCACATACTGTTAATATTGTAAATATTGTGTCTATTTTTTTTAATTTTTATTCTACTTAGCTCTATTCTTATCTTTTGTAAAATTCTGTGTTCTATTTTCTTATCCTATTTGTAGTTTTTGTTTTAATCTTTGCTTTATTCTTATTTTCTGAAGTACTGGTGTTTTATTAATATTGTTGCACTGACTGGGATAGCACTTCTAATCAGGTTTGTGGAGATCTTAGGTTCTTTTTGGTGTTACTGGACTAAAAACTACAAATTTTGGCCTCATAATTAAGAATCTCTAATATGACAGTATTTGTGAAATAGGTACAAAACATGGTCTATATGAAGATCAATATGGTATATTTTCTCCTCAAAGTGGAAGAGAAATCTTACATAATTATACAATAAATCATGTAAGTATAAGATTCCTTTTCTTTTTTGTCACAGATTAAAAGAAGTTGATTTTTTTTTTTTTTACCTTTACATGTTTCGGCTACACCTGTAGAAATCCTGTACATGTTTATATTTCTGTGTATATTCATTCAGTGTTTCTGTCCCGAATAATTTCCTGAGTTTGACCTGTCTTTGTTGCTTAAAGTAACACTTTTTCTCTGTCACTTCTACCAGACAACGCCCGAAAACGCCAGGAGGGCGTCGTCAGTGCCTCTCAGGTGGTCTTTACTGAGCACGCCCCCGCCCAAGCCGCAGAAGCCCCGCCTCCCCTTCGCCTCCGAGGCATCATGGACCTCAGTCCCTTCACCGTCACCGACCACACGCCCATGGACATCACTGTGGACATTTTCAGAAAGCTGGGGCTGCGCCAGTGTCTGGTTACACATAACGGGTAAATGCGAACACCGTCACCTTTCACTGCACTTTGAAAATTCTTCAAAATCTGTTCACAGAAAAGTGCACTGCTGTAATGAGTTAAGGTTATGAGACAAAAAAGGAGGTGCTTTTTTTATAACCACTTTATCTAAAACATCCATTTTGGATCGATCCAGAACGAAACTTGTGAAGTATTTTGAACATGGGGAGTATGAGGAAGGGCTGTACATACCAAAGATGAGCAGTATTCTGTTCTTGGCAACAGATCAATTTGCAGCTATATTTGTCATATACTGTATCTTGTGCTGGGATCTCTTCTGAGAGCATCTTTTAGTGATGATTGTGTGTCCTACTTACTCTTTTTCTTTTCCTGTTAAACCAGTGGTTCCCAAACTTTTTTGGCTCATTTTAACATCACAAATTTCTGGCGACCCCACACATTCAAAACAGACATTTTTTTGCTAAAATTTATTTGTTTTTGATCGTGTAATAGTTTGCTGTACTATGTTGCAAATAAACTTCAATTTTAGGCGACATTTAGTCTATATAATGTATATTATGGATGGAGGCAGTAAAGCCAGGTGTAGATTACTGCACAAAGTGAGAATTTGATTTTCCTTGGTCAGGATATGTACAGTCAGTCCAGCTTGGATTTACAAGACTGACAATTAATACTGAACAAACAAGAACTCAAACTATGAATTATGAAAGAGCTACAGCATCTGAAACTGACCACAATGAACATTTAACAGATAAACAGAACCACAGTGCTTCAGTTTCAGCTTCACAGTTTGTCATGTCTTTTATGGATTGGGATTGTCTCTGTCAACTCACCATATTTTTTATTAGTACATTTTTTTTAATCAATTACCAGAAATTTCAGGCGACCCCACATGGGGTCCCGACACCAAGGCTGAAAAACACTGTTTTAACTCCACAATATTGGGCTGATGTTATACAGTCTGGTTTGTTTTTTGTCTTCTGTGTTGGGATTTGCCTGCACATAAGAGCTGCTGCAGTAGCAGAGAGGTTAAGACCATGACCTGTTGTGTCCCTGGTGTGTCTCCATGCATTGAAACACAGTTTATATTTCCTTTTTTTATCACCGTCACTTCCCTACACACATACTGTACTCATCAATTGACAGGAAAAAGGAAGAGAGATAGATGTTTTCACCTCTACTCTGGAATCTTATTGGAAAAAAAATCCCTGAATTTGTCAGTTTTAATCTGTAAATTACAACCGCGATTTCACAGAAGGCATAGGCTAGAGCAGTTCCATTTTAATTTTGTTCAATCAGTTAAAGCTGTGGGAGACTTTCATCAGCAATTTTTCATCAGATCTGTAAAACCCCAGTCATAGCCTAAGTATCACAAATCCCTATGTCTTTCTGTGATTACTTGCCTGAATCTCTTCCCTCATGGTGAACAATTTCGTAGTGTACTCCTCCATAAACAGTCCATGTGTTTACAAACAGAGCTGGTAGGTCTCTCGGGCATTTTCAGAAATTTGTTGCAATGTGCATTGTGGGAAGCAGAGCTCCACGCAACTGCATTATGGCCGAAGCAGCAACAAACACAGAAACAGCTTCATTGCCTCTTGCTACTGTTTCCCGCAATGCACGTCGCAACAAATTTCCAAAAATGCCCAAGTGACCTATCAGCTCTGTTTGTAAACAACTGGACTGTTGATGGTGGAGTACACTTCGAAATTGCTCACTGTGAGGGAAGAGATTCAGGTGAGTAATCATGGACAGACTTACAAATTTGTGATATTTAGGCTATGACTCGGGTTTTACAGATTTGATGAAAAATTTGGTAACAAAAGTCATATACGGCTTTAAATATGACTGAAGTAAATAAGCGTGGAAGCTGTTTGATCCACAAAAGGATGGATGCACATGCAGTTAAAAAAAGATAGATAAGATATATAAAAATATTTACAGTATACATATTTTTTCTTATTATACTTTATTTCGGGGATATAATGGTTTAACCCAGACGCCGCCACTGGATATCCTTGGTGTGAACACGATAACTAGGACAGATTTGGTTGGATTTCTTCTCCCTTGATAACCAACATAGTGGACCCCTAGTGGAAGAACCCTATGGATTTCAGCTTCTCTATGAGTATTAGAAGTCATCCACACGGGGGTGCTTTAGTTGAAAATCAGTTTTTTGGACATAAATTAAGCAATAATAGACCAATTGAGATCAAATTTGGTTCATATTGATCGTCTTACAAATGTCCATGTTCTGTCTACCATCCATAGGTCATATGGTTTCATTTTCATTCACTAGGTGGAGTTTTGTTGGAAAAAATTGGTTCTCTGACCATTATTCTGCCACTATCAGGTCGATGTAGCTGAAACTGAGTTCATATCGATTATCTAAAACAGTGTTTTTCAACCTTGGGGTCGGGACCCCACATGGTGTCACCTAGAATTCAAATGGGGTCACCTGAAATTTCTAGTAATTAATAAAAATAAAAACTTACTAACAAAAAAATATATGGTGAGTTAAGAGAGACAATCCCAATCCATAAAAGACATGACAAACTGTGAAACTGAAACTGAAGTACTGTGGTTCTGTTTATCTTTCTAATGTTCATTGTGGTCGGTTTCAGATGCTGCAGCTCTTTCATAATTCATAGTTTGAGTTCTTGTTTGTTCAGTATTAATTGTCAGCCTTGTAAATCCAAGCTGGACTGACTGTACATATCCTGACCAAGGAAGGTAAAATTCTCACTTTGTGCAGTAATCTACACCTGGCTTTTCTGCCTCCGTCCATAATAATATACATTATATAGACTCAATGTCGTCTAAAATTAACATTTATTTGCAACATAGTATAGCAAACTATTACATGATCAAAAACAAATATATTTTAGTAAAAAAAAAAAAATTCTCCATTTTGAATGTCTGGGGGCGCCAGAAATGTGTGATGTTAAAATGGGGTCACGAGCCAAAAAAGGTTGGAAACCATTGGTCTAACAGTTATCGTGGATAGATTTATATATAGCAGAGGATCGGGGGGATTTCGGGGATATACCCTTGCTGTTGGCTCCCAACAGCTTAAGCCTCGTTTTCTTCATGCTCTGTGTGTTTTTGGTTACTTGTTTCACCACGTCAACGATAAATATCCAACACCTCCTGAAGTTTTCTTTGCCTGAAGGTGCAGAGGATTATTCAAACCACAGCTCAGAAAATAAACGCGTTTTAGCCGCTGTCATCGAAACCCTCTGTCTCCGTGCTCTGGAGTTTGATCCACTGTTTTTCCTTTTGATCTCCGGCGGTGCTTCTTTTGTGTCGGCAGTCCAAGGTGTTCGTGAACACTTTCACCCGCACACAAGGCCGTTGAGGTCTCGCTGACAGTCCAGCACTATTACTAGATTCACACATTTGTTTTTTATTGGCTGCCTACAAAAGGAGGCTGCAATTCCAAACAGAGTGAATCCACATGTCATGAAAATGGAAAGTTTACAGAAATCACACTTTTATTTGACGGGACAGAAGAACAATGGAAACAAGGAGGCACGTAACACGGCCCGTGAGCGAAACAACTGTTTTTAGACAATAATACGTGTAGCTTAATTTCAGGTTTCACATGAAGGTGGTGTTTTTAGACCCTGTTCATGGCTTGAGAAAAACAATTGTTTGATACACGGAAAAGAAAGACCTTGAGGCTGTGGTGTACGATCTCTGCAGTCACCTCCAGGAGATGGATACTGTTAATTTCATCACTCCGACTGGCAACAGGGGTATTTTCCCAGACTGTCTCTTTATGTTTAGTCAGTATATTTAGGTCAAGGTTGCCTTTTTAGCAGGATGTTATCGTGTTGACTCTTTTCGCTCTGGGAGTTTAAAACCACTTCTCGTCTGCTTTTATTTCATTCCCTTTGTCAGCTCTAATCTGGTTACAGTTCCTTTTGCAAAACACACTTGTCATAAGAGCTTTAGACAGAAAGAAGAGAGAAAATGACGACAGACTCCAAACATCCTCTTGATATTTTTTTTACATGTTTATACTCTGTCCAGTGGTTCTTTTGTTTTGTTCTTTTTTTCCTCCTCAACTTTTATTAGGTTCATAAACACGGTCATATCTGTAGGATTTCAGAATTTATCAGGTGTTTGTTTTTGTGCAGTTTCGCTTGTGAATTCCAACAGATAGCTCAAGGGGGAATCGTCAATCTTTTGCAGAAATAGAACAATGTTTTGTTTTTTTTGTTTTTTTTGGCCAAACATTGTAGATCATTTGTAGTCATAGGTGATTATACACACTGTACCTTTAAACTATTTTTTGTTTGATTCATCTCCTCACTAAACATCAACCCGTTGCACTCCTGTGTGTCGAAATGGAAATTCCGCATTTTATGTTCTGCAGTCAGGTCAGGATTTCTAAGAAACTGTTGTGTTACTCAGTAATTGTGGACAAAGCTGCTAACACTCTGCATTAAAGCTGAAGACAGTGTTCTGGGAAAGTTGCGCAAATGATCATTACACGTAGCAGCTGCCTGGTCCTGGGTCTGAAAATGAGTTACAACAGGCAGCAGCTGAGTTTACGGGCATACAGACGTAACAGTGCACAAGTAAATGAAGAGTGAGCTACAGAATTAACCCTTTAACATCGAACGTGTCTGTGGTGATCGTTCTGAATGTATGATTTATTTTAAATATGTATAAAAGTTCAACCGTTTGCTCAATAGGAAATATTTCAAAACTTGCTGATAGAACAGACCTTGCGTTTTCCATAGACCCCCCCCCGCTGCCGCCTGTGGAATGGGGGTTAAAATAGAAAGCAGTGAGACCAACTCGCTACTAAAAGGGCTTTTACACTTTCTTTGTCTTTCTTTGTTTTTACTGTTGTTTGCAGTGTTGTTGTGATTTTGCTTCATTTTGTTTATCGAGTTTTGACCTTATAACTGCTTTTTGGAGTTCAACCAGGTGTCAAAAAGAGCTGCAAAACAAAAACTACTGGAGCCAAATTCAAATACTTGTTGTTCGGTGTGTTCCAGATCACAGTTCATGTTCAAAATCCTGAATCTCTTACTGATGTACACTACAAACAAAACTTAGGGATATTTTTTTTGTCATTTTGCCATTCGTTTATATAAAACTATGTCTGGTCATTAAAAAAGAATGTGTTTCAGTTCACATACAAAACAGGTAAACAGCGCTGTGCAAGAATCTCAACCGGAAAAAAATAGCCCAGAAATTAAAAATATCCTTATCTTTTTTGTTTGTAGTGTACATTCTGAGTGCTTTATTTGGTAAAAATCCTGTCAAACTTCCATTCCTCTTTTTGTCTTTTTTTATTATTCCACCTGTTTTGACACTAAAACACAGTAAAACAAAACCACTGAAGAAAAGGAACACAAGCACATACTCACAGCAGCTTTTATGACACTGAAACTGACGCAAATTCACAGCAGCACATTTATCTGGAATAAAGTCTCGGGTTAAAACATGTCAAATATTTGCCACAAGATGTCAATAACGGGGAAACGGTGCAGCATTAAATGACTTAGTTTAGGCCAGAATTGTCAGTCCGTGCGTTTACATGACAACTTTTATTCCTGGTTTAATCTGAATAAATGTTAGATCCTATTTCAGATGCCCATGTAAACACCTTATTCCAGTTGAAAAAGAAAAGTTCGGATTAAATTTAAACCCAATTAAAGTCACTGGTTTAATCCACTTTCAATTCTGACCTAAATTATTCCACGGACATGTAAACCCTTAATTCCGTTTGGACTTTATTCTTTCCATTCTGCACATGCTTGTTGTCTTGTCCTGTCACGATGATGCACACATTCTGCGCTGGCGGAAGAATACGCAGTTCAGTCTAGTCAACCCAAACTGTTCCAGTGGGCTATTCTGATGGGATCTACCAGCCTGGAAAACCCTGAAGGAATAGTTCACCATTTGTTTTTTATGAATTCATTTGTCATGCACTAATGAGTTTGATAAGTGGGCAAATCAGTTTGCACTGCAGTGCACCGATTGCCTTGTTCTCACAGCCCTTCCGTTAGCTTAGCTTAGCCTAGCTTAGCATAATCGCTTCATTCCTATGGTCAGACGTAGCCAGGCTTTTATAGGTGATCCGTAGTATTTTATGAGTGATTTTGTGAAATTCAATTTTCCCTAATCATTCCTTTAGTCCGGTGGGGTCAATATGATCACAAATTGAGGCTCAAATCATGGCGATGTGACTTACTGCGGTAATAAAATCTGGGGAAATAAAAACTAATGCAACGCTAAAACGGTAAAGCAAAGCTAATTTAGCACATGCATCCCTTCCAACAAGAAGATTTTCCAACTTCTGTCAACACAACAGTCCCAAGATTGTATGAGTGCAGTAAGTCGCGGATCTAAAGAAATAATTAGGGAGAATCGGATTTCAGAAAATCACTTACAAAAGACAACAAATCACCTCTGAAAAACTGGCTACGTGTGACCATGGAAATGCAGTGACTATGCTAAGCTAAGCTAACAGAAGGGCTGCGAGAACCGAATAAACGTTTCTCGTGTAAACCTTTATTCAGGTTTAACATTTCCATGTAAACAGAAGAGAAAGTACTTTAGTTTCGGATTAATTTCTTTTGGAAAAATAAATCAGATTTAAAAAACATCATGTAACCGTACCCAGTTTCAGGTTGTTTTCGTAAGTATGAGCTGAAGAGGGCCTTGACTATTTGACTTTTGTTGCCAACTGTCCTGAGTGTGACCCTGAAGGCGCTCCGCTCTCATGTGTCAGCGTTATTCTTTAGTGCACTCAGGCCCGTTGTGTCCACCCCCCCCCCCCCCCCCCCCTGTTTCATTTTGTTTGTTCTATGTTTTTTCGTGTTGCTGTGATCTCCTGCCGCAAGCCGCTTCCCCTCTGGGAGAGTCATAAACCTGAACTGAGCCCTCGCCGTTTCTGTTTTCTGTCACCTCTTTGACTTTCCATGACGCAGCAAATAAAGTATGATGTGAAGTAATTTGCTTTTTCCCCTCACTTCGCTTCTCCTCTTCTCTCTTTGGGTGTTTTTCAGGAGGCTGCTGGGAATCATCACTAAAAAGGATATACTGAAACACATGGCACAGATCGCCAACAGAGACCCCGACTCCATCCTTTTCAACTGATCCTTCCCTTCAGCGTCCTTCACTTGTCCTCTGTAGACCAGGGGACAAGACAATTAGGACGACGACGACGATGATGATGCAGCGGACGCCTTCGCCTCTGCGACGTAAGACAAGTTAGTAGAGCTGCGTTTGCACATGCGACTAGAGAACAGTGGATATTTTTTCATAGGATGGAGGTGGTTTTTTTTTTTGTTTTTTTTTGGCTTGTGCGCTGTTGAGGAAAAAAAAACACTCACAGAAACAATGAGTCATCCTAAAGACACTGCTGGCCCCAATTTGGTGTTCGACCCTGAAGGATCTAGGACAGATACACATGAGAAATAAGTGGAATAGTTCACATCTGCTGCTTTTTGGCATCCAATCCTTCCGCTTTTTTTTTTTTTCAAAGAAGAAAAGAAAATCGTGTCTAGTCAGTTCGACGACTTGTTTATCAGAAAAACACGTGAAAGGAGGTTATAGATACTGACATGAGGAGAATAAAGACACAACGGGGGACATAAAGACAGGTTTGGGGAGCTCCATGCCTGCCCCTCCGGCTGTCCCGACGAGGACAAGCCCAGACAGAGACCTCTGATCCGGGGCTGATGGATGCTTCAACCCCCTCCCCCCTCTATGAGGTTTCCTATAACCCCAGGGCGAAGGATACAGGAGTGTGAGAAAAGAATCTCACACATACACTCCATTGAGACATCATGACAGCCTGGGAACTCTCCAGAAAATGTCTTATTGTCATTTATACTCTCGAGGTTTGTCATACGACGACGTTTACCCTCCTGGATCCATCCTGGGAACTCTGCAGTGGTGTCCCGCCGTGAAGACTCTCAGATTATATGGGTTATAGCAATACGGCGATGATACTCTCATATGAAATTCACACATACACTCAGAGACGATGCTGCAAAAACCAGGTCATGCCTTATGGAAGGGTGGTCAGGCTGCTGTGGAAGGGCTAAAAAAGTACAAACAGCGAGAATCATGACATATGAATTAATTTATGTATATGTAAAATTGTTTGTTCCACTAAATTATTTCACTAACTGAACAGTGTCTGTTTTTTTTTTTTTGGGGGGGGGGGGGTCTTCATTTTAAATTCATCTCCGGTAATGGCTTCTGATGGTTTTTTTTTTGTTTTGTTTTTTGTTTCTGGTTAATGTTCACAAGTATCACATCAGGTCCAGTCATTGTCACAACTCTTTATATTTATTACGGCTGAAATTTGCCTAGAGGTCTTATTTACCGTACTTTCCGGACTATAAGCTGCTACTTTTTTCTCGTTTTGAACCCTGTGGCTTATACAGCGATGCAGCTCAAGTATGGATGTATACGGGCTAACGGCCACCAGGGGGCGCTCTAGCAGGAAGCGCAAAAGTGAGACAGACAGGTGGAAGAGGTGATGAAGAGGAGAAGTTTGAATCTTAACTTTTAACAATCATTTTGCGTGTCATGCACAAACCCTCATGGAAAACACATGAAGAAATGCATATTTTGCAGCTTTTAAGTTAAAAGCAATCGATGATTGTCTTTGATTGTTAATATCTTCATTATAACACTGGTCAACAACAAATTTATTGTTTAAGTTTTTTGAGCTGATTTAGGATAATTTTGGTGTGCTGAATCCAAAAATCACATTCATTTTGCTCAATCAGGTCAACTTTCTGAACTATGCTACATATTGGCTTTTTAGCATTTTTGCTTACATTTATGGGCATTTTCATATCATATGGTACAAAATTCTTTCATATTTCTTGCAATAAACGAGTTCTGAAGATTTACTTTTGCCAATTTATGATTAATGTTTTTTTTAATATTACAGGTGAATGAAATGGCTTCGACTAGAAGATCTTGCAAAAATAAGCCTGACGTATTCTGCTACATCTGCAGTGAATACACTATTGTACCTAACAGGAATCCTGTTAGAAAATGATTTTTTTTTCTCTTAAATCCTATTTTGGGTGAGAACTATATAAAAAATCAACTGATAAAGTCACAAAAATGTGATCAATTTTGTGAGAAGATCAAATTTTTCAAAATCAAATTAGCAAAAAAACCTGACCTGATTGAGAAAAACAGATGTCATTTTTGGATTTAGCGCTGCAAAATGGTCCTAATTCAGTTGAAAAAACCTAGACAACTTGCAAAAAACATTTTTTTGTAACCCAGTGTAATTTTTGCATTTCACAAATTCATCCCAGGGGCCAGATTGGACCCTTTGGCGGGCCGGATTTGGCCCCCAGGCCGCATGTTTGACACCTGTGCTGTAAACTGTTGAATATGAATATTTACAAAAACAGTTTTTGAAAACAAATTTGAGATGATTGTAAATGTTACTATGCTTTGTTTTGATGAGGGCTGAAATCTAAATGTTTCTGTTGGCACTTGGTTTATCTGCTTCCAAAAATGTTCCATCACCCTCCTGATCCTGTGTCAGTGCAGAATAATATTATTCTGTTCTATTTTTAGTTCCTTAAAGTCACGGCAGGTCAGTGCGTCTGGGCTCCAGCCGCTGCCAGCCAGGCTCTTAACTCTTTTAGTCTGGGACTCGTAAAGGTCCGCCTCAACTGTGTGTCAATCTGTTTTTTACTGCGTCACACCTGGGAGCCAGAAAAAACAGGCTGGTCAGGTGGAAATTTGAGTCTTTACTTATTATTTTGTGAAACGGTGTCAGTGAACCTTTGGGAAAACAGGAGCAGTCAGGTATGAGTCCACACAGATGAACTGCCCATGTCTAGAGGAAAATACAGAAGAATAACATCAGGTCGATAGAGTTTTCTTATTAACAGAGAAGACCAGAGGTATGCAGAATTAGTTAACCCTCCGGTATCCGGGTGTGCTTTTTAGGCACGTGTTAAAAAACTTCATATTATTTTTCACAATTTAAATAAGGTTAGAATTCAAAAGTTGTTCATTTTTGCATGATCTTTAAAATTCTGGCCACCAACTAAAATTTGCACATTGTAAACAAAAGAAAATTACAAGACTAGCATGTGTCTCCCAAGTGTGCCTAAAACGCACTATTTCTTCCATTAGAACCACTGTTTTTGATCCCAGAGCCATTAAGGCATAAATCCTGCTTTTACTGATATCTGGGCTTCATTTGAGAGGTGAGGGTCTAAATTAATTTATTAACGTTGTTAATGTTGCTGTTAATCATTGGCATATGCCAGGCTGCAAAAATCTAATAATATGTAATCCAATTTTTATGTAGTATTTTGAAAAAAAAACAAAACATATTTTGTGGGGTTTTTTGCATCAAAAACTGTCGTGACATCATGATGAAAAGAGATCGTTTAAAGCAGGGGTGTCAAACATGCGGCCCAGGGGCCAAATTCGGCCCGCCAAAGGGTCCAGTTCAGCCCCTGGGATGTTTTTGCCAAGTGCAAAAATTCCATAGTCTTGAATTGAATTAAGCAAAATCAAAATTAGCTTGAATTAAGGAAAAAATCTTGAATTAAGCAAAAAAAAAAAAAAAAAATCTTCAATTTAGCAAAAAAAAAAAACATCTTGAATTAAGCCAAAAAAGGCTTCAATTAAGTAAAAAAAAATCTTCAATTAAGCAAAAAAAAAATCTCAAATTTAGCAAAAAATCTTGAATTAAGCCCCTGAACTAAAATGAGTTTGACACCCCTGGTTTAATGGGTTAAAAAAAATCTAAAATGAATGATTTTTTGACATGTATGATTAGGGCTGACCTTGATTTACAAAAATAAAATCAAATTAGAGCAGAAAAATAAATCAATATATAATATTTAATAGTTTGATTTATAGGTGTGCATTTTACGCACACTTGGTGACAGATGCTAGCATTTTTGAACATTTGACCCAGCGCCAAAAATAATGTTGCAAATTAACCGATGTTGGAGTTAATCATTGACATATGCCAGGCTGCAAAAATCAAATATGTGATCCACTTTTTATGTAGTATATTGAAAAAAAATATTTTTGTGTGTTTGCGTAAAAAAAATGGTTTGTTTACATTACAAACACAGCATTTAAAGGGTTGAAAAGAGGACTCCAGAGGACTGCCAAGGGGGTTCCAGAAGACTTCAGGGGACCCAAGGGGGCTCCAGAGGACTCCAGTAGACTCCCGAGGGGGTTCCAGAGGACTCCAAGGGACCAAAGGGGGTTCCAGAGGACTCCTGAGGGGGTTCCAGAGGACTCCGGGGGACTCAAGGGGGCTCCAGAGGACTCCCAAAGGGGTTCCAGAGGACTCCAGGGGACCCTAGGGGGTTCCAGAGGGGCCGGTGCGTTTCATCCACTCTCGCTGCAGGTGTGAGACCGCTGCCTTTCCAAACAAGTGCAGGAATGTGGACGAGGCGGCCAAGACCACTTTGAAACAGGTGTAAGGTGCTGGCTCCAGGTCCTCATGGGTTCTGGATCACATGGAGTTCATTTAGAACATTTTATTTTATACAGACCAGATAACAGAGCTTACTTTCAGAGAACAACAGTTCCAGCGTAGTCCTGTTTGTGAGGTGGTGAAACCATGGCAGTGCAGTGTGTGGTGTTGGTGCGAACCTGTCGTCACTTCACTTTATCTTCATGTACACTCGTGTTCGTACACACTCTGCTTGAACGCGTACGTCTGACCTACTCCAACATTCTTTCCGGGGTTCGCCTCAGGACGCCTGTTTGATCAGACTGTGATTTGTCCACCTAAACAACTGTTCATGATTGTTTAATGATTTCAGCCTTTCCTAAATGAATTCCACTCCACGTGTGGACCAGGGTGGGCGTGTCCTTCATGATGCTGTTTGGATGCGTTTGCTGCCAGGTTTTTGTCACGTCTTCATTAATCCATGTGTTTGCTGCGGCAGTTGGGAGGCAGACTCTGCAGACTGGATTGGTTTGGGCTTCTCTGTGGTTTATTGTTTTCAGGTCAGCGCCAGGGAAATAATCCCTTCGATATTTCATTTGTTCATTTGTGTCAGAAAACATTCGCTGATGAGCCGGCTTTGTTCTGAGGAACAGGCGTAAACAGGTACTGTTTCTCAACACAAATGTTGGTCTGATTACCACGAAAACATGTGTTTACCAAACGCAAAACCATTCACCTCGGCACACACATACTCCTTCATATCCTTCCTCCTGAACAAGGTTCTAATACTTTTAGATTTTTCATTATAGTTTAGTTTTATTTAGTTTTGACTTTTTTTTCTCTAATTCAATTAGTTTTAATTTGTTTTTAGAGCAGGTTTGTTAGTTTTTATTATTATTCGTTTTTTTCTAAATGCTTAGTTTTAGTTTAGTTTTATTTATTTATTTTTTTTATATCTTTTCTCTTCTTCTCTGTCGTATTCAAATAAATCCCAGACAGGCCTCTGCTGCTTTCTCCTAACTTTAGTCTCCATGTTTCCAGGCAGAGTGGGGACGAAAAGACGACTAAACAAGTGACAAGAAGTGATGGACCGTTAAATATCATATGGTGCCAACAGCTCAAATTGCTTGAGGGAAATAAATAAATTTCTTATCAATCCGACACTGACAAAGATGAAAACAAAGGGAATTTGATCCATCATTTTTATCTGTTTTAGTTAGTTTTGTAAACACACAATACAGTTTCAGTTAGTTATCGTTTTTTTCTTTTAATTATAGTTTTTATTTATTTCAGTTAACGAAAATGTTTTTACAATTCTAGTTTTCGTCATTTTGTTAGTTTTCATTAACAATAATAACCTTGCTCCTGAACTCAGTTGTTATCTTCACCTAGGAGGTTATGTTGTCGTCAGGGTTGTCTGTTTGTTTGTCTGTTTGTTTGTTTGTTTGTTTGTTTGTTTGTTGGCAGGATAACTCAAAAAGTTATAGGCGGATTTTCATGAAATTTTCAGGAATTAGTTGATACTGGCACGAGGAACAAATTAAATTTTGGTGGTGATCGTTAACCGTTTGATGCAGGGATGCTCCGATACCAATACCAGTATCGGGCATCGGCTCCGATACTCAGTGTGTGTACTCGTACTCGTAAAAGATATCTGATACAAATGCACCGATACCACTTACGGCAGTGTGGCATTCCCAGTTCAGTGCAGCAGGTACGAGGAGGAGGAATAATGTGTGTGGAGTGTGAAGAGTGTGGAGGTTTAACCAAATAAATGATGGTGATAAAAGTAACACTGACTGCAAGTAACGTTAAAGACAGACATACAGATGCAGCGTTCTGTCTGTCCTCTGCGTACATTCCATCCATTTACCAGGTGCTGGCGGATGAGTACACAGACAGTCAGACACCGGGAATACGGAGTGGTGCGGACCGCCGCCAACAGAAGTGAAAACCAAACTTATGGCTCATTTCTCTTTTCTCTTCCTGCTGAAGCTAAGCTTTTAAACCTTACCAGCGAAAACGCTGCAATATTAGTATCACATTAGTGTTGCCTCTGTCGTCTCCATGATTGTTATTACTGACTTTCTTCTTCTTCTCAAAAAACTTTACTCTTCTTCATGGTATTTGTCCAGTATGGTTAATTCAGAGCGGCGCCCCCTGGTGGATTAATTGAGAAACGCTCATTCCAACACATTAAACGTCAGTAGCAGCACTTTTTTCCAGTCAGACTAATGACAACGACAATAAAGCACATTTACAAAAGGAACTAAGAACTGGAATGGGATTATTAAGTACTCGTATCGGTACTCAGTATCGGCAAGTACTCAAATGTAAGTACTTGTACTCATACTCGGTCTGGAAAAAAGTGGTATCGGTACATCCCTAGTTTGATGCATGAATTATGAGGACCTTTGTCAAGATTTTTTGCCCTGAGTGTTTTCATTCCTTCTTAGGCATGAAAACCACACCATACCATACCAAACCATACCATACTATACCACACCATACCATACCAACTTTATTTATAAAGCACTTTAAGAACTTTACAGGTGGCCAAAGTGCCGTACACGAATCATAAAACAAGGAAATGAATATATAAGTAAGTGAAAACAGTGATAACACAGGGTGCAAAGCAGGTTAAGAACAAAAAAGTACAACCATCATAAAAACAGCATGGGAAATATAAAAAAACAATAAAAAAAAAACCCAATATGATTGAAATTTGTTAATAACCTGTTTTTTATGGAGTTCCAAAAATGTCCACTCAGCTGGACACCGTGCAACAAACATGATGTTTTCTCATATTTTAGCATACTCTAATACTAGTTATTATTCACTCCAAGGGGAGAATATGAAAAAAAAAAAAACTTTTTGTTTAAGAAAACTGTTAATTACAGTCTAATAACAAATAGCAATTGATTTACTCTCAGACATGTTAGTGCAGATCGGGTTTATCTAGAACAGCAAAGTTACAGGAATGGTATGAATGTCAGTGTATGGGATGATGCATAAGCGTCCACTGTGTCGGCTGATATGGAACTAAAACAACAAAACCCATGAATATACAAGAGAACAGCTGCAGAATAACTGTCCACTGGAGTGACCAGTATGCATGAAAGGGTTCATGTCAAAGTGAAAACAGATTTCTACAAAGTAATGTCATTCATTATCTGATCTGCTTTATAGCCATGGGGGTCACTAGAGCTTATCCCAGGTACTTTATGGGCAAAGGCGGGGTACACCCTGGACATGTCACCGGTTCATCACAGGGCTGAACATACAGAGACAAACAGTCACTGTCACATTCACACCGATGGGCAATTTAGATTAACCCATTAACCTATTAGTGCATGTGTTTGGATGGTGGGAGGAGCCAGAGTATCCGGAGATCTCAACCTGGCTTTTCTGCCTCCGTCCGTAATAATATACATTATATAGACTAAATGTCATTTAAAATTCACGTTTATTTGCAACATAGTATAGCAAACTATTACAGTACATGATCAAAAACAAATTAATTTTAGTAAAAAACATGTCTCTGTTATGAATGTCTGGGGTCGCCAGAAATTTGTGATGTTAAAATGGGGTCATGAGCCGAAAAAAGGCTGAAAAACACTGTTGTATACTGTCAGTAATCCTGTGCATTACAAGTATATGTGTGAAAAGTGTCTGAACTGTGGATTTTAATTAATGTTTTATTGACTCACTGATTTTATTGGCGATTTTATGTTGTTGTCAATCTTTTTTATTCAGAAGTCAGTTATAAAAATATCCACCATTACAATTTGTTCACACCTTGTATAATACACACAGAGTGAGCAAACCAAAAGGAAAGCAAACATAACACACAATTTAACAACCCTCATCCCCCCACCCCCCCACCCCCTCCCCCATCCCAGGACTTATAACATAACACACCAAGGGAGGCCACGTAAATTGTAATTATATTCAGCTTGAGTTATCAATATATTGTTGAAGGGGATGCCGAATCTGAATAAACTGGTGTAATTTATTTAATAATGAGAACCAGATTCTCTCTAGGTGAGAGAGTTTAATCATTTCTTCCAACCATAATTTAACTGAAGGAACTCCTGATTTTTTCCAGAACAAAATTAGCTTTTTTGCTACAATAAGTGCATAAGATAGCAGATGACGGTGGTGTTTGTTAAGTTGTGAAAAGGCCATTCCACCGAATGGGTGCTATTTCCGTCCCTAGGACATTATATGTATAAATGTGCATGAAAATCAACTCTAAAATTCATTTTACTATTAAGCAAAGTGTCCTGCACATTGATCTAATTGCAAATTTCAAATATTGATTTGAAAACATTAATAAAAACTACCTAGAACATTGGAAAATAGCATTTGTCGCCTGTCCCCATTCTCTAATGCTACACTTTACTGTGAAATATAATGATTAAAATACTTCAGAAATGTTTTTTTTTTTTTGCATTGATGTGTGACTCCATATTCCATCTATGCTTTAAATACATTTTTTTCATGAGAAATCCATAATATTTTTGTGAAAATATACATTTTAGTCGTGTTCCTGGGTTCTCACTCAGTCCTGTTACCCTAACACATTCTCCCCTCAGAAAAATTTGGAATATTCCACAAGTCCCATGTTCAACAGGAAGTGACATCAGCTGGATTTTCTGAAGGCCATGGGAAGATCAAAACTAAGTTCTTTAATTTTTTTTTCTGTATATTTGATGATATTGTAACTGTGACTGAGAAGGTTAATCTCAACGCTCAGTCCTGTTACCAAAATTATTTCTTAGATGTTATTTGTTTATCTTAAAAATACATATTTTTTGCCAATCACAAGAATGTGCTCAGTGTCCTCCTGCTATTCCCATGAATGCCATGTGGCTGTGTTTCATGAACTTGCTAATTCTGTGCTAAAAACTCATTCCTGTTACTTTCAGTCCTGTTACTCAAAGAGTAACAGGACTGAGTAACAGTAACGGGAGTGAGTAGCATCCTCTGGTTTATTGATTTATTAGTGAATGTTACTCAATATAATACTATTCACTTGATTTTAAAGTTGTACAGTCGAAATTATTATATTCATTTGGCTAGTTCTGTTCTAGTATATAGAGCAATCTGCACGTATCTGTGCAACCTCTAAATATGAATTCATTTGCATAAAATTTGGACCGAAGTAATTTGGCCGGATATGGAACCAAATGCAGGGTTCTAATCCAGACAATCTGAAAAAAATTTTTTGGACCACCCTAACACACACACACACACACACTCATTCCTGTTACCCAATGTTCATTCCTGTTACTAAATAACTTTTTCTAAAAAATAAAGATAAACCACCAGATTTTTTCAATTATGTGTGGTCCATTCTTTGTCCAAGTATTTAATGAATTGAATCATAAAAATTTGGATAAATTTGAGGTTTGGGTCTCCTTTAAAATGAAAAAATGACTTTGCAGTTTTGAGAAAATTACAAGTTGCGTGCATATATAGTGATTTTTTTAGTCACAAATATGAATTATTTTAATATGTAACCAACCATTTCTTTAAAATAAACACTTTGTTGAGAGGAGAACAAAGGAATTAGTTGACAAGCTTTTAAGTGTGCTTTTTAAATGTCATGAGTTTTGGTAACAGGACTGAGAAAAATGCACTCGTGTTCCGCTTAAAAACCTTGTAAAAAATGAAATAAAGTTGCCTGAGATGGAATAATACATATTTTGAATAGTTAAATACGTGTGTTATTAGATTCAGTGTTGAAAAAAGATAAAAAATGAAGTTTAATTTGGAAGAGTTATAACAAGCAAATGGCACCCATTCAGTGGAACGGCCCAAAAATGGATACGAGGCTCCAAGTACAACTAAAAGTGGATCAGGTTTCAACTCTATATGAAGTATATCTGTTAGTTTTAAATATGTTCGTCCAGTATGGAATTAATTTAGGACCCAACACATACCTATGGAGAAGAGTGGCTTCTTCAGTAAGGCATTTGTGACAATCAGTACGGTTACATGATGTTTTTTAAATCTGATTTATTTTTCCAAAAGAAATTAATTCAGAACTAAAGTATTTTCTCTTCTGTTTACATGGAAATGTTAAACCTGAATAAAGGTTTACATGAGGTATTAATGAGGTAGATAAGTGAGCTAAAGGGTTTGCGCTGCAGTGCTCACGTTGCCTTGTTCTCGCAGCCCTTCTGTTAGCTTAGCTTAGCATAGTCACTGCATTTCCATGGTCACACGTAGCCAGTTTTTTTAAAGGTGATTTATTGTCTTTTGTAAGCGATTTTCTGAAATCTGAGTCTCCCTAATTATTTCTTTAGATCCACAACTTACTGCACTCATACAATGTTGGGACTTGTGTTGACAGAAGTTGGAAAATCTTCTTGTTGGAAGGAATGCATGTGCTAAATTAGCTTTGCATTAGTTTTTATTTCCCAAGATTTTATTAGTGCAGTAAGTCACATGGCCATGATTTGAGCCTCAATTTGAGATCATATTGACCCCAGCGGACTAAAGGAATGATTAGAGAGAACTGAATTTCACAAAATCAGTCATAAAATACTACGAATCACCTATAAAAGCCTGGCTACGTCTGACCGTAGTAATGAAGCGATTATGCTAAACTAGGCTTAGCTAAGCTAACAGAAGGGCTGTGAGAACAAGGCAATCGGTGCACTGCAGTGCAAACTGATTTGCCCACTTATTGAACTCATTAGTGCATGACAAATGAATTAATAAAAAACAAGTGGTGAACTCTTCCTTCAGGGTTTTCCAGGCTGGTAGATCCCATCAGAATAGCCCACTGGAACGGTTTGGGTTGACTAGACTTAACCCTTTCATGCATGAATTATGAGAACCTTAATCAAAATTTATTTTCTTGAGTGTTTCTATTCCTCTTTAGGCATGAAAAAAACATGATTGATAATTTTGTTATGAATCTATTTTTCATGGAGTTCCAAAAATGTCCACTCAGTTTGACACCATGCATTTTAATTTTTGAAGCAAAAAAAACATGTATTTACTAATACATCATGTGAAAACTATGAAATAAAAAAATGTTATGTTACTAATCTGATGTTTTCTCACATTTTAAAATACTCTAATATGAGTCATCATTCACTTCATGGAGATAATATGCAAAAAAAACAAAAAAAAAACTAAAAACAAAACAAAAAAACACTGTTTAATAATAATAAGTAACTGATTTAGACTCAAACATGTTACTGCAGATCAGGTTTATCTAGAACAGCAAAGTTACAATAATCATATGAACTGCAATGTGTGGGATGATGCATAAGTGTCCACTGTGTTGGCTGATATGAAATGAAAACAACAAAACCCATGAATATACAAGAGAACAGCTGGAGAATAACTGTTTACTGTAGTGACCACTATGCATGAATGGATTAATATTCTTCCGCCAGCGCAGAATGTGTGCGTCATCACGACAGGACAAGACAACGAGCATGTGCGGAATGGCAGGAATTAAAGTCCAAACGGAATAAAGGATTTACATGTCCGAGGAATAATTTAGTTCGGAATTAAAAGTGGATTAAACCAGTGACTTTAATCGGGTTTAAATTTAATCCGAACTTTTCTTTTTCAACTGGAATAAGGTGTTTACATGGGCATCTGAAATAGGATCTAACCTTTAATCAGATTAAACCAGGAAGAAAAGTTGTCATGGAAACGCACGGAATGTTTGAAAGTCAACCTTTGTCTTTAGGTCTGTTTTGTTTTGTTTCATCTGCTAAACTGAAAAAAAAAAAAAAAGTCCTAAAATCATTTGTTTGACAGTGGAGTCTGTTTTCATAAAGTATAACCACTTCGCTTCAGGATTTTTGTGTGATTTCTTTCATGCTTTGCCACCGAGTGCAACAGGAGGCTTTTCATGTCCACTCCAGGAGCTGATCATTTAGTTAACTCTGAGTGTGTGTGTGTGTGTGTGTGTGTGTGTGTGTGATGTGGATGACCTCAGTGTGTTTATGCAGCAGACCCTCTGGGGTTAAAGGTGTCATGCGGCCACTCTCATCTCATTGTCTCCTACAGGAGCTTGTTTCTGGCCACATAATCTCTGTGAGAGCTGGAGGAGGAGGAGGAGGAGGTGTGTGTATGTGCATATGGATTCAGTTTTTTTAGTGGCTGCGTGTCGTTCAGTCAGTCTGGATCACAGGTGTCAAACATGCGGCCCGGGGGCCAAAACCAGCCCACCAAAGGATCCAATCTGGTCCATGGGATAAATTTGTGAAATGCAAAAATTACACTGACGATTTTAACAGAATTCCAAAGTACAATATACAGGGTGGGGAAGCAAAATTTACAATATTTTGAGGCAGGGATTGAAAGACAGTGTATGACCAATTAGTTTATGGAAAGTCATGAGAATTTATTTGCCACAAGAAAATTGACATCATAGAAAATGTTTTTATTCTATGTGTCCTCCTTCTTTCTCAATAACTGCCTTCACACGCTTCCTGAAACTTGCGCAAGTGTTCCTCAAATATTCGGGTGACAACTTCTCCCATTCTTCTTTAATAGTATCTTCCAGACTTTCTCGTAATAGTTTTGCTCATAGTCATTCTCTTCTTTCCATTATAAACAGTCTTTATGGACACTCCAGCTATTTTTGAAATCTCCTTTGGTGTGACGAGTGCATTCAGCAAATCACACACTCTTTGACGTTTGCTTTCCTGATTACTCATATGGGCAAAAGTTTCTGAAAAGGTATGGATAATAGTGTTAGGTATGATTATGACATCAATATATGTTTGGTTTCAAAACAATTGACGTAGTGCCTGCTGAGAAAAAAAACAACTAAATGTTCATTGTAAATTTTGCTTCCCCACCCTGTATATGTAATCCCTGGGGCACAAAAATCTGTTTTATGTTGTTTTTTTATTGAACGGATATCAACAGTTACAGAAATGTTTTAACAGCTCAGATGACCTTTGAATGTAAGGAAAAAATACAATAACAAACATGCCACTTGGTTTGGTCTGTGGCAGCGTCCTTAGCAACAAGCATAGCAACGGCAGAAAACGTTCCACTGTAAAAATTTTATGCCGAGATGTGAAATATTCATCGTAATAACAAACAAACCAAAGATCATTTATAAGAACTGAATGAATATTGTGAAATTTCAATGTATATTTCTTACTAGAAATATCACCAAAATGCTTTTTTATGGCCAAACTATCTTGAAATACCACATTTTCCACTGAGAATGAAAGGAATGACCGCCATATTTTTATTTTAAGAAGCCTAGCTGCAAGCGGTCACGTGACCCGTCTTCAGGCCAATGGAAAAGAATGGGATAAAAAAAGGTGAACATTTTACACTTTTCAGGCCCTAATTATGAAACTGATACATTTTGCACTGTGGATAAATGTAGCTGTTTCACATTTTGATATGAGACTGGGTTGTAACAGTCAAGGATGTTAAAATCCTTTTAGGTCAATTCAATCTGAAGTGGGTCAGACCAGTAAAATACCATCATAATAACCTATAAATAATGAAAAAAGCTACTTTTTCTTTTTGTTTCAGTGTAAACAAAATAAAATTACACAAAAATGTTTACATTTACAGAGTAGCCTTTTACAAAAAAATGTGAATAACCTGAACAAATAAGAACAGCCTGAAATGTCTTAAGAGAAGTAGTTGTACCAAAATTGTACCAATATTCTGCCTGTTCGTAAATGTTTTGTGTATTTGTAGATCCACTGTGATCTGTAAGTTGTCATGCACATGTATCAATGATAGACTATGGTGCAATATTGTTATAACTGCACTTATTTTCCTGAAGAATTTTCAGGTTCATATATTTTTACGTTGTGTTCAAGTACAGTTCATAGATGTAAACATTTTCATTATGAAATGTGACTTTTTTCACTCAAAAACACAGAGAAAACTTTGGAGTTGATATTATTTATCAGCTAAAATTTACTTAGGAGGCCAAATGAGCAGCCATTTTTGTCAAAAATAATTTGTAAGAAATGCATAGAACTGTGTTGAAATAATGCTAATCCATTTGTGCACAGACTACTGATATTATTTGACAGTGGAAGCTCTATTTTCACAAATATTGGATTTTGAATAGCACGTGTATGTGAAAACTTTTGCTGGTGGACAGACGTGACATTACCCATGATGCTCTGGTCAGTACCAGTACTTTATTAGTAATAAACTTATAGACTTACTATTGCTAATTCTCCTCTTATTCATAAATGTTAGTATTGTGGATCTAAAACAATAACAGCTGACACAAAAACACAAAATGTGTCAGTGGACGGATGTGACATGGTTGTTCCAGATCCCATCGTACTGATGCTCGGCAGCCATGTCACCGTTTACACTAATGATCCCTGTGCAAAAACTAGGATCACAATTATTTATTGTATAGTTTATCATCATACTAAAGAGTAAATAACAATATAGAATTGTTATTTCTTCATAAAAATGCTTATTATTAGAAAAGTGTTGATTTAAAAAGTGACGTGTGACATTCTTCATGTATGTATTCGCGTAACATAAGCAGGATGGATCAGCACCATACTCCATACTGAACCTGTAAAAATAAAACATGTGATATGTAGGATAGAATCTGGTAAGAAAAACTGGGGAATCTAAAAGAATAGAATATTTGTTTTTCAGGTAAATTCAGTTCAAATATAACTTGGTCATTTGTGACATGAAAATACAGCATTAATTGTGATGAAATTGGACATTTTTGAGCTGAAAACATAGTTCATATGAGCATCAACATGTTGAACAGAACTGAAATCCTGTAAATTTGCATAACTTGCATTTACCAACACAAAGTTCCTTTGGGGATTCACTTATATTGATTTCTTACGCACAAAGACAGAAATAAGACCTCTAAGCAAATTTTAGCCGTTAAAATAAGTTTTTGTCCTATTACACTGGTCAACAACAAATTTATTGTTTAAGTTTTTTTGAGCTGATTTAGGATAATTTTGGTGTGCTGAATCCAAAAATCACATTCATTTTGCTCAATCAGGTCAACTTTCTGAACTATGCTACATATTGGCTTTTTAACATTTTTGCTTCCATTTATGGGCATTTTCACATCATATGATACAAAATTCTTTCATATTTCTTGCAATAAACGAGTTCTGAAGATTTACTTTTGCCAATTTATGATTAATGTTTTTTTTTTAATATTACAGGTGAATGAAATGGCTTCGACTAGAAGATCTTGCAAAAATAAGCCTGACGTATTCTGATACATCTGCGGTGAATACACCATTGTACCTAACAGGAATCAAGTCACAAGTTTAATAAAGTGTGCTTACCAATCTTATTTTGGTATTAATTATTATATTTTGTGAGAAGATCAAGTTTTTCAAAATCAAATTAGCAAAAAAACCTGACCTGATTGAGAAAAACAGATGTCATTTTTGGATTTAGCGCTGCAAAATGGTCCTAATTCAGTTGAAGAAACCTAGACAACTTGCAAAAAACATTTTTTTGTAACCCAGTGTTATTTTACTGGTCCGGCCCTCTTTAGATCATATTAGGCTGTATGTGATGTGGCCCCTGGACTAACATGAGTTGGACCCCCCTGGTCTGCATGGATGGGCTGTGTGAGTGCCTCATATCCAGCCTGTAATGACTCAGTGTATTCTCCAGCTCAGTTCCTGTGGCTGAGACTTCACATGAGGATCCAGTTACTGATCTGCTCGTGGCGTCTACATTCTCACACCTCCAACCCTCACACACACCTGGTACGTCCACATATTTTGTCGTCGCTCCTTTCTTCTTTTTTTTTTTTTCTTCTTACATGTGAGACTTTCTGCCTCTGACTCGTTCAGCGTCTCTCTCCTTAACCTGCTTTCCTCTTTCTTTAAGTCATTTCTTTCTTTCTCATATCAGTCATCCTGTTCCCAGGCTGCCATTGTCTGTGTGTGCATTACAAAGCAGCACAAACATTTGGATGTGGTAATAGGCCAATTCAAGGTGTCATCCTACACCTGCAAGTGTCAGCTCCTCTCTCTTACCTTACCCATACACTGTAAAAAAACAAAAAAAACCAAAAAAAAATTAAATCTGTAATTTAACAGAATTTTCACTGTTTATTTTACAGATTTTTTTTTTATAAGATACAGGAAAATATCAGGGAAATGACAAGAATAGACTGTGATTTTACACATCAAATGTAAAATAACATGAAAAACTGTAACTGTGAATAACCAATTATTTATATATATATTTATAGGTAATTTGATTGTTTTAATACATGTAAATTGGCTAAAATTTACTTAGGGGGTCAAATGAGTGGCCATTTTTGTAAAAAAAAAAAAAAGAAAAAGGTAAAAAATGCATAGAACTGTGCTGAAATAATGCTAATCCATTTGTGCACAGACTACTGATATTATTTGACAGTGGAAGCTCTATTTTCAGAAATATTGGATTTTGAATAGCACGTGTATGTGAAAACTTTTGCTGGTGGACGGACGTGACATTACCCATGATGCTCTGGTCAGTACCAGTACTTTATTACTAATAAACTTATATACTTACTATTGCTAATTCTCCTCTTATTCATAAATGTTAGTATTGTGGATCTAAAACAATAACAGCTGACACAAAAACATAAAATGTGGCAGTGGACGGATGTGACATGGTTGTTACAGATCCCATCATACTGATGCTCAGCAGCCATGTCACCGTTTACACTAATGATCCCTGTGCAAAAACTAGGATCAGAATTATTTATTGTACAGTTTATCATCATACTGAAGAGGAAATAACAATATAGAATTGTTATTTCTTTATAAAAATGCTTATTATTAGAAAAGTGTTGATTTAAAAAGTGACGTGTGACATTCTTCATGTATGTATTAGCGTAACATAAGCAGGATGGATCAGCACCATACTCCATACTGAACCTGTAAAAATAAAACATGTGATATGTAGGATAGAATCTGGTAAGAAAAACTGGGGAATCTAAAAGAATAGAATATTTGTTTTTCAGGTAAATTCAGTTCAAATATAACTTGGCCATTTGTGACATGAAAATATAGCATTAATTGTGATGAAATTGGACATTTTTGAGCTGAAAACATAGTTCATATGAGCATCAACATGTTGAACAGAAGTGAAATCCTGTAAATTTGCAGAACTTCATTTACCAACACAAAGTTCCTTTGGGGATTCAATTATATTGATTTCTTATGCACAAAGACAGAAATAAGACCTCTAAGCAAATTTTAGCCGAAATATTCTTTATTAAAGATTAAAAAGTTAAAAAAAAAAAAAAAAAAAAAAAAAAAAAGCAAAATCTCATGTAAAGTTAGGGCAAAAAAGTGTATTTTAATTATGGAAAATTACTGTATTTTTTATGAGGTGGTTATTTTCTGTTATTTTACAGGATTTTTTCGGAACCCCAGCTGCCAGAATATTACCTTTTTTTTTTTTTTTTTTTTTTTTTTTTTTTACGTTTTTTCTTTTTTTTACAGTGTATGTGTGTGTATGTGTGGAAAGAGTATAAGAAAGCATGCAAAGGGATGACGTGTGTGTTCATGTGCTTTTTTACCAGAGGGCTCGTGGACACAGCGAGCAAATATTTGGGAGCAAGCGCTGCCTGTGTGGTGGTTTTGTGTGTGTGTGTGTGTGTGTGTGTGATTGAAGGAATGCAATCTAATCCTCTTCAGAGTGTTGCATCTCTGCCCTGTTGGCCTCACCTCAGGTGATGCAGTGGAAGTTCCCACAGCTTCAGTCGCACCTCGCTGTCTCCACCGCTGCTCATGTAACACCCAATAATCACACTGACCTTTTTTCCTACCAAAGAAATGAACAGACCTCAAGCTAAGTGGATGATAATAATAATAATAATAATAATAATAATAATAATAATAATAATAATAATAATAAAAGATTTCTGCAGGTGGAAGAAGTGTTCAGATCAAATTCAGAGTTTAGATTCTGTATCATAAACCTTTAGCTTTGGTGAAGTTTGTAGGTTTTATCAGAAAAATATAAAGTCAAAGTAGTTCTACGTTAAAAATGTGCTTTGCCAACCAGGGACTATGAATACTAAATTCAAAGAGTGCACTGTGAAAAAGGGTTTTGGGGGTTGGTAAATACAAATACTATACAAATACTATACTATGGAAATCAGTTAAATTTTAACCTGTTAAACCCTGACCATATTTTCAGGGGAAAACGCCTAAACAGACATACCCAAAGTAAATGAAGAATTACTTCACAATAATAAGGTTCATATGGATGTTCTTGGTGTCTATGGACATTTACAGACCTCACAGAATCTATTCCCATTGTCTAAAATATTGTATCTATTACTATGCCTGAATAAACTGTAACAAACTAAAAGAGAAATTAGAATTTTTTATCCTCGCCTGTTTTTTTTTCGGCTGGATTGACGATGATATGCATAAATTAATTGTTCGTGTCGGATACTTTTAATAGTGTATATTTCACCCCACAAAGATTAAAAATCATGTTTGAACATTAAAGTTTGCACTAAAATACACTTTTGATGTACTTCTATTAACATTAGGGTCTAAACTTTGAGCAAAAGTTGAAAAAAACATTCATTGTCCTGATTTATTATATTTTTATAGTAGATGAATATTAATATAATTTTTTCGGCCCATGGGCGGGCTGGTAGGGCTAAAGGGGTTTTAATTAACAGTAATAGTTAGTCAGTAAAATCTGTTCTGACTGGTTAAAGCAGGGGTGTCAAACATACGGCCCGGGGACCAAAACCGGCCCCCCAAAGGTTCCAGTCTGGCCCCTGGGATGAATTTGCAATGTGCAAAAATTACACTTAAGATATTAACAATCAAAATGTCGAACTCGTTTTAGTTCAGATTCCACATACAGAACAATGTGATCTCAACTAAAATAATAGCATAATAACCTGTAAATAATGACTCCAAATTTTCTGAGTTTAATGTGAAAAACATTACACCTATAAATAATAACTCCAAATTTTTCTCTTTGTTTTAGAGTAAAATCCTTACATCAAATTACGAAAATATGAACATTTACAAACTATCCTTTAAACAATAAAACGTGAAAAACCTGAAATTTTGAAAGTGAGATTTTAACATTATTTTTCCTGTTATTAAATATTGTGTGCCTTCGTCGATCCATTTCGTAATATGCATGTATAAGTGGTAAACTGAGGTGTAATATTGTTAAAATTGCACTTATTTTTCTCAAGAAATTTCTTTTTTTTTTTTTTTTTTGAGGTTATTCACATCATTTGTAGATGTACATATTTTCATAATTTAATTTCATTTGCACTAAAACAAAGAGAAAAATCTGGAGTCGTCATTACATACAGGTTATTATGCTATTGTTTTGCGGGTCTGGCCCACTGGAGATCAATTTGGGCTGAATGTGGTCCCTGAAAGAAAATGAGTTTGACACCCCTGGGTTAACAGTAACAACTGCTACTTAAAATAATATAATAAAATCTACACCATAATATTGTGACGTGACGAGCAGCTGGGGGAAGTTTCCCAGCATGCATTGGGACAAACTAGTTGGGACAGTTTTTATGTGTTTTACAGTGTTCTGAGTTGATAAGAAGTGTTGTTTTTAGCACAGTTATGGGATGTTTGACTGTTTTTATTAGTTTTTTTTTTTTTGTAGAATGAATATTTCTGTTGAGTTGCATATTCTTGCGCCATGAGCTAAGTTGTTTCTTTGTTTGTTTGAGAGAGTGAGAGAGAGAGAAAATTTGAGTGATTTGCTGGACATAGAGAAGAGAAAGTGCAACAAAAATATCGATCTCATCACGCTAGTATCGATCCAATACTAGTGATGGGACTTTTGGCTCTTTGAAGGGAGCCGTTCACTGAAAAGAGCCACTCAAAAAACGGGCTCTTTTATGTTTTTGCATTATTTTGAAACACCAATGTTTTAATGACTAAATAGGCTGCATGTGATGATTGACATTACATTTTAAAGGTGTTTAATTGGCGCAGCAGTAAATATTATCTCACCGTAAAAAAGAATAGTTAGTTCAAATGTGTGGGCTAAATACATGACATGAGAGGTGACATTAGGCAAATGCTGGAATTTGACCAAAAACATCCTGGTACATTATGTGGACTAGTCTGTAGCCTAAAAATGAAGAAGAAAATAAAACATTTTCTTATGAAATAACATTTTATTCTCCTCAAAACAAGAACAATAAATGTGTGTAAACATACGGGAAAAAATTGCCCAAAGTACAACAGCGATTAATCACTGCAGTTACTTAAATACCTGAACTATAGTGCAGTTCTCAGAACAAGAACAGTATGTTGGTAAATTGACAGGCAATCGGACACTCCCTCCTTAAAAAGAAAAAGAGCCCTTCAAAAGATTCGATTCGCTCATGAACGTCACATCACTACTGAGTACAATATTAAGTCTAATGATTACACAAAGCAATTGACATTACAACAAATTTTAAGTTAAATGAACTTGGCGTTTAGTGAATAGAATAGAATCTTTATTGTCATTATGCGAGGCACAACGAAATTTCGTCCAGCAGCTCTTGGCATTAAGGCACACATATTTACACATATAATATAAAAGGCACATCTAAGATATGTATATATATATATATATATATATATAAATAGAAAAAGAAAAAAAAAAAGAAAAAAATAGAAAAAAAAGTGTGTTGTACTTAAAATAGTAATTCCATTCAAATCAAGCATTTCAGTTTAATACACTCAAGTTTTCATTACTCATTACTGAAATTTTTTAAGGCAACCGGTTACCTCAGATTTTTTAAGTAAACTCAATTTATCTGGTCTCACAGTGTGTGTATAAATTTTTTTGGGACACCCTGTATGTATGTATGTGTGTATGTATGTGTGTGTGTGTGTGTGTGTGTGTGTGTGTGTGTATAGATAGATAGATAGATAGATAGATAGATAGATAGAGAGGAGTCCTGCTATGAACTGGCAATTCTTCCGCTTTCGTCCATCCGCTCCTAAAAGAAGAGATGAAAAGAAACAGAAGAGAAGAGAAGAAAAGAGAAGAGCTCTTTATTGCCACTCTTGGGAACAGTGAAAATCAGTTTAGCAGCTCTGTTCTATTTAGCAGCAAAAACACTTAGTGCAAAAAGAACTATAAATAAAAATAAATAAAATACAGTCTACTCTCGTTATGCCGCCAACTTCCGTTCACGGCCAAATTGGCGGTATAGCGAAAATGGCGTTACAACGGGTTGCGTCCATAATGTGCATGTCTTTACTATATGATGTCTATGCTGCCTCCGTTAACCCGTTCTAATTGCGTTTCTAAATAAATCTTGATTCTGTTATGTTGTAAGGGATCATTTAAAGTGGGGAAACATTTTAAGCATTATTATACCGTGTTCGGAAATGACACCCCATCATCTTGAGGCTTTGGTTTAATCCCACGTCCTCTTCCCGACATCCTGACCTACTGAGTGTTCTGCGATAAATGAACGGTGGCCGTTCCGTAGACCTACTCGTAGCTTGTCGCGATCAGCGTCTGGCGCGTTTGTTTCAGTGCATTGTTAAAATTTATGTGTACTCGATGGCCATCACGCTGGCGGTATAACGGTCGGGAAATCAATGGTATAAGTGTTGTTTGTGCATGGAACTGGGCTGGCGGATGGCGATAGGTGGAAATGGCGGTAGCTAATGGAATAATGCATTGGGGATTTTTGTGCAATGGTTTTGGTCGGCGGTGAGCGAAAATGGCGGTATAATGGCGGGCGGTTTAACGAGAGTAGACTGTATCACAGAAAACACTAAAGAAAAATGTAGGCATATGTACAAAAGCTCCAGAATAAAATGCTAAATACACATATGCTGCAAAAGTACTACTAGAACTACTGAAATATATACAAACTTGCTGTATAATATATAATGAGATACAGTATGTAGAACATAATGAAGATACAGTCATGTTCACTGACATGTTGTTGTAATTGCAGCTGTTTTAAAGGGAAGCCTGGTAATGGAAGCAGTCACATTGCATTATCAGTGAACCCCCATGAGGGAAGGTTGACTTCTATTCATTATGATTTGGAGCACTCTGGGGGAGAGCGAAAAGATGTAAACACGTGAAAATTCTGAAAATGAGAACAGTCAGCCAAAGCAAAATAAAAGCTGGGGGAAAAAATTCAGTTACACAGAATCTGCTGCTAATTTGTTTGTGGATTCATCACTTTCATAAACAACTGGATCCCATTAAACTCAGCGATTTCTGTTGTGAATACAGACATTTATCGGTGCATCTTAAAGATCTTCTGACAAAATACTGGCACCAAATGGGTCAGAACCTCCACCTTCTACATCAGGGGTGTCAAACTCATTTTAGTTCGGGGGCCATATTCAGCTCGATTTGATCTGAAGTGGGCTGGACCAGTAAAATAATAACAGTAAAATATGTAAAATTCTATTATGATCAGGTTTAAGTCTACCAAGTTTCCTTAACCCTTCCGGTATCCCGTCCAGCAAGGCCCTTACTCAGCACCAAGTGTGCGTTTTTGGCACACTTGTGGAATAATGTCAAAAAAATTCATTCAGTTTGTTTTTAATTCTTTTACACTTTTTTCTATTTCATCAACTTGAGCTGTAAATAAAAATACCAAATACTCAATAATTGTCACATTTTTTAACCCTTTAAATGCCGTGTTTGTAATGTAAACAAACCATTTTTTTAGATGCAAAAAACACAAAAAATTAATTTTTTTCAATACACTACATAAAAAGTGGATCACATATTATTTTATTTCTGCAGCCTGGCATATGTCAATGATTAACTCCAAGATTGGAGAATTTGCATTATTATTTTTGGCGCTAGGTCAAATGTTCAAAAATACTAGTATCTGTCACCAAGTGTGCGTAAAATGCACACCTATAAATCAAACTATTAAATATTATATATTGATTTATTTTTCTGCTCTAATTTGATTTTATTTTTGTAAATCCAGGTCAGCCCTAATCACACATATCAAATGGAAGGAATAGTGCGTTTTAGGCACACTTGGGCGACAGATGCTAGTTTTGTAATTTTGTTTTGTTTACAATGTGCAAATTTTAGTTGGTGGCCAGAATTTTAAAGATCATGCAAAAATGAACAACTTTTGAATTCTAACCTCATTTAAATTGTGAAAAATAATATGAAGTTTTTTAAAACAAAGTGCAAAGTGTGCCTAAAAAGCGCACCCGGATACCAGAGGGTTAAAAATCTGAATAACATGAACAACTTGAATTGTCTTAAGAAAAACAAGTGCAATTTTACCAATATTCTGCCTCAGTTTATCAGTTTACCATTTACAGATGTGCATTACAATCGCACAAAACATTTAGTAACAGGCAGAATATTGGTAAAATTACATTTACTTTTCTTCAGACATTTCTGTTTGTTCATATTTGTTCAGGTTATTCACATTTTTTGTAAAAGTATAATTTGTTAATGTAAACATTTTCATGTAATTTAACTTTTTTTACACCAAAAAACAGAGAAAATTTGGGGTTTTCATTATTTGTAGGTTATTATAATAATATTATACTAGTTCTGACCCACTTGAAATCTAATTGGACTGTATGTGTCTGTATGTGGAACCTGAATTAAAATGAATTTGACACCTCTGCACTATGATGAGCAGGATGCATTACTGTAAATGATGGGTGTTCAACTAATTCCAGGGGCCACATTTGATCTCAAACAGGCCGGACCAAAAAATAATAGCTTAATAACCTATAAATAATAACTACAAAAACAGTTTTTGTTGTTGTTTTGTTGCAAAAAAAACTAAAAATGCAATTTTACCAATATTCTGCCTCAGCTTCTCATTTACATGTGTATTACAACTTACAGATCACAGTGGATCTACAAATACACTAAACATTTAGTAACAGGCAGAATATTGGTCAAATTGCATTTTCTTTTCTTATGACATTTCCGTTTGTTCATATTTGTTCAGGTTATTCACATTTTTTGTAAATGTATAGTTTGGTAATGTAAACATTTTCATGTAATTTTACTTTTTTTTTTTTTTTTACACCAAAAAACAGAGAAAATTTGGGGTTTTCATTATTTATAGGTTATTATGATAATATTTTACTGGTCTGGCCCACTGTATGTGTCTGTATGTGGAATCTGAATTAAAATATTTTGACAACATTGATTGTTAATATCTTCAGTGTAATTTTTGCATTTCACAAATTCATCCTGCGGGCCAGATTGGACCCTTTGGCGGGCCAAATTTGGCACCCGGGCCACATGTTTGACACCTGTGATATAGACTAAATACCATCTAAAATTAATGTTTATTTGCAACATAATATAACAAATTATTACATGATCAAAAACAAATAAATTTTACCCAAAAAAAAAAAAAAAAAATTCTGTTTTGAATGTCTGGGGTCACCAGAAATTTGTGATGTTAAAATGGGGTCACGAGACAAAGAATTTTGGTTTTCCATAATTTATGGGTTATTATGATAATATTTTACTGCTCTGGCCCACTTGAAATCTAATTGGACTGTATGTGTCTGTATGTGGAACCTGAATTAAAATGATTTTGACACCATTGATTGTTAAGCTACGGAAGCGTATTGCATTCACAAAAAAAAAATAATTTCGGCTCTGTTTTTCTGAATTAATGAGATAATTATCTCATAATTACGAGAAAAAATAAGTTAAAAAAAAAATCGGCGCTGTTTTTCTGAGTTTATGAGATACTGTTTCCTGAAAAAAAAAAAAAAAAGCTCTGTTTTTATGAGTTTATGAGATACTGTTTCCTGAAAAAAAAAAAAAAAGCTCTGTTTTATGAGTTTACGAGATACTGTTTTCCGAAAAAAAAAAAAAAAGCTCTGTTTTTATGAGTTTACGAGATACTGTTTTCCGGAAAAAAAAAAAAAAAGCTCTGTTTTTATGAGTTTACGAGATACTGTTTTCCGAAAAAAAAAAAAAAAAGCTCTGTTTTTATGAGTTTATGAGATACTGTTTCCTGAAAAAAAAAAAAAAAAAGCTCTGTTTTTATGAGTTTACGAGATACTGTTTTCCGAAAAAAAAAAAAAAAAAGCTCTGTTTTTATGAGTTTACGAGATACTGTTTTCCGGAAAAAAAAAAAAAGCTCTGTTTTTATGAGTTTACGAGATACTGTTTTCTGAAAAAAATAAAATGTGGCTGTGTTTCTCTGTCAGTGGGACAGTGGTCCCTGGTCCAGGCAGGAGCTCCTTCTATCTGTGCTGCTGAAAGCCTCTCGGGGGAGCGTGAAGTTGTTTCCGTTCTCGTAACCGGTTCCGATTACGGATCATGGAACTAGTTTCGTTCACAGAAATCAGAACCAAGCCCCGCTTCGTGCACGGATCAAGCCCTTCAAGCACACCGGCGCTCGGAGCCTGTAACCCGGCTTCCTGACAGGGCACGACCGCGGTGATGGGAGCTGGCATTAATGAAGTCAAATAAAATGACATTCACCAGCATTAAAGAAAATATACACAGCAGAAGAGTGCAAATGTGGATTCATTTATTTGTCGGACCTGATGGAAAGCATTAGTCAGAACTAGATCCATGGAGGAGCGGCTTGGTGTACCGGTTCGTCCCCCCTCCAATAACTTTCCATCAGGTCCAGGTGGACAGCTATCCGCTCCCCGGTGTGTAAGCCGGACTGGAGCGGGTGGACGGAGCAGCTCAACTCGACAGAACCCCGGCGTTCGGAGCCTGTAGCCCGGCTTCCTGACAGGACAGGACGCGGTGATGGGAGTTGGCATTAATGAAGTCAAATAAAATGACATTCACCATGATTAAAGAAAATATGCGTCTTGGTGTCCCGGTTCACCCCCCACCCCCGGACAGCTTTCCATCAGGTCCAGGTGGAAAGCTATGGGTGTGGGGGGTGAACCGGGGCACCAAGAGCTCCTCCACGGATCTAGTTCTGACTAATGCGTTCCATTAGGTCCGACAAATAAATGAATACACATTTGCACTCTTCTGCTGTGTATATTTTCTTTAATGCTGGTGAATGTCATTTTATTTGACTTCATTAATGCCAGGACCTGGAGTACGCTGCTGACACCATCCTGCTCAGCACATCCTACAGTCAGCTGACAGATGCTCTGGGCAGTTACAGTGAAGAGGCACAGAAGCTTGGCCTCCAAGTGAACTGGACAAAAACCAACCTCACGCATGTCAGTGATGGGCCAGATCCACCTCCCTTGCAGCTTAGTAATGACATTGTAGAACCTGTCAAGAGCTTTGTGTATCTGGGGTGATGACAGACAACAGGGACCTAAAACCAGAGATTACCCGCAGAAGAGCCCTGGCAGCATCAGCTCTGCAGTCTCTCTGGAAACCACTGTGGCGGAACCAGACCATCTCACGCAGGACGAAGCCCCGGATCTACAACTCTGCCGTCCTCTCCATCCTGCTCTATGGCTCGGAAACACGGCCCTTAAACCAGACTCTGGCTGCCAGAATAGATGGCTTTGATAGCAGGGCTCTCAGAACCATCGAAAACATCAGGTGGCCCCAGCGGGTTTCCAATCAGGTGCTTGGAGCCCGCACACGCCAGCCCAAAGCATCCAGCCTGGCCGCGCAACGTCGCCCCCGCTGGTTCGGTCATGTCCTCCGCCTCCCTCCTGACCATCCAACAAGAGCCATCCTTCAGTTTGACCCAAAGGCCGCAGACTGGAAACGACCACAAGGCAAGTCCCGCACCCGATGGCTCGACGTCATTGCAGGCGACCTCCGACAACATGGAGTTACCATGGAGGACGCAGAGCAGCTGGCACAGGACCACCAGCCATGGAAAACACTGGTTCACCTGGTCGGCCCAATGCACCAGGACAGGACACCCGCCCCATGGCAGGAGTCCTAGTAGTAGTGGTAGTCATTAATGCCAACTCCCATCACCGCGTCCTGTCCTGTCAGGAAGCCGGGCTACAGGCTCCGAACGCCGGGGTTCTGACAGTTGAGCTGCTCCGTCCACCCGCTCCAGTCCGGCTTACACACCGGGGAGCGGATAGCTGTCCACCTGGACCTGATGGAAAGTTATTGGAGGGGGGACGAACCGGTACACCAAGCCGCTCCTCCATGGATCTAGTTCTGACTAATGCTTTCCATCAGGTCCGACAAATAAATGAATCCACATTTGCACTCTTCTGCTGTGTATATTTTCTTTAATGCTGGTGAATGTCATTTTATTTGACTTCATTAATGCCAGCTCCCATCACCGCGGTCGTGCCCTGTCAGGAAGCCGGGTTACAGGCTCCGAGCGCCGGTGTGCTTGAAGGGCTTGATCCGTGCACGAAGCGGGGCTTGGTTCTGATTTCTGTGAACGAAACTAGTTCCATGATCCGTAATCGGAACCGGTTACGAGAACGGAAACAACTTCACGCTCCCCCGAGAGGCTTTCAGCAGCACAGATAGAAGGAGCTCCTGCCTGGACCAGGGACCACTGTCCCACTGACAGAGAAACACAGCCACATTTTATTTTTTTTTTCGGAAAACAGTATCTCGTAAACTCATAAAAACAGAGCTTTTTTTTTTTTTTCCGGAAAACAGTATCTCGTAAACTCATAAAAACAGAGCTTTTTTTTTTTTTTTTCCGGAAAACAGTATCTCGTAAACTCATAAAAACAGAGCTTTTTTTTTTTTTTTTTCCGGAAAACAGTATCTCGTAAACTCATAAAAACAGAGCTTTTTTTTTTTTTTTCCGGAAAACAGTATCTCGTAAACTCATAAAAACAGAGCTTTTTTTTTTTTTTTCGGAAAACAGTATCTCGTAAACTCATAAAAACAGAGCTTTTTTTTTTTTTTTTTCGGAAAACAGTATCTCGTAAACTCATAAAAACAGAGCTTTTTTTTTTTTTTTCAGGAAACAGTATCTCATAAACTCATAAAAACAGAGCTTTTTTTTTTTTTTCAGGAAACAGTATCTCATAAACTCAGAAAAACAGCGCCGATTTTTTTTTTTACTTATTTTTTCTCGTAATTATGAGATAATTATCTCATTAATTCAGAAAAACAGAGCCGAAATTATTTTTTTTTGTGAATGCAATACGCTTCCGTATTAAGCTCTTCAGTGTAATTTTTGCATTTCACAAATTCATCCTGCGGGCCAGATTGGACCCTTTGGCAGGCTGGATTTGGCCCCAGGGCCGCATGTTTGACACCTGTGTTCTACATCATAATCAAACAATCACGCAAGCCCCTCCTGGATGAGCCCCCCACCCCACCCCATGTTGGCCTGGCCTACACCTGAGTGGTAATGAAATAGTCTGAACCCTTTACGAACCCAAGGATTGGGTCAAGAACCAATATTTATGCCCTCTTTCTTTAGTCTACAAAAAAAAAAAAAAAAATCAACAACCTGGGAGTACTCATTGAACACGTGGCAGTCTGTTCATATTTTAACCCACTATGAAACTGAAGAACAACAGAGACTGCTGCCAAATAAACCAGTTTATACCATAAAATGACATTACTATATTAAATCTTTGGGTACTTAGTTCGGGGGCCATATTCAGCCCGATTTGATCTCAAGTGGGCTGGACCAGTAAAATAATAACAGTAAAATAAGTAAAATTCTATTCTGATCAGGTTTAAGTCTACCAAGTTTCCTTAAAAATCTGAATAACATGAACAACTTGAATTGTCTTAAGAAAAACAAGTGCAATTTTAACAATATTCTGCCTCGGTTTATCAGTTTATCATTTACACATGTGCATTACAATCGCATAAAACATTTAGTAACAGGTAGAATATTAGTAAAACTGCATTTACTTTTCTTAAGACATTTACGTTTCTTCATATTTGTTCAGGTTATTCACATTTTTTGTAAATGTATAGTTTGGTAATGTAACCATTTTTATGTAATTTTACTTTTTTTTTTACACCAAAAAACAAAGAAAATTTGGGGTTTTCATTATTTATAGGTTATTATGATAATATTTTACTGGTTCTGACCCACTGTATGTGTCTGTATGTGGAATCTGAATTAAAATGATTTTGACACCATTGATTGTTCATATCTTCAGTGTAATTTTTGCATTTCACAAATTCATCCTGCGGGCCAGATTGGACCCTTTGGCGGGCCAAATTTGGCCCCCGGGGCGGCATGTTAGACTAAATGCAGTCTAAAATTAACGTTTATTTGCAATATAATATAACAAACTATTACATGATCAAAAACAAATCAATTTTACAAAAAAAAAAAAAAAATCTCTGTTTTGAATGTCTGGGGTCACCAGAAATTTGTGATGTTAAAATGGGGTCACGAGACAAAAAATGTGGGTTTTCCATAATTTCTAGGTTATTATGATAATATTTTACTGCTCTGACCCACTTGAAATCTAATTGGACTGTATGTGTCTGTATGTGGAACCTGAATTAAAATGATTTTGACACCATTGATTGTTAATATCTTCAATGTAATTTTTTCAATTTTTCACAAATTCATTCTGTGGGCCGGATTGGACCCTTCGGCGGGCTGGATTTGACCCCCGGACCGCATGTTTGACATCTGTGTTCTACATCATAATCAAACAATCACACAGGCTCCTCCTGGATGAGCGCCCCCCCACCCACCCACCCACCCATGCTGGCCTGGCTTACACCCAAGGATTGGGTCAAGAAACAATATTTATGCCCTCTTTCTTTAGGCTACAAAAAAAAAAATCAACAACCTGGGAGCCCCCAGTGAACACGTGGCAGTCTGTTCATATTTTAACCCACTATGAAACTGAAGAACAACAGAGACTGCTGCCAAATAAACCAGTTTATACCATAAAACGACATTACTATATTAAATCTTTGGGTACTTAATCAAATTGAAGTGGTTACACCATGAAGAAATAAACGCAGGCTTGTTTAAAGAAAAACCTAGAAGTAAATTTATAACCTTAAAGAGGTGAAATGTTCACGATTGAGTCAATAGACGTAGAAAATGGAAAGTAAACAGTCACAGGGCCAACAAATACTCTTGAACACATATAATATGTCAATGCCACATGAATTAATATTCCGTCTGGTGGTTTGGGTGTTACCCCATTACAATCATCGCGTATCTGGCTCCTGAGCGTCCGGGGTTTGGACAAAACCATGGCTTTCCAAAATAAGAGAACCTGTGGTTACTGTTGGATTGTTTTTCCTTCCACTTGTCAACATGATTTTGTCGTTTTCTTCCACCGACAAACCGACGTTGAAATCGTACAATGCAAAAGATTGAATTTACGTCCCCCGCGCTGTCATATAATCCTGTTTTTGGACTAAACCTTCTAAGAATGTGATTGAATACTCTGGTGTTATAGGACTCTGTTACAAGTTGTCTAGCGGGTCATGGGGGGATTCTGACAAATCTTATATATGTCGTATAGACAGTGGGAACACCGTTACCACTGAAGACCGGGGGGAGGGGGGGGCTCACGGACATTCACCATTGACATAACATGCTGCTTGATACTTACACTTATAAAGACCAAGGTTATAATAGTTTTGGATTTTTAATTATAGTTTAGTTTTAATTAGTTTTGACTTTTTTTCTCTTATTCAGTTAGTTTTAATTAGTTTTTAGAGCAGGTTTGTTAGTTTTTATTAGTTATCATTTTTTTCTGAATGCTTAGTTTTAGTTTAGTTTAGTTTAGTTTTAGTATTAATTTTAGTTATTTCATATATTTTATCTTCCTCATCATCCTATTCAAAGAAATTAGTGAGGCATGGATATGGGTTACCCTGGACACTTTATTTGGGGGTCGGGTTAGGGCGGCTCATGGACTGAGCAGAGACACAATGTACCGTACAATGTATAAATTCCCTATAGCAGGTTGAGGTGGGGTGCAATCCATACACAACGTCACTTACGTGAAACAATGCGAAGATGTGCAAAGCATGAGAGGAGATGCACAAAGCAGCCAGCAGTTAAACCAGATAGAAACATATATAAACCAGCTAACCAGCAGTTAAACCAGATAGAAACATATATAACCAGCTAACCAGCAGTTAAAGCAGATAGGAACATATATAAACCAGCTAACCAGCAGTTAAAGCAGATAGAAACATATATAACCAGCTAACCAGCAGTTAAAGCAGATAGAAACATATATAAACCAGCTAACCAGCAGTTAAAGCAGATAGAAACATATATAAACCAGCTAACCAGCAGTTAAAGCAGATAGAAACATATATAAACCAGCTAACCAGCAGTTAAACCAGATAGAAACATATATAAACCAGCTAACCAGCAGTTAAAGCAGATAGGAACATATTATAAACCAGCTAACCAGCAGTTAAAGCAGATAGAAACATATATAACCAGCTAACCAGCAGTTAAAGCAGATAGAAACATATATAAACCAGCTAACCAGCAGTTAAAGCAGATAGAAACATATATAACCAGCTAACCAGCAGTTAAAGCAGATAGAAACATATATAAACCAGCTAACCAGCAGTTAAAGCAGATAGAAACATATATAAACCAGCTAACCAGCAGTTAAAGCAGATAGAAACATATATAAACCAGCTAACCAGCAGTTAAACCAGATAGAAACATATATAAACCAGCTAACCAGCAGTTAAAGCAGATAGGAACATATTATAAACCAGCTAACCAGCAGTTAAAGCAGATAGGAACCTATTATAAACCAGCTAACCAGCAGTTAAAGCAGATAGGAACCTATTATAAACCAGCTAACCAGCAGTTAAAGCAGACAGAAACATATATAAACCACTTATAAACATATATAACCCAGTTCCTCATCAGTAAACCACACCTTAGCAGATATCTCATCTCTTAATCCTCTCCAGTTCCATTATTAGCTAACTTTGCTTCAGTTCAGTTCAGCTAGCTGTAGCTAGTAACATCAAACGTTTTTTAACATTCTAACAGGTTCCATACCTCTGTAATTGGATTAGTTTTCATCCTCTTCTTTTCTCCTCTTCTAAACTGTGCAGTTCAGGGCTTGGAAGGCCTTTTCATGGTGATAAACTCTCCAGTTTTAACCTGGATGCTAGTTCAACACTGACTCTGTCCTTTAGCTCTGCTCTGTCTCTGTCACTCACGCGCACACACACGGTACGCCAAAAAAAACCCAAAAAAAAAAACACCCATGTATCACTACAGTAAACCCCAGACAGGACTGTGCTGCTGTGTCCCAGCTTTAGTCTGTATGTTCCAGGTAGAGTGGGGACCAGAAGACCACTGGAAACCACCAGTGACCAGACATGACAGACTGTGAAGTGTTGTATGGTGTCACCAGCTAAAACTGCTGGAGCGAAATAAATTAATTTAATATAAATCCGACATTGACAAAGACGAAAACGAAGGGAACTGTATCCATAATTTTTATACGTTTTAGTTAGTTTTGTAAGCTCACGATACAGTTTCAGTTAGTTATCGTTTTTTTCTTTTAATTAGAGTGTTTATTAATTTCAGTTAACGAAAATGTTTTTTCAATTTTAGTTTTCGTCATTTCGTTCGTTTTCGTTAACGATAATAACCTTGATAAAGACTAACACCCCCCATTTCAGTCAGTCTTCAGTCCATCTAAGCTTTCTTGCTCCAAACCCCCCCAACGGTGTTCCACCATCACCATTGACAAACACTGATATAACATCTCTTTTGACTCATAACGTAATTGCTAGTCTACAAAGCAATACTGACAAATGTCACAATATAGTTTTATTAACCCTTTCATGCACAAATTATGAGAACCTTAATCAAAAATTTTTCCTGAGTGTTTTTATTCCTCTTTAGGCATGAAAAAAACAATGCGACTGAAAATTTTCTTCTGAAAAATAAATAAAAATAAATAAATAAAATAAAAATATTTGAAAAAAATTTAAAAATATATTAAAAAAATAACAATGAAAAAAAGAAAAAAATTCTTATGAACCTATTTTCATTCATTCATTCATTCATTTCCTGAACCCGCTTTATCCTCACTAGGGTCACGGGGGTCGCTTGGAGCCTAGCCCAGCTACATAGGGGCGAAGACGGGGTACACCCTGGACAAGTCGCCAGTTCATCGCAGTGCGAAGCTATTTTCATGAAGTTGCAAAAATATCCACTCGGCTGGACACCACATGTTTAATTTTTGATGCACAGAAACATGTATTTACTGATAAATTGTGTGAAAACTATGGGGAGGGCTTGTGATTCTGGGGGTTTATGATCAGGAGAGATCTACATAATGTTACCCATTCATTTCAGAAAAGATATGTAGTGTCTTAAAACTTTAATAAAGATATGTGTAAAAAAAAAACAAAAAAAAAAAAAAACAAAAAAAAAAAACAATGAAAAGAACAAAATCCATGAATATACAATAGAACAGCTGTAGAATAGCTGTCCACTGTAGTGACCAGTATGCATGAAAGGGTTAAAAAATTGTAAGCAAATTTTAAAGCACAAGTTATATTCAGGGTCAATGGAAAAGTGACTACTGAAAGCTACACTACAAACAAAAAGTTGAGGATATTTCTTTTGTTTTGTTTTTTTTTTGTCTTTTTTTTTTTGTCATTTTTGCCATTTGTAAATAAAACTGTCTGGTCATTCAAAAGTTGTGTTTCAATTCAGTTCACACACAAAAAAGTAAAAAGCGTTGTGCAAGAATCCCAACTGAAAAAAAAAAAAACAGCCCAATAATTAAAAAAAATATCCTTAACTTTTTGTTTGTAGTGTATATGTCTCATCCTCTGAATCTTCAAGTTTGTGAGGCTTGAATGATACTGAATCAATGATTAATGATAGATTGAGTGGATTTGCTTGTTATCTCTTGTTATATGAGCTCCCACATCTTGTCCAGATATGGTCACCTCTGGCCACTGATGCCAAAATTGTAACATTGATACAATACTGTATACTGAAAAAAAAAAAAAAAAAAAGCACACTTGGAAATACAGGGGGGAAATAAATGACACAAAATGGAACTTAAAATAGCTTTTTAATGAATAACAAAAACAAACATTTCAATCTCTGACCATGATTGGAGAAACTCTATCTATTTTCTGAACTGTTTAGTCCCCATGGGGGGGGGGGGGGGGGGTCCTGGAGCTTATCTTGGTTTATTGATGAACTCTTTAACAGAATTTAAGTTGTTTAAATGTGGTTTTTTTTTAACCTAAAACCAAGAAGAGCAGTGATGTTGAGGGAGATCCTGAAAATTTAATTAAAAACATACATTTTTTTGCAGAGGAAAAACATTAATAGCCATTAAATGAATGTTACTGATACATTTAGAACTAGAAGCACTCGGATAGCACAGACCCCCGCCAAGGCAGATCAGCGCCCTGGATTTGGATGAAAATTTCAGGAAATGTTGATACTGGCACAAGGAACAAATGATTAAATTTTGGTGGTGATAGGGGGGGGGGGGGGGGTCTGCGCTGTCTTTTCTAGAAAAGCACTCGTAGATTGCAGACCTCCGCCAAGCTAGATCAACACCAAAATTTAATCATTTGTTCCTTGTGCCAGTATCAACATTTCCTGAAATTTTCATCCAAATCCGTCCATAACTTTTTGTGTTATCTTGCACACAAACAGACAAACCAACGCTGACAAAAACAGAACCTCCTTGGCGGAGGTAATAAAAGTCGACCTCACCATGACATGAGGACGTATCGCCAGACCACAACAACTTTAAATTCATATTTTCATGCTGAAACCAAAAGACCAACATGGTGACGGCCTAAAAAAACCAATGGATGACGTCATTGTAGCTCTGTCCAAACCAGAGTTTGATCAGAGTCAGTGTGGAACTAATGTTTTTAACAGAGATCTGAATGAACCCATTGTTACTGCATTTGCCCTTTAACAGTTGAGCTGAACTACAGAGATACTGGCTGATGAAACAGTTATTTATTGCTAACACATACAGGCGATAACAGACCTTGGCTAGAGAATGAGTTTTTTTAAAAAAGCAGCTACAGGGTGCTGTCAGTCCCAACGGCTGTAATGATTCATTTTTGCTGCAGCTGAGCTGTCTATCAATGACTAAAGCACAAAGATGTCAGGACTGAGACTCTGCTGACTGTAAAAGAACATGACTCAAAACAGTAAATTACAAAAACTTACACCCATGTCCTATTAGGTGTCTGTGGAGAAGGATGACATTCATGATAAGCCTGTAACCGATTACTGAAGTCATGAAAACTTGACTTTCTTGGAGGTGTATAGTTCTCATTATTACTGAAAACTCAGTACTGGTGTAAACTTGATGATCTTATAGTTCTAGCCCAGGGGTCTGCAACCTTTATTATCAACAGAGCCATTTTGTCCCCTCTTCCACCAAGTCTGGAGCCGCAAAATATAACAGAGATTATAAACTTTTAAAAGTTTTAATCTTTTTTTTTTTTTTTACATTTTATCTGTTACAACCACTGAATACAACAAACAGAAGTGCAGTGCGGAATGGATTCTGGAGTATGATTACTCTAAAAGTACACAGTAAAAGTAGTTCATAGTATTTGTGCTAATAGTATATGAAGTACTAATACCAAATATACCAAATTCACAAGGTACTTATTGGAAAAAATAATTTTATTCATCATTGAATTTAGTCTTAAAGCCTATTTCAGATGGAAAAAAAAAAACACTTTTGGAGCTTGGAAAGGATTTTTTTAAGTATGATTACTCCAAAAGTACAGGGTAAAAGTATTTCATAGTATTTGTGCTAATAGTATATGAAGTACTAATACCAAATATACCAAATTCATGAGATACTTTTTGGAAATCATAATTTTATTCATCATTGAATTTAGTCTTAAAGCCTATTTCAGACGAAAACAAACACTTTTGAAGCTTGGAAGGGAATCTGGAGTATGATTACTCTAAAAGTACACAGTAAAAGTAGTTCATAGTATTTGTGCTAATAGTATATGAAGTACTAATACCAAAAATATCAAATTCACGAGGTACTTTTTAGAAAAAATAATTTTATTCATCATTGAATTTAGTCTTAAAGCCTATTTCAGACAAAAACACACTTTCGAAGCTTGGAAGGGAATCTGGAGTATGATTATTCTAAAAGTACACAGTAAAAGTAGTTGATAGTATTTGTGCTAATAGTATATGAAGTACTAATACCAAAAACACCAAATTCACGAGGTACTTTTTGGAAAAAATAATTTTATTCATCATTGAATTTAGTCTTAAAGCCTATTTCAGATGGAAAAAAACACTTTTGGAGCTTGGAAGGGAATTTTAAGTATGATTACTCCAAAAGTACAGGGTAAAAGTATTTCATAGTATTTGTGCTAATAGTATGTGAAGTACTAATACCAAATATACCAAATTCATGAAGTACTTATTGGAAAAAATTATTTTATTCATCATTGAATTTAGTCTTAAAGCCTATTTCAGAAAAAAACACTTTCGAAGCTTGGAAGGGAATCTGGAGTATGATTATTCTAAAAGTACACAGTAAAAGTAGTTGATAGTATTTGTGCTAATAGTATATGAAGTACTAATACCAAAAATATCAAATTCACAAGGTGCTTACTAGAAAAAATAGTTTTATTCATCATTGAATTTAGTCTTAAAGCCTATTTCAGATCGGGGAAAAAAAAAAAAAAAAAAAAAACACTTTTGGAGCTTGGAAGGGATTTTTAAGTATGATTACTCCAAAAGTACAGGGTAAAAGTATTTCATTGTATTTCTGCTAATAGTATATGAAATACTAATACCAAAAATGCCAAATTCACGAGGTACTTATTGGTAAAAATAATTTTATTCATCTTTGAATTTAGTCTTAAAGCCTTTTTCAGACAAAAACAAACACTTTTGAAGCTTGGAAGGGAATCTGGAGTAGGATTACTCTAAAAGTACACAGTAAAAGTAGTTCATAGTATTTGTGCTAATAGTATATGAAGTACTAATACCAAAAATACCAAATTCACGAGGTACTTTTTGGAAAAAATAATTTTATTCATCATTGAATTTAGTCTTAAAGCCTATTTCAGATGAAAAAAAACACTTTGAGCTTGGAAGGATTTTTTAGTATGATTACTCTAAAAGTACAGGGTAAAAGTATTTCATAGTATTTGTGCCAATAGTATATGAAGTACTAATACCAAATATATCAAATTCACGAGGCACTTTTTGGAAATCATAATTTTATTTATCATTGAATGTAGTCTTAAAGCCTATTTCAGATGTAAAAAAACACTTTTGGAGCTCGGAAGGGATTTTTGAGTATAATTACTCCAAAAGTACACAGTAAAAGTATTTCATAGTATTTGTGCTAATAGTATATGAAGTACTAATACCAAAAATATCAAATTCACGAGGTACTTATTGGAAAAAATACTTTTATTCATCACTGAATTTAGTCTTAAAGCCTATTTCAGATGAAAAAACACACTTGTAGCTTGGAAGGGAATCTGTTGTAGGATTACTCCAAAAGTACACAGTACTCCTACTCATACAGTCGCTCTATGAAAAGTATCACTATTTATGGAAATGATTCTCTTCAAAACTCAACACTTCCTCCTCAGTTCCCAGTTGTACTGCTCCATATTCTCCGTCTGGGTTCACATCCGCAAGCTCCCGGAAAACGGACAGAATTATGTGAGTAATATACAAAAGACAGACAGAACCCTCCATCCGTATCCATCTGCGTCTGCATCTTTAACATAGAGCATAAATGAACCGTTACTTTTGTCGTCTGGAAGGCACATTCGCTCCATGCAGCTCATCTACTGTAATTGTCGAATGGGTAGCGCACAAGAAAAACGCTAGCAGCTGGCTTGACCATGCAGAGGAGAATCGCAGCTGGTTTGACCACAGAAAAGGGAGGAGCCACTACAAGGAGGATGAAGAGATGCATGAGGCTCCAGAGCCGCAGGTTGCCGACCCCTGTTCCAGCCCCTTTTACACAGCACTTCTGTTACGGGAATATTTCGCCTTTATTCTGGAACGACGTCTGTGTTAACAAAATGGTGGGATCATTTGGTCCCACGTCTGTCACAGCTCTGTAACGCCTCTGGAGGTAGTAACAGAGCAGTGATAAAGGTGGAATTAGTGTTGTTTTTTTTCAGTCTGTTTTAATTTTAGTTTTGGTCTAGTCTTCGTGCCAAACTCTCATTTCAGTCTTTATTAGTTTTAGTCACCTTCATAGTTTTTTCGTCGAGTCAAATTTTAGTCGACTAAAATTCTGAGCATTTTAGTCGTATTTTAATCAGAATAATACATGACTATTTTTGTCTGGTTTTAGTTGACGAAAACTGGTGACATTTTAGTCTAGTTTTAGTCGATGAAAATTGTATTTTAGTCTTTTTTTAGTCATGCAGTTCTATTTAATCTGGTCAGTATAGTCTGGACAAAACCAACATTTTCTTTTGGTTAAACAGATTTTAGTTCAAACAAGGTTATCTTATCATCCTTATGGACTCAGAAATATATTATATGTTGTCAGTCCCCATATCTGTATGAATAGTCATGAGGGCCAGTCTAGTGAATCTTTGGTCAATCAAACACATGTGGGGTCCCCATGGAAAACTGTGAACAAACTCACATGGGACCCTTTTATGCAACCCAAATGGAACCCTTCTGGAGCCCACGTGGACATGCTGGCTGGGACACCTTTCCCAGAACGATTCTCTAAAAATGATCTAAAAGAAGATCCACGTCAGTCATTCCCAGATGTCTATGATTTTGGTTATGTTATTGCCTGTATTCTGGATATGGAGTGGTCTGTTTAAATTTGTAATTTCTCCTCACCTTTTGTTCACCTTTATACTTTATTTATTCCTACTTCAGTTTGAAATAAAGTTTGAAAGTTTGTTATCATTAAAGTTTATCCTCATCATGACCTTATTTACCTTTTGTCAGGTTTCTCTCTGGGTGGCATTGACACCAGAGACGAGAACCCACTCGAGCCCTGCTCAGATGAGTTCCAAAAAGTCAATGAAACACAATCCCATTATTTATTTTTTGTCTGGTTCGTTAGTTGTGAAATTGTCTGACGCCCCTCTTCACAACAGTGTTTTTTTGACCATTTTGAGTAAGTTAACCTCAAAATATGGCTGATTCACTGTTGAGGTCATCATACTCCAATTCCCCGTTGCTCCCGGAGGAAATATGTTGGATGTTATTACTGCATAAATAGTTCAAAACACATGTAATGTAATAAACATGAGTGCAGTGTTCCTTCCTCTCTGGTGTGAACATCCACAAACTGGGTGAAAGTGGATTTTAATGGTTACAAGCTAAAGCGTTTTTGATAATATGCATTACGTAAGACAGTGATAAGCTAGCAGGAATCTAAAAGACTTTGCTGGTATTTGTATTGTTATGGACTTTTATCTCTGAATCTGACTAATTTTGTTTGCTTAACGCTGGAGTCAAATCCAGGACCTTTTTGCTGTGAGGTGACAGTGCCGTTCCACCAATGGGCACCAAGTAAGTAGTGCAAAAATACAAGTCCAAGGTGCCTTGATACAAAAATAAATGTCAGTTTATTACCTGTAGGAGCACTATTACTAACATGTTCCAACTACAGAGCCTTCACGGGTTTGACTTTTGCAGGAATCCACCGACCATACCACCAACCATTAATAAGAGTTTATTGGTAGAGACAGTCGGCCAGTACAAGTACCTAAGTATTCTAAATGACAAGCTGACGTTTGAGGCCAACACAGACAGAATCTGTGGTAAGGCTAAACAAAAACTGTTTTATGTACAGAAACTGAAGACTTTTCACATTGAGAGGCCACTCATGAAAATATTCTATCCATCTTGTGTTGAGTCTCGGTCTGCAATGTCATCCTGAGTCAATAAAAACAGACTAGCGCGTTGACCTGCGGGAATCCATGGGTTCTAGATGTGGTAGTTTTTATGCTGTTGTGTATTCGTGCATGCTGTACCGCATTTGTCCAGCAGTTGCTGCCAAAATGTTCTGGGCATAGCAATGTGATTGTTAGGCTATTGTATTTCCAAAATTTCTAATATCTCCCAAAATATTGGTCCTATCAACTTGCTGTTTTGGCTACTGTCTTCCTTGACCAAAAATACTTAAGTATGCCAAACTGCCGGAGTCAGCTCTGTACGGATTTTGTGTGAATCCCCAGACACACAGAGGTCACTTGGCTTTTTTAATATAGATTGGGAAGTATTATTAAACAGTGCAGAAATATCACTGGTGTAGATCTTAATAACCTCAGCCAGATCTTTCGGATTATTTGCATTCGGACAGTGAAGGCCATCCTTGTAGACCCCCAAGATCCTCTTTACAAAGAGATCCAAAGGAGGAAGGAGGTTAACCTTTACTAGAAAGGTAAAGTCTAATGCCGCATTTCCACTACTTGGAACCAGCTCGGTTTGACTCGGCTCGACTCGACTTGGGTACCAGGTACTATTCCTGGAGACCATTTCCATTACAGGATACTACCAACTTTAGAGTACCTGGACATCATAGTGATGCAGCGCGTTACTTCCATGTTGTCTGCTCAGAGAGTTGCTAAAAAACTCGCTCGTTGCGTGTTGTTTCGTCAAGCTCATGCTGAATTTTTACATCAGCCACCAAAGACTGAACCTCCTCGATCGACCATGGTGTAGTTTTGCGGGTTGTCATCATGTGGATTAACCTACCGCTATATTTACTGTCAACTTCCACATCTGTTTTTTATAAAACAGCGGGTTACAGAGACAACTCTCTGACCAATCAGTGGTCTGCAGTGTTTACACGTCATGTTTTAGTATCTGTTCCCCAGTCTTGAAACCTCGGCGGAGGTGATACCAAAAAACTAGGACCAGGTACCAGATTCCAGGTCCTTTTTCGTAATGGAAACGCAAAAAAGCCAAGTCAAGTCGAGTCGAGCCGGTACCACATAGCGGAAACGCGGCATAATAGGTACTAAGATCAAATCAAATCAAATTTTATTTTTATAGCGCCAAATCATAACAAAAGTTACCTCATGACACTTTACATATAGAGTTGGTCAAAAACAGACTCTAAGCCAATTTACAGAAACCCAACAGAATCCTCCAGGAGCAAACACTGTGAGTGGTGACAGTGGAAGGAAAAACTACCTTTAACAGCAGAAACCTGGAGCAGACCCAGACTCCTGGAGGATGGACGTCTGCCTTGACCAGTTGGGGTTAAAGAGAGAGGGTAAAGGAGGAGAAAAGAGAGAGAGATAGAGATAGAGAAAGACTGGAGGAGAAGGGGGGAAGTAGGGGGAGACATATGGATGCAGTTGTTGCACAGATAACTGAAATAGAATTGTCAAAAGTCGATCAGCTGGTGTTAGTATAATTACTAGAAAACAGAACAAAGGTCCATGACTGTCAATACAAATACAAGTACTAACAGTGGATATACTACTGTTACATCAGTTGTACAAATAATAGAAACCTCTACCATCTATGGAACTATATAATAAACACTATCATAACTATATGAATAAGTGAGTAATGACGATGAAGGCAGGAGAGAAGCAGGACCACAGCAGCAGGTCCAGAGATGATCCTGGGAAAACCTGTGATGATCCAGGGAAAAGCTGTGAGGCGATAAAGCACAGAGACTCCGGGGAAGAAGTTAAGTAAGCAACATGTATTCACTGGGGTGTACTAGTGATCATTTGTACCATCAGTTGTTGAATATTTAAATCATCAGTAGGGCTTTACCTTCAGTTATGTTCATGAGGACAACTATGTGTTAATTGTGTTTCTAATTGTATTTTATATATTCTTACTTACTCATCCAGGGTGTACCCCGCCTTCACCCATAGGTAGCTGGGATAGGCTCCAACACCCCCTGCGATCCTAGTGTGAACAAAACTGGTTCAGAAGATGAATGAATGAATGAATGAAGGAATGAATGAATATTTTTACTTATGGGTGGTGCAGTGGCTGACACTGTCGCCTCACAGTGAGAAGGTATGATTCCAACACCAGGGACCTTTTTGCATGTACTCTGGCCTCCTCCCACCATCCAAAGACATGCACTAATAGGTTAATTGATCAAGCTAAAATTGCCTGTAGATGTGAATGTGAGAGTGATTGGTTGTTCATCTTTATATGTCGGCCCTGCGATGAACTGGTGATGCATCCAGTGTGAATCCTGCCTTCGCCCATTGGTAGCTGGGATAGGCTTCAGTACCCCCACAACCCTCTGGAGAATAAAATGGTTCAGAAGATGACTGTATACTCATTATTTCACTGGTTTGTCTTTTTGTTTGTTTGTTTGTCTGTCTGTTAGCAAGATAACTCAACAAGTTATGGATGGATTTTGATGAAATTTTCAGGAAATGTTGATAATGGCACAAGGAACAAATGATTAAATTTTGGTGGTGATCGGGGTGGAACTGATCTACCTTGGCAGAGGTCTGCGCTCTCTGAGTGCTTTTCTAGTTCAGTATTTTTATTGTATTGTACTGTTTTTTTTTAATCTATTTCTTTGACTGTGGCATTTACTATTGCAAACAAAACTGCCCCTAACCTAGAAAAGCACTCGGAGAGCACCCCCCACCCCCACCTCCATCCCCCCCCGATCACCACCAAAATTTTTGTCATTCTTTCCTTGTGCCAGTATCAGCATTTCCTGAAAATTTCATCCAAATTTATCCATAACTTTTTGTGTTATCTTGCTAACAGACAAACAAACAGACAAACCCCGATGAAAACATTACCTCCGCCGTTCCTTGGTGAAGGTAATTATCATGTGACATGTTGGTGATGGGTCCGATATGTAATAAAGAACTTTTTTTTGTGAGTACCTCAGACTTGTTTCTGGCATTTCTCAAGCGAATACTGCTTTTGCCAACAGGATAAGAACGGAAAATAGAGCAGTCTGAAAAGTTCAACATAGCAGTTGCCAAGACAACTGGGTTGAAAGTCTTGTTAAGATGGTGTCTTGCATTACTCTTTCTTATCGCAACACAAATAGCCAACATGAAGCTCTGAACATCCTTCCAAACTAAATGCCTGTTATCTGATTTTTTATTTTATTTTATTTTTTAACCTTGTTATCAATGATCAGAATCTTGATCCACACAACAGAGATTTAAGTGACTGGGCAGCTTAAACAACTGTATTAAACAATGAATCATATCTGATTTTCCTCAGAATTTGGTCGGGATAATATCAAAACATGTGGACCAAATATAAAGCATACATTTTACAGCCAAACAGAAACATCTGTACAGTTTAATGGAGTCCAGTACAACAACCGCAATTAGCTGTCCTTTTTGGAAGTTAGATTTGCAGTCGAAGGGGGAGCTGAAGTGTTTTATTCCACAGTCTTTAATGGTAGGTTGTAAATTTACCACAAATTCACAAACAGATGGGTGACGAATTAAAATGAAAAACAGGATGGTAGGTCAAGAGTGGTCACTGAATGGTTTGAGGATGAAAATGATTTGAATCATATGCTACGACCCTGTTAGTCGCCCCATCTGGACCCAGCTGAGCTCCTATGGGAGACTATGGGATCATCAGTTGCTGAAACCTCCAGTACAGCTCACACACAGATGGTAGAAATAACGACAAAGAGGTTTTTTATGTCTTAATTTGCTGTCTATGGTTGGTCTATGACAGGGCTGGCAAACTCATTTTCTTTCAGGGTCCACATACTACGGTGGCCCAGAGGTGCAACAGCCCAAAAAAATATCCACTAGCCCAAAAAATTAACCACTATAAAAAAAAAAAAAAAAAAAAAAAGAGAGAGAGAACAGCACAGAATTTATCCATTAGCCCAAAACATTATCCACTATAAGAAAACAAAGAGAATAGCCCAAAATTTATCCACTAGCCCAAAAAATTATTCACTATAAGAAAAAAAAGAGAATAGCCCAAAGTTTATCCACTAGCACAAAAAAATTATCCACTATAAGAAAAAAAAGAGAACAGCCCAAAAAATTATCCACTATAAGAAAAAAATGAGAACAGCCCAAAATGTATCCACTAGCCCAAAAGATTATCCACTATAAGAAAAAAAAGAGAACAGCCCAAAAAATTATCCACTATAAGAAAAAAATGAGAACAGCCCAAACTTTATCCACTAGCCCAAAAAATTAACCACTATAAAAAAAAAGAGAGAGAACGGCACAAAATGTATCCATTAGCCCAAAACATTATCCACTATAAGAAAAAAAAGAGAATAGCCCAAAATTTATCCACTAGCCCAAAAAATTATCCACTATAAGAAAAAAAAGAGAATAGCCCAAAATGTATCCACTAGCCCCAAAGACTATCGACTATAAGAAAAAAACAGAGAACGGCCGAAAAATTTATCCACTAGCCCAAAAAATTATCCACTATAAGAAAAAAAGAGAACAGCCCAAAGTTTATCCACTAGCCCAAAAAATTATCCAGTATAAGAAAAAAAGAGAACAACCCAAAAAATTATCCAGTATAAGAAAAAAAAGAGAACAGCCCAAAATATTATCCACCATGAGAAAAATAAAGAGAACAGCCCCTCAAAAAATCCACTATTTTTAAAATAACTTTATTTTTAGCACACCGACCTCCACTTTTGGTGGGTGGGTTACTTCCTTAGCATTAGCCACATTAGCTGAAGGCCTTGAAAATTTTCAACCTATGCTTTTATTTTTTGTGGTGGCCTTGATTTTAAAGCAAGAGACCTTTTGGGTAAACGGCACCCCTTAATTGAAAAGATGGATGATGTTTTTTTTTTTTTTTTATAGTAGATAATTTTTGGGCTGTTCTCTTTTTTTCTTATAGAGGATATTTTTTTTGGGCTGTTCTTTTTGTTTTCTTATTTTTCTTATAGAGGATAATTTTTTGGGCTGTTTTTTTTTCTTTTTTTTCTTATACAGGATATTTTTTTTGGGCTGTTCTCTTTTTTTCTTATTTTTCTTATAGAGGATAATTTTTTGGGCTGTTCTCTTTTTTTCTTATAGAGGATGATTTTTTGGGCTGTTCTCTTTTTTGTCTTTTATGGATAATTTTTTGGGCTGTTCTCTTTTTTCTTATAGAAGATGATGTTTGGGTTGTTCTCTTTTTTTTCTTATATGGATCATTTTTTGGGCTGTTCTCTTTTTTCTTATAGAAGATGATGTTTGGGTTGCTCTCTTTTTTTTCTTATATGGATCATTTTTTGGGCTGTTCTCTTTTTTCTTATAGAAGATGATGTTTGGGTTGTTCTCTTTTTTTTCTTATATGGATCATTTTTTGGGCTGTTGCACTTCTGGGCCACCACAACATACAGCCCAATTTTATGTCAAGTGGGCCAAACCAGTAAAACAATAGCATATAGATAAATGAAAACTCCAAATATTTGTCTTTCATTTAGTGCAAAAAATAGCATTAAACTATGAAAATATTTACATTTAGAAACTATCCAAACAGAAAAGATGTGAATAAGATGAAAAAAATGAATTTTTTAAAGAAAAATAAGTGCAATTTTCACAGTATTATGCCTCAACTACACATATGCAATACAGATGGAATCTACAAAAGGCACAAAACATTTAGTAACAGGCAGAATATTGATAAAATTGGACTTATTTTTCTTTAGACATTTCAGGTTGTGTAGGTTATTCACATTTTATTGTTAAAAGATAGTTTGTTGATGTAAATATTTTCATTGTTCAATGTTATTTGTTGCATTTAAACAAAGAAAATTTCAGAGTTGTCATTATTTATAGTCATAATGCGATATTATTTTTTTCACATTAAACCAATACAAAAATGTGGGGTCATTATTTATAGGTTATTATGGTATTATTTTAACTGAGATCACAGTTGTGCTGTATGTATGTGACCCCCGAACTAAAACAGCTTTAACATCTTTGATTGTTAATGTTTTAAGTGTAATTTTTGTACTTTGTAAATTCTTCTTGCCTTCCGGATCGGAAACTTTGGCGGGCTGGTTTTATGTTTGACACCCGTGGTCTATGATAATGTAATATAAAAATGAGAACATATTAAGGATAATGTGCAGCTGGTTTGGATTATGACTCCCTTTCAGGACTAGAGGTTGGTACTGGATTTAATTAGTTTTATGGGAGCAGCTGTTTAGGTAACACACAAAACAAATAGAAAGGTTCCAAATTTTGATATCTAAGGAGTAAATCTACTTTTACCGCCATATAATAATATTCATTTTTGTCTGTCTAACATTATCCATCATTACCTGACATTTTTATTTATTGCTACTGTGTAGGGATGGGAATCGAGAACCGGTTCTTTTTGAGAACTGGTCCTAAAAGACACCACCAGGTCCAGTTGTAACACTGTCAAAGCTTCTGTTTCTTCAAAAGTGTGAAATCCCTCCAATCTGCTCAAACATTTGTCCACAGGATGTGATTCATTTACAGGAATGTCATGTATTTGATACGCTACTTAGCAACACTTGTGAATCTAGCGGCAGAGCGAACACCAGGCCATCATCTGGGCCCGGTTCTGGTGCGAACAACAAATGTCCTGCCCCCTCAAATAAACGTTTCAGAAGGTAGGGAGACGCAAATTCAGTGCTCAACAACAGGAGATAGAGGAATTAGTAAGGCGTCTTAAGCTTCACTTTCACTGTTGAAATGGGGTGGTGCAGTGGATAAAACTATCGCCTCATCATAATAAAGTCCTGGGTTCAGTTCCAACAGGGACTGTGCTGTGTGGAGTTTGCATGTTCTCTCTGTGTTTCTCCAAGTACTTTGACCTCCAAACATTACCCACAGAGTGAGAATGATTGGTTGTTTTGACCTGTGACCTTGAAAGGTCAAAGCCAGACCATAGATTTTGGCTATCCAGCTAAAAACATGTACAAGCAAGAGTAAATGAAACACGAAAAAAGTCAGTTCTACAGGAAGATTTTCTAAAGTCCAAAATCTAAATTCAAAATTACCAGCATGTGCAATATGATGAAATATACTAATATCATGACATAACCTTTGATCTAAGACAGGGGTGTCAAACTCATTTTAGTTCAGGGGCCAGATTCAGCTAAATTTGATCTGAAGTGGGCCGGACCAGTAAAATAATTACATAATAATATATAAATAATGTCAACTCCAAACTTTTCTCTTTGTTTTAGAGCAAAAAAAGTAAACTTGCATTATGAAAAGGTTTACATCTGCAAACTATCCTTTGAAAAGATGTGATTAACCTGAACAAACTGAAAAAATAAGTGTAATTTTGACAATATTCTGCCTCAGTTTATCATTTACACATGTACATTAGAACTTACAGATCACAGTGGATCTACAAATACACAAAACATTCAATAACAGGCAGAGTATTACTTACTTCTCTTAAGACATTTCAGGTTGTTGATATTTTTTTTGCAAAATTATACTTTGTTTTAGTATAAATACATGAAAATATTTACATTTACACAGAGAAACATTTGGAGTTTTCATTATTTCTGTGTTATTATGATAGTATTTGACTGGTCCTGCCCACTTGAGATTGAATTGGTCTGAATGTGGAACCTGAACTAAAAGGATTGTTAATATCTTAGTGTAATTTTTGGATTTCACAAATTCATCCCAAGGGCCGGACTGGACTCTTTGGTGGGCCGGATTTGGCCCCTGGGCCACATGTTTGACACCTGTGATCTAAGAGGATCATGAATGATCAAACACATAACAATGAATGTCTTTAAATATGCCATTGGACTAAAGGACGCTTGGTCCTACAGTCACAGAAAAAATTACACCGGGTTACAAAAAAATGTTTTTTGCAAGTTGTCTAGGTTTTTTCAACTGAATTAGGACCATTTTGCACCGCTAAATCCAAAAATGACATCTGTTTTTCTCAATCAGGTCAGGTTTTTTTGCTAATCTGATTTTGAAAAATTTGATCTTCTCACAAAATTGATTACATTTTTGTGACTTTATTAGTTGATTTTTTTTTATATAGTTCTCACCCAAAATAGGTTTTAAGAGAAAAAAAATCATTTTCTAACAGGATTCCTGTTAGGTACAATGGTGTATTCACCGCAGATGTAGCAGAATACGTCAGGCTTATTTTGGCAAGATCTTCTAGTCGAAGCCATTTCATTCACCTGTAATATTAAAAAAAAACAATCATAAATTGGCAAAAGTAAAATCTTCAGAACTCGTTTATTGCAAGAAATATGAAAGAATTTTCTATCATATGATGTGAAAATGCCCATAAATGTAAGCAAAAATGTTAAAAAGCCAAAATGTTGCATAGTTCCAAAAGTTGACCTGATTGAGCAAAATTAATGTGATTTTTGGATTCAGCACACCAAAATTATCCTAAATCAGCTCAAAAAACCTTAACAATAAATTTGTTGTTGACCAGTGTTATTAGACCATCAAAAGTCATCAAAAACAATGGTTATGCAATCAAGCGCTAACTCCTGTGTGGATCATGTGACTAAAACAGACGGAAAAGAAAACATGGCATGCCTAAAAGCACTGTTTTTGTCAGTACAATGCCATAGCTATCAGTGTTGTAGTCCAGGGTATACGGCAGTATACAGAGTATACCTACTTATTTTTCAGTTTTCATTACGTATACCCACTTCTAAATCCCCCTGATGTGCACCATTCAGTAGTATCGGAGCCAAATTGTCCATGTTTTCCCCTAGCATAGTGAAGCCATGACCCGCCCTACTCTGCCTCTAATTGGCTAATACTTTGTACCTTCACTAATTAGATTGGTTAACTTTAGGCATGAGGACTGATGAGCCAATCAGAGGCAGAGTAGGGCGGGTCATGCCAAGGAAAATAGCCAGAGCTCTGCTTAGCACTGACCACATCTGGAACCTGATTGGACACCTCAGGTGCCAGTGCCACCCTAATTGATTGACAGGTCACTGCACGTCTCATTGAAAGATGAATGGAAGTGCGAACAAGAAAGGCAGAATAAACGTTTTTCAAATGAATGACACATATTGAGAGAACCTACTTTCATGGAATACATAATTCTGAGGTCGGTTTTAAGGTGGTTTCAGAATGAGTCACTGTTTTAAACTACTAGACATATGACTGCACACTTAGAGAAGAAGAGATTTTGTCACCAGTAGTTCAACTGTGTGAGTAGGCTAACGTTATGAAAGGCTAACGTTATCCTATTTTTGCCACATGTTGAATACATTTCCATTCATGCAGCTGCTTGTGTGACCAGTAAAACCTACAAACTGCTCCTGATCAAGTCATGATAATTTTATAATAGTGAGCAAATACTACTGATGGATTTTGGGGTAAACTAAATAGAATATTCTTATATGTCAGTGTTTCTAAAATGGCATTTTTCTGGGCAACTTTAGACTAAAAAAAGGGGGCAAAAATTGAGAGTATACCCACTTCTCCAGGAACCACTACACCACTTATAGCTATTGATGTAAGAACTGAAGTGATTTTGGTTATTATCAAGAAAACCATGGAAAATGGATAGATATCAGCTCTGAAATTAAACTCTTATAAGATATTTTTTTTTGTTATCATTATATTTGTCCAAACCAATGTACCTTTATTTGTACCAGACATTAAAATGAACAAGAAATTGAAGAAAATAAGGAGTGGTCTAATAATTTTTTCCTCGACTTTATTTTATATTTCTTCCTCATGGCTTTGCGCTCTCTGTTTACATTTTCATCCACACTCTGTATAACTGTACTGAACCCCGAGTCCAGAATTCACTTATGAAAACAACAGTGGACTTTATTTACATCAGAATTACTTACGCCCGTCAGTCACAGTAATGAATGCTGACGAAAGCGGACTTCTCTGCGGTTCCGAAACCCCCACAGCATCTTGTCCGCATTGAGTGTAATATTCAAACACACCCTGCATCTACAACAGTCCATCACAATTATGACAAGAATTTTAATTGTGCTTTATTTGTTCCAGTGCAGCTCCGGCCCCGTTCTGTTCCAGCCTTGTGTGTGGTGCATATTTAACATATTTTCGACTCATTTTTTTCTCCAAATTTTCATAACTCGGTCCAGATTTTCCACCTCCAGTCACGTTTATTTTCATGCCTAACGCCATCCTATAGAAACTTTACATGTGCCCCATCCCAATCCTGGATGTTATTTAGGTTTTCCAAAACACCCTGCAGATGTGTGTTGAATCCAGTTGGTGTTCGGTGGAGGATTATTGTACTTTATAGATCTTTATTGATATTTTGCTGATGTTGATTCCACGTCTCCACCTGGAAATTGTACGGATTGGACCAAATATGTTGTTAATGCAATTTAGTATATGACCGTTTTGGAAACTGAGACAATAGAAAACATATTGGAGACTGAAACTACAACTAGCACTGAAAAAACAATTGTGAGGATTGTAGGGGTGAAATGTAACTCAGCATAGTAAAATACTTTTTTGGGAGTATTTTACTTTTTGTTTGTTTGTTTGTTTGTTTTTTATTGGTGAAGCATGAAAAAGAAATAAAAAAAAACAACAAAAAAACCCCCCTAAACTTTCATTTTGGAATTATCTGCAAGTGTTGGGGGGGGGGCAGTTCTGAATGGTGGTATTGGATGAGCCCATTATAGATTAAACCAGTGTTTTTCAATCTTGGGGTTGGGACCCTACTTGGGGTTGCCTGGAATTCAAATGGGGTCGCCTGAAAAGTCTAGTAATTGATTAAAAAAAACAAAACAAAAAACTTACTAATAAAAAATATATAGTGAGTTGACAGAGCCAATCCCAATACATTAAAGACATGACAAACTGTGAAGCTGAAACTGAAGCACTGTGGTTCTGTTTATCTGTCAAATGTTCATTGTGGTCAGTTTCAGATGCTGCAGCTCTTTCATAATTCGTAGTTTGAGTTCTTGTTTGTTCAGTATTAATTGTCAGCCTTGTAAATCCAAGCTGTGATAAGTATTGCTTCATTCATGGCAAAAAAAATGCAGTTTTACTTATTACTTTTGTACTTAATTACAATTGAGATGTTATACTTTTTTACTTTTACTTAAGTAAAGGAGTTGAATCAGTACTTCTACTTTTATGAGAGTATTTTTTCACACAAGTAGCTGTATTTCTACTTAAGTACAAAACGTGAAGACTTTTGCCACCTCCGGTTTTCGGTTCAGATCGTTACCGTCTAAACCAGTGGGGGTTTTTTTAACCTTGGGGTTGGGACCCCACGTGGAATTCAAATGGGGTCACCTGAAATTTCCAGTAATTGATTAAAAAAAAAAAAAAAAAAAAAATCTTATTAATAACAAACTGTGTTATTAATGACAAACTGTGAAGCTGAAACTGAAGCACTGTGGTTCTGTTTATCTGTCAAATGTTCATTGTGGTCAGTTTCAGATGCTGCAGCTCTTTCATAATTCATAGTTTGACTTATTGTTTGTTCAGTATTGATTGTCAGCCTTGTAAATCCAAGCTGGACTGACTGTACATATCCTGACCAAGGAAAATAAAATTCTCACTTTGTGCAGTAATCTACACCTGGCTTTACTGCCTCCATCCATAATAATATACATTATATAGACCAGGGGTGTCAAACTCATTTTAGTTCAGGGGCCACATTCACCCCAATTTGATCTCTAGTGGGCCAGACCAGTAAAATAATAACAGTGAAAAAAGTAAAATTATATTCTGATCAGGTTCGCATCTACAAAGTTTCCTTAAAAATCTGAATAACATGACCAACTTGAATTGTCTTAAGAAAAACAAGTGCAATTTTAACACTATTATGCCTCAGTTGATCAGTTTATCATTTACACATGTGCATTACAATTGCACAAAACATTTAGTAACATGCAGAATATTGGTAAAATTGCATTTAATTTTCTTCAGACATTTCTGTTTGTTCATATTTGTTCAGGTTATTCACATTTTTTTTGTAAAAGCATAGTTTGGTCATGTAAACATTTTCATGTAATTTTACTTTTTTACACCAAAAAAACAAAGAGAAAATGTGGTGTTGTCATTATTTATAGGTTATTATGATAAAATTTTCTGGTCTGACCCACTGTATGTGTCTGTATGTAGAATCTGAATTAAAATGATTTTGACACCATTGATTGTTAATATCTTCAGTGTAATTTTTGCATTTCACAAATTCATCCTGCAAGCTGGATAGGACCCTTTGGCGGGCCGGATTTAGGCCCAGGGCCGCACGTTTGATACCTGTGATATAGACTAAATGTCGTCTAAAATTAACGTTTATTTGCAACATAGTATAGCAAACTATTACATGATGAAAAACAAATAAATTTTACCAAAAAAAAAAAAAAAAATCTGTTTTGAATGTCTGGGGTCGCCAGAAATTTGTGATGTTAAAATGGGGTCATGAGACAAAAAAGGTTGGAAACCACTAGATTAAAGTGTAATATAGGGATGATTAATACATGATTGATTGTGGTGATAGAGGAGGAGAATCACCTCTGGGTGGAATGCAGGAAAGGAGTTTTATTTTTGGGTAGAAATGTGATTGAAGTGAGTTTTTGTAGGTTGTGTTTAACTCTTGCTCAATAAAGAAGGTGTAGTGACCAATTTGAGGTCCAACACCAAGTTTGGGAAAGTTTCAGGGTGTAAAATGAACTCACATCTGCAGCCACTCTCACATGACACCAGTGTTTTTCAACCTTGGGGTCGGGACCCCACGTGGGGTCGACTGGAATTTAAATGGGGTCGCCTGAAATGTCTAGTAATTGATTTAAAAAAAAAAAAACAAAAAAAAACTTACTGATAAAAAATATATGGTGAGTTGACAGAGACAGTCCCAATCCATAACAGACATGACAAACTGTGAAGGTGAAACTGAAGCGCTGTGGTACTATTTTTCTGTCAAATGTTCATTGTGGTCAGTTTCAGATGCTGCAGCTCTTCCATAATTCATAGTTTGAGTTCTTGCTTGTTCAGTATTAATTGTCAGCATTGTAAATCCAAGCTGTAATAAGTATTGCTTCATTCATGGTGAAAAAATGCAGTTTTACTTATTAGGGGCTCGGTTTAAAAAAAAAAAAAAAAAAAAAAATCTGTTTTGAATGTCTGGGGTCACCAGAAATTTGTGATGTTAAAATGGGGTCACGAGAAAAAAAAGGTTGGAAACCACTGGATTAAAGTGTAATATAGGGATGATTAATACATAATTGATTGTGGTGATAGAAGAGGAATCACCTCTGGGTGGATTGCAGGAAAGGAGTTTTATTTATGGGTAGAAATGTGATTGCAATGACTTTTTCTAGGTTGTGGGTTTTGTTTTTTTTGTTTTTTCCCCTTTTTTATTGACATTCTGCATCAGTTTTGACAAAGATATTCATTTTAAATGTCATCAACAGTATATTAGTCTGAATGTCCCATTTTTAACAATGAAACAAACAAAAGAACATTAACAAGTAGGGAGTGAATTGCAGTTATTGCATTTACTATATCTAATCTTCTATACAAAAATAAAAGCATCAAAGTCCGGTCTGCGTGGCATGATGTATTCCATCCATTTCTTCCAGCGTGTAACAAACAAGTCCTTCTTATAGTTCACCTCTGCAGTAAGTCTCTCCATCTTCTATATGTCCACTGTAATGTCCATCCACATGCTCAGCGTTGGGCTTTCTGATGAAAGCCATTTTGTTGTGATGGTTTTTTTTGGTCACTATTAGCAGATATTAAATAAATATTTGTCTCTCTTTGGTCATCCTTCTGGTGTAAGTCAAAAAAATAAAGATTTATATTCAAAGGGTAAGTGGCTCCCGATAATTTCTTGTGTTTCCTTATGTACAGGGTGTCCCATAAGTCTCCATACATAGGAGACATAATACATATGATTCTAACATGTATTTCTTTATATTTCTTCTTTATAGTTCTTCAGCAGTGGAGGACACGCATTGAAATGTGTTCCCGACAAAATGGCAGTCATATAGAGCATATTATATAAATAAAAATGGTTTATGTCAAGAAACGTTTATTTTTCCTATATACAGAGACTAATGGGACACCCTGTATTTCCTTCCTGTAATTTTCGATAACTGAACAATTCCAGAAGAGATGATAATTTTTCATTTCTATTACCACATTTTCTCCAGCAAATTGGGGAGTAATCTCTATAGTGGGAATTTTGATGTGGTGTAATGAAATATCTAATCATTCTAGGTTGTGTTTAACTCTTGCTTAATAAAGAAGGTCTAGTGACCAATCTAAGGTCCGACACCAAGTTTGGGAAAGTTTCAGGGTGTAAAATGAAGTCACATCTGCAGCCACTCTCACATTACACCAGTGTTTTTCAACCTTGGGGTCGGGACCCCACGTGGGGTCAACTGGAATTTAAATGGGGTCGCCTGAAATGTCTAGTAATTGATTTTAAAAAAAAAAACAAAAAAAAACTTAATGATAAAAAATATATGGTGAGTTGACAGAGACAGTCCCAATCCATAACAGACATGACAAACTGTGAAGGTGAAACTGAAGCGCTGTGGTACTATTTTTCTGTCAAATGTTCATTGTGGTCAGTTTCAGATGCTGCAGCTCTTTCATAATTCATAGTTTGAGTTCTTGCTTGTTCAGTATTAATTGTCAGCATTGTAAATCCAAGCTGTAATAAGTATTGCTTCATTCATGGTGAAAAAATGCAGTTTTACTTATTAGGGGCTCGGTTTAAAAAAAAAAAAAAAAAAAATCTGTTTTGAATGTCTGGGGTCACCAGAAATTTGTGATGTTAAAATGGGGTCACGAGACAAAAAAGGTTGGAAACCACTGGATTAAAGTGTAATATAGGGATGATTAATACATAATTGATTGTGGTGATAGAAGAGGAATCACCTCTGGGTGGATTGCAGGAAAGGAGTTTTATTTATGGGTAGAAATGTGATTGCAATGACTTTTTCTAGGTTGTGGGTTTTGTTTTTTTTTGTTTTTTCCCCTTTTTTATTGACATTCTGCATCAGTTTTGACAAAGATATTCATTTTAAATGTCATCAACAGTATATTAGTCTGAATGTCCCATTTTTTAACAATGAAACAAACAAAAAGAACATTAACAAGTAGGGAGTGAATTGCAGTTATTGCATTTACTATATCTAATCTTCTATACAAAAATAAAAGCATCAAAGTCCGGTCTGCGTGGCATGATGTATTCCATCCATTTCTTCCAGCGTGTAACAAACAAGTCCTTCTTATAGTTCACCTCTGCAGTAAGTCTCTCCATCTTCTATATGTCCACTGTAATGTCCATCCACATGCTCAGCGTTGGGCTTTCTGATGAAAGCCATTTTGTTGTGATGGTTTTTTTGGTCACTATTAGCAGATATTAAATAAATATTTGTCTCTCTTTGGTCATCCTTCTGGTGTAAGTCAAAAAAATAAAGATTTATATTCAAAGGGTAAGTGGCTCCCGATAATTTCTTGTGTTTCCTTATGTACAGGGTGTCCCATAAGTCTCCATACATAGGAGACATAATACATATGATTCTAACATGTATTTCTTTATATTTCTTCAGCAGTGGAGGACACGCATTGAAATGTGTTCCCGACAAAATGGCAGTCATATAGAGCATATTATATAAATAAAAATGGTTTATGTCAAGAAACGTTTATTTTTCCTATATACAGAGACTAATGGGACACCCTGTATTTCCTTCCTGTAATTTTCGATAACTGAACAATTCCAGAAGAGATGATAATTTTTCATTTCTATTACCACATTTTCTCCAGCAAATTGGGGAGTAATCTCTATAGTGGGACTTTTGATGTGGTGTAATGAAATATCTAATCATTCTAGGTTGTGTTTAACTCTTGCTTAATAAAGAAGGTGTAGTGACCAATCTAAGGTCCGACACCAAGTTTGGGAAAGTTTCAGGGTGTAAAATGAAGTCACATCTGCAGCCGCTCTCACATTACACACCTCCAGCCTGTTAATGAACAGTGAAAGTTTGTGTGACAAACTTCTTCATCTGTGTGAAAAAGCAGTGGCTCCGAGCCACACGGCGTTCCATTTTCTCACTGGCGATGGGCCGTTTCCTCCAGCTTCCTGAAAAAAACCCTTTTTGTGCCAAGGAAGGCCGCTTTAAAGACCTTATCAAAGGCCTAATAGTGTTTGTTGCTTTATTGCAGGAATAACTGCATTGTTTAGTTGCCCTGAAAGGTATTCTGATGGCACCACTCCCACCAACTCTGAAATTCCCATTTCCAATGGCCGGTAGTCGGGGCAGCAGGGTTGAAACAGTAGTATTGTTCTCCAAAAAAACTATGTGTGTGTGTCAGGTTAAGCTCTCGTCTGGCCCCACTTAGTCTCTTCAGGATGTTTTGGGTTTTCTGTGTGTGTCTGTTGTGTATGCGTAAGCGTGTGCGTCTATGGTTTCCAGCTTTATAAAACTCATTTCCTGGCTAGCTCTAAGGAAAACAGCGTGTATGTTGGGTAATAATACAGGAGACGTGGAGGGAACTACAGCGCTGTTGATATGAAGGGTGTGTGGCAGCGCTGTGATGGATGTGTTGCGTTGGTGTGTGCGTGTGAGAAAGCGAGACGGAGGGAAAGCGGGTGCAGTATGAGGAGAATGCTGATATGGAGATAAATGTTGTATGTAGGTGACTGGGTGGTGTGTGTGTCAGGATGGGCGGTGCTGGGTGGCTGTATTAGGGAAGGCAGGTTAAAAAAAAACCAATAGGTCTTTTTGTTAACACGTCTACAAAAACACAACGGGTCAGAGAAAAGGAGATAACGGGTTAAATACTGACCACTAGCCATCAGTCAAAATGTCAGTTTTGGAGCAAAAAAAAAAAAAAAAAAAAGCTGACATCATTGAGAGCAAGTCTAAGCTCTGATATTAAGTGTGAAACTTCCTCATGTGGATAATAAAATATCATTTATTTTCACACAACCATGAATAGGTTTTTAAAGCTGATAATCAGAAAGAAAACATTTACATGTACAGTCTACTCTCGTCAAACCGCTCGCCGTTATACCGCCATTTTCGCTCACCGCCAACCAAAACCATTGCACAAAAATCCCCAATGCATTATTCCATTAGCTACCGCCATTTCCGCCTATCGCCATCCGCCAGCCCAGTTCCATGCACAAACAACACTTATACCATTGATTTCCCGACCGTTATACCGCCAGCGTGATGGCCATCGAGTACACATAAATTTTAACAATGCACTGAAACAAACGCGCCAGACGCCGATCGCGACAAGCTACGAGTAGGTCTACGGAACGGCCACCGTTCATTTATCGCAGAACACTCAGTAGGTCAGGATGTCGGGAAGAGGACGTGGGATTAAACCAAAGCCTCAAGATGATGGGGTGTCATTTCCCGACACGGTATAATAATGCTTAAAATGTTTCCCCACTTTAAATGATCCCTTACAACATAACAGAATCAAGATTTATTTAGAAACGCAATTAGAACGGGTTAACGGAGGCAGCATAGACATCATATAGTAAAGACATGCACATTATGGACGCAACCCGTTGTAACGCCATTTTCGCTATACCGCCAATTTGGCCGTGAACGGAAGTTGGCGGCATAACGAGAGTAGACTGTACATTTAAAAATATCCATAAGTAGACTTTCAAATCTCAGAGAATATCCAAGTTTTTTTCATTAACTTTACAAATTAAATCTTGGAAATACTGCAGTTTGTTTTTTTATGCTACCATATTTTGTGCTAGCTATGTGAGGTATTATTATTATTTTTCCTACATTTTAGTCAGTAGTATTTTGTATTTTGCAGATCAACTCTACATAGTGGTTTCTAAAAAAAATGTAAATTGTCCCCTAACTAAACATTTAAAGGTTAAATAACTGTTGCTTCATTCATGGCAAAAAAAAAAAAAAAATGCAGTTTTACTTAATACTTTTGTACTTTATTACACTTGAGATGTTATACTTTTTTACTTTTACTGACCTAAAGGAGTTGAGTCAGTACTTCTACTTTTATAAGAGTATTTTTTCACACAAGTAGCTGTACTTCTACATAAGTACAGAATGTGAGGACTTTTGCCACCTCTGGTTTTTGGTTCAGATCGTTACCGTCTAAACGTAGCCTCAGTATGCTAATTCATTCATTCATTCATTCATTCATTCATCTTCAGAACCACTTTATCTTTGGGACGGTTGCGGGTAGGGATGCGGATTGGTAAGAATTTAACGATTCCGATTCCATTATCGATTTTGCTTATCAATCCGATTCCTTATCGATTCTCTTATCGATTCTCATCGGGGGAGGGAATAAAATGAAAGAGCACAAATGGGTGTGTTTGCATTGACTGTCTTTTATATTTCCATCTCTGCACAGAAAATATAACATATACAGTATGCACAAATAATAAGAACAGATGACGCCGGGGGGGGACTTACGACGCTTTACTAATTCCTCTATAATAATGAATAATAGCTGAAACTCTATTTTCATGCGTTTTCACTGGTGTTAACCACAGCTGAAGGCATTGTGTTTTCATGTTGACCGTCCATCTGTTCAATTCTCATAAATGTAAAATGTCTGGAACACCGTGAGGGAATTTAATACATTTTGGCAAAATTACACCAGATTGAATATCACATTATATGTAATATTATAGAAGTGTAGACAGACATGGATTGATGTGTTGGTGGAGGCAACAACTACAAGGCAGTAATACAAGTTTAATATTGTTCTTTTACAGCAAAAATATTTAAAGATCCCCTCCAGGCATGTTCTGAAACTCTCTAAGAATATTCTGTATCGAATAGTGATTCCATTCTGGAGTGGTTTTTGCGCAAAATGTTCAACGACCACATTAAAAATGAAAAATAATCTCCCTTAGGATCTCTGAATATGACACGAACTGTTTCCTGTTCTCCTAAAAGTCCATTTTCAGTCCAAAATAAGTAAGTATACATGATAAAACATCAAATTCAGCAGACACCATGCTGTGTTATGTTTTTTTTGTTTTGTTTTGTAATAAGATTTTTATCACTGTTTTAATAACTTTTCTTATCTATCTATTGTTCTTAACTTTTTTTTTTTCTTTTTTTTTTTTTTAGAAAAACACAAAACAAAAGTCAGAAGTTACAGAGTGTAAAACTTGGAGAACAGGACTGACAGTACTTGGGTTTCCATCCTGATGTATCACAAAGTATGTTTGTGTTTGTGGAAAATACTTCTGGAATGTCACAATAAGTTTTTGTTCACTTGCAGCCATTTTTGACAGTTTCCACCATAAAGTAGATAGATAGATAGATAGATAGATAGATAGATAGATAGATAGATAGATAGATAGATAATGGATTAGATTTATATAGCGCTTTTCTATGAATGCATAGTCAAAGCGCACATTATTCCTTCACTCTCACATCCTCCCTCTGGTGGTGGTAAACTACATATGTATCCACAGCTGCCCTGGGGGGGGGGCAGACTGACAGAAGCATGGCAGCCAATCTGTGCCTACGGCCTCTCCGACCACCACCGAACATTCACACACATTCATACACCAGTGTGAGTATCGGGGGGGGTGAAGTGTCTTGCCCAAGGACACATGGACAGAGCGGGATTCGAACCGCCAACCCTTCGGTTATTGGACGACCGCTCTACCAACTGAGCCATGGCCACCCGTCTCTGTCTGTTGTGCACCTCATTTCCTTTCCCCTACCTTCGGAAACTTTTATTTGAGGGGGTATGACATTCGTTGTCCACACCAGAAGTGGCCCTGGATAACATCCTGGTGTTCACTCTGCTGCTACATTCACAAGTGTCGCTAAGTAGCATATCAAATGCATAACATTCCTGTCAATGAATCACATGCTGTGGACAAATGTTTGAGCAGATTGAGAGGAATTCCACCTGTTTGAGGAAACAGAAGCTTTGACAGTGTTCCCAGTGGACCAGGGGCCTCATGTATAAAGACTTGCGTGGATTTCATACTGAAACCTGGCCTACGCCCAAATCCGGAAAAGTCTGAACACACAAAAAAATCCAGATGTATAAAACTGAGCGTACACATAAATCCAAGTACACTTCCTTTATACATCTCTATCAGCGTGGAATTGAGCGCATATGTTGGAGTACCTGACTCCTCCCTCTCCACACCCACATTTAAATATGCAAATTAGTATAAACAGGGTCTGCAGGTGGGATTCCCTCTGGGATTCCCCTGTCTGTATGATCAGACGATGACGTAAAGGTGGACACGAAGCGGAGGCCAAAACAGGCGGAAGGAGAAAAGAGACGAACTAAGACTGTTTGAGCAGAAAGTTGACGATATTGTGGGTGACACTTTTCTCACAGGGCTGACGCGGATCACCCCCAAGGTAAATATATATTTTGTATTTGTGTAAGTCACACATTAGTTCATTCTATGGGTCATCCAATAGTCTGATCACAGCCAAACAAGATAAAGGTTCATGCGTAATCATGTCAGGAAATCAAAGAGGAAATCAAAGACTTTGACTCCTGTTTAATCACTCAAATTATTATTTTCCAACAATGAGACAGAAGACGGTCAGACGCAGTGTCATCCTCCTGTCACAGAGGCTTCCTGTTGACTCCCCCAGCGTTAGCCGGTCCTCCGGTCCTCCACAGCCCACTGCTGATGCCTGTCCGACCGGTGTCCAGAACACTGGCATGGGTCTGTACTCACCCGAGTCACATTAGGACATCATGAGGACAATCGGTGGAGTCAATGAGCGACTGGACCAACTAATAAATGTTCTCACAGACATGAACACTACTTTAAATGTATTTATCAACCAATGAATTTTGGGTCCTTGTCTCTTTATATAGTTGTTGCTTAATGTCCTCCCAGGCAGGATTGGCATTGATGGATACAGGGTCTAATTGGTTCTGGTTCTGGTGGTGGATGTGCTGCTCTGACAGCAGGATGACGTGTCGGTGTGTTCATTGTTCATCTATGTATCTCCGATGTGCCCATCAATCGGAGGAATGACTTTTTTCACATTATTAACAGTTTCCCAGAGTCACCTCTAAGTGTCGCCAAAGGTTCCAAAGCACTAGAAACGTGTGTACGCCAGCTATGGACTTGGCGTGGAGGACCGCACATTTCCACGGTCATTTCAGTCTTTGTACATCTGAACGTGAGCGTGGAAAAGGGCGTACGCCAGGTTTTTGTGCGTACGCACGCTTTATACATGAGGCTCCTGGTGTCGTCTTTTTAGACCATTTCTGCCTCAATGCCATGTTGGCTACATTCTTTTTTTTTTTTTTTTTTTTTTTTTTTCGTACTTTATTTACAAAATATTGTATACACATAGACCAGAACATGGCATGGAGAAAAAAAACCCAAAAACACAACATAACATAATGCTCGAGGCGAGGCAGGAAGAAATTAAATACAATTACATCAATAGGTAAGTGAATAAAAAAAAGAAAAAAAGGTAAAAGAATAAACAAGAAGAGAGAAAAATAAATAAATTAATTAATTAATAAAATAAAAATAAATAAATTACAACTTAAATTCGTCACATAAGGCTTTAGTCTTCACAGCTTTAGGGTTAGTGCAAAAGTTGAGTGTGTCTAAATAGGATTTCAAATAAGATTTAAAGACCACAAAGCTGGGTTTCTGATTAGCAAATTTGCTTGTATGTATATAAAATTTAGCTAATAAGGAAATGAGATTAAGAATAAACAATTTCTGAACAGGCAAATCAGTAATAAAGAAACCAAATAAAATATCTTCAATTTTGAAGTAAAAAAAATATCCAGCTTTCTATTTAAAAAAAGATTGATATCACACCAAAATATTTGACAAAAGGTACATTCCCAAAACAAATGGGTTAATGTTTCATCCGAATTATGACAAAATGAGCAAAAAGGGTCGACATTGATCTTATACTTAATCAGAGCTGAATTAGTTGGACAATACCTATGTAACAGTTTTAAAGATACCTCTCTCACTTTATTTGAAATAAAAAACTTCCTTGGTAATAACCATACCTTTTCCCATTCCACATCAGAATATAAATTACTCCAAAAAAAGATGGAAGCTGGCTTACAAATTGTATCTGTTGGCTACATTCTAACCAAAACAATGCAGCATACGTGTGACGTCATCACACATGCACAACAAAGGCAGAATCGGTAAGTAGTATCGTTAAACAGGCAGGCAAACGATTCCAAGGAATCAAGCTACTGGGATCCGGTCCTCAAAAAGAACCGGTTCTTGATTCCCATCCCTCGTTGCGGGGGTGCTGGAGCCTCTCCCATCTTCCTATGGGTGAAGGCGTTGCACTCTGGACCTGTCAGCAGTTCATTGCAAGTACGCTCATGTACAAGGCCGCCTTAATACACGGGCTAACCGGGGCTGAAGCCCAGGGGCCTACTGACTTAAGGGGCCTATCATTTTACGGACTCGATAAGCATATACAGGGTGGGGAAGCAAATTTTACAATGAACATTTAGTTGTTTTTTCTCAGCAGGCACTACGTCAATTGTTTTGAAACCAAACATATATTGATGTCATAATCATACCTAACACTATTATCCATACCTTTTCAGAAACTTTTGCCCATATGAGTAATCAGGAAAGCAAACGTCAAAGAGTGTGTGATTTGCTGAATGCACTCGTCACACCAAAGGAGATTTCAAAAATAGTTGGAGTGTCCATAAAGACTGTTTATAATGGAAAGAAGAGAATGACTATGAGCAAAACTATTACGAGAAAGTCTGGAAGTGGAGGAAGCAACAAAAAACGCACCAAAGCTTTTATTAAAGCTCTCAAATCCCAAATCCTAAAGGATCCAACCAAATCCATGAGAAAAATGGCAATTGAACTTGAGGTAGACAACAAGACCGTTAGAAATGCAGTAAAATATGATTTGAAGATTTAAATTCTCATGACTTTCAATAAACTAATTGGTCATACACTGTCTTTCAATCCCTGTCTCAAAATATTGTAAATTTTGCTTCCCCACCCTGTAAACTAACATCGATTTGTAATTTGTCAGTTTTCCTGTCAATCTTTTTATACGTACTGTACGCACGTCTGAAGCTACTTATTGATCCCAATCGGTAAGCCCAGCCCTGCCCCCGTGTGTCAAGAGGCCACATTCAATTACAAAATGTCAGGGAAGAAGAAATTTGAGAGCGGTGCCCACAAAAGAAAACTGGCATGAGAAAAGCATGATCGGGAGTCAGAATTATTAAAGAGTTCAATTCAATTCAGTTTTATTTGTATAGCACAATATCACAACAAGGTTATCTCAAAGGGCTTTACAGAGTCAGTTGGATGTAAACAACAACAGTCAAATAAACAGAAAGAAAATGAGTAATGTCCAGGGCATCCCCCGTCCTTAGACCCTCCTTCTCAGCAAGGAAAACACTCAAACCCAGTGGGAAAAGGGAGAAACCTCGGGGAGAACCACAGTGAAGAAGAGATCCACTCCCATGGACGGACAGGCTGTAGATGCACCAGGACTGATGGACGTCCAATTACAGATGTAGTTCCAGTCTGCAAGGATGCGGTAGGGTGGACACATGAGGGGTCCATCCCGCTGGGTGAGACAGGCAGGAGCGAGGACGTCCATCCAGACAGGTGGTGGGGGGGTCAGGACACAGGTCAGGGCAAGAGCATGCGGTTGAGTTTACGCCGATGTGCAGGTGCATGGGTTCTCAGGCTTTATAGTTTGATCTGTTGCTGCTGTTAAATAAATGTTTTTCCCTACAGTTGATGGTTGTTGATAATATGTTTTTTCATTACCTCCGCCAAGGAGGTTATGTTTTTGCCAGGGTTTGTTTGTTTGTTTGTTTGTCTGTCCGTTAGTGTGCAACATAACTCAAAAAGTTATGGACAGATTTGGATGAAATTTTCAGGGTTTGTTGGAAATGGGATAAGGAAGAAATGATTAAATTTTGGTGGTGATCGGGGGTGGGGGGGCCCACGGGGGGGGCCACTGATCAGCCTTGGTGGAGGTCTGTGCTCTCCGAGTGCTTCTAGTTTTTATCATGAAGTCAAACTTCCATCCATCTTGGTTACAATCTACTCGCTGTTGTAGATTACTAAGATATTATATTTTTTATAATGAGGCTCGATAATTTTGAAGGATGGGACAGGGGGGCCTACAACACCTCCCTCAGCTCCGGGGCCTACAATTAAGTTAAGGTGGCCCTGCTCATGTAAAATGAATTTTGGATAAACTGTCTGGGCATCACCACCTAAAACCACGCACATGCTTTCTTTGTTCCACCTCGTGTTTAGTCTCGTGTTGTGGTGGACGGACGCACATGCCAGGCATCGGTCTGAGCGTGGAGCGGAGTGGACACACATGCATGCACGTATGCTTAAATGACTGGCATTCTTATCTCCACGTCTGCACACAGTGTAGTGAAAGCGAACATTCCTCACAGTTCCAAACACACACTGT